>NC_092057.1:25866613-26206613 GCF_039877785.1 Chaetodon trifascialis | reverse complement strand
GCAGGTGCTGACTTTTAAAGCATCATATGAGTCATATGTAAATTGGCTATTTGGGGGAAAATCCTTCTGTTCAAAGCTATTGTAATAGCTTTTGGAAACTTATGAGAATGATACCACGCTGCAGTCAGAAAATACTTACCTGACAGTGCTCAGCAACACCACACATGTATAGACTTGAATGCCATGTACAGTAGCAGTTCAAAGTACTGTTGGGCAGTATGCCTCAATATCTTTTTTTATGATCATTATCCCAGTTCGTCACACTAGTCTTCCCCCTGGACAGCAGATGAGGCCTTGCAAAACTACTCTTTTGCCTACTAACTCAGATGATCTGCACAGGCTTCTGCACACCTGTATCTCTGTGGTTGCGGTTTCCAGCTTTCACTTTAAGTAGTCCTAACCTCATGCTACACAGCTTGACAAGTTGCAGTGCAGGAGATATCTTTCACATTTCAGCTTAAGCACTGCCAAATCTGATCATTACACCTCACAATCTCACAAGAGGCTGAAACTATAGTAATAACGCTTAAACCTCCTGTCACGTCTGAATCATTTCTTTAGTAATGCTGTAATACTGAATTCTGTTACATGCAAAACTGAGCCTTCAGGAAGGTTGCTAGTTCTGCACTGAAAACAGGAAATGAGAACAATTCCCTCTAATCTTACCCACTTCCCTTACCTGTACTGTGTAAAGGACAAATATGCTATATACAAGCACACTGTATGCACCAACAGGCATATGATACAAGCCTCTGCATACCTTTATACAGACAACTTGTCTTTGATCGTTTATGCACCGCGACTGCTCATAGTAATGTAACGTTATCAAATAAGGCTTTGCACTGTACTGTTAAAAGCACTTTCTGTACTTTTAAATTATGCACATTTGTACCATAAATGTGAAATTATAGTTATTTATACTAAAGGGGAGAACTTGTTCGTGGTAGAAAAGTTTATTGGTATAAATATGCAAAAGGAAATTCATTTTAAGACTGCATGTTTATGACTGCTCTTCAAGCTGTTTTACGACATGAAAATCCATGTTTAAGCAAACCTTGTTACACTGTGTACACAATTATGGTACATTTAAAAGTTTTCTGCTTAAAATTGCAATATTGATCATAACACAGACATGTTCTAAGCATACTGCTTTTGATTTGATTGATAGCTAGCAAACTTGAGAACACTGGTAGTTCAGCATTGTACAGCATTGATGATCATGTGATATACTTATGGATGGACTGGGCGGGGCCCAGGACAACCAATACACAAGAATAATAAAAATGCTTATAATAAATAACAAAAATAACTACTACTAATGACTACAAACTCCTGAGACAATACTGTCACTGTAATACTGATACAGAGAGTAAACAAATATTCTCCTGCAAAGGAGATGGTCACCCAGCTCCACTCATCACAAGTATGCCAACTTATTTTGAAAAATTGCAACATGCAAAAAGAACAATAAAAGCAACAATAACACTACAAATACAAAGGACAACGATAAATATAACACTGAACCATGTTTGTTTCATGTGACAGCTTTCTTCATAGCCAGTCTTAGTATAGTCTTGATTTGTGGCGATCTGGTCTGATCTATGCCAGACATAGTGCTAGAGATATGTATCAGGATGTGCTGAAGGGGGCCTCTGTGTGTTTTTCCACACAGCGATGAGGCCTGTTCACGTGGGCTTTTGTGGTGCACTTCGCAGCCACTGTTTTTAGACAGGACCATTGCTTTGCTGGCTTCAAGTGTTTTACATTTTTATTTTACTTGTATTGAGCACACATCTGTGAGCCTTGGGGCTTTCAAACTCCACTAAAACATCATCTTTGCCTCAGTCTTGTTAAACACTGAGCCCATCCGACAAACTGAGATGATACGGTGGAATATTCATGTAATCAGAGGATGATATCAGACAGCCTTACAGTTCACAGACCCTCAGGTGTTGGACTTAGTGGGCTGCTCTTGCTTTGCTTGGCCCCTCTGATGGCTCAATAGTTGGGGCATCTTCTGTTTGAGCAGAGGTGGTCTCTGAGCCTGTGTTACTGTCGCTGGTTCCCTCCTCCATGGCTCCCTCTGGGACACTCTCTTTGTCTTCTGACACCCCCTCCTCGCTGCCTGGATGAGTGTCAAGCTCCTCTGAGGCCTTTGACTTCCCTGAGTCAAAAACAAAAACAAGGCATAACATTAAAAAACATGAAGCCCTACAGTAGAGCCAGACAGCCACAAAAAAGGCCAGTGTGGCACACCTGGTGTGTCTGTGGTGTTGGATTCTGTGTCCTCTCCTTCCTTGCTACTTTCACTCAGAGAATTTGGCTGGGACTTGCTGCCATGCGTTGCACAAATGTGCTTTTCTTCTTCAGCTAAGACACAGGTGGGGGCCTCTCTTGCACCTCGGTCTCCCGCATCCTTTTCTCGTTCTGCCATCCGTTTGCGGGCTGCCTCTTCTGCTGCAGCAATCTCTGCAGAAATCTTTTCCATGTCCACTTCCACCTTCATACAACACAGCTTAAAAGTACAGCAACGGGGGATTTAATGTGGAAAGATGAAACAATTGGTGCACTGAGCATGAGCATGCTGTGTGTGCCCAATAGATTTTTTTTTTAACTGTAAAGAAACTAAATAACGGCACTGAATGTGCACATAGTTCCGTTTCTATCTACAACAATGTTTCAGCATGTTCAGTCTTGAAAATGCTCCTTCTTGGTGAGTGAGTGACTGGATGCTGTCAGATGCTCTGTAACAGGATAAATGGCGCCACCTCTTGTGAATAGCAGACAGTGCAATCAATTGCACAGTGCTGCATCTCATTTCAGAACAATTATGGGGGCTACAAATTGTAAATGATGACAGCTTTATAATTGCCAGAACATGTGGATGGAGTTAGCAGCAGCTGGTGGCTGTAAAGCAGGCGTAGACTGGCACATAACCAGAGCTGCACACTGTATAATCAAACATGCAAAATGAAGCTTGCGTGCGAGTAAGCGATGACCAAGTTCCATGTAAAAGATGCCATACCCTTTTGAGCTCATTTGTGAATAACTCTGTGGCTTCGATGAATTTTCTTTTCTTATCCTGGTGGCGGTCTTCAATCTGAAGCAACTCTGCCTCCAACTTTCTCTGTGACAGAAGACAAACAGGCATCACAGTTGTTACGCTATTAACTGCTAAAAACAAAGCTGTCTGCTAAATGCCAGCATTACACAATTTGATCATACCTGGTGTACCATTAAAGACTGGACCTGGCGTTTGAGGACCTGCATGCGTGCAGTGGTCACAACGGACCGCACATCTGGAACTACGCTCTCACTGAGGATCTCGCTGATCAGACGGTGGTTGCGTTGGAAGCGAGACGCGGCTGAGTGCTTTATAGAAAACCCATCGTCGTAATCTGAAGACATGAAAAACATCTAAGTTATTAAGACTGTTTTAGGAAATATATTTTTACACACCTGTCAAAAGAGTAGAGATGTGTTCCAGTCACCATCACCGTTACCATCACCGAATATGAGAGGCTTCAGCAAACTATGGCAAAAATGATCCAAAACAAAATGATGCAAATGCTACTCTATCAAGACACTATAAACATGAGGAGGATATTGCTCAATATTTATACAGAGTTAGAGTTAAGTGTAGGCCATTATGTCAAAATACATCCTTATGTAAAGCAAAACCGTTATTGTTAGGTGAATGGAACAAGCAGTTAATTATAACCCAGCGTATGTGGACAGATGTAGTCTGCAATTTTCATTCATCAGCAAATGTTCTTCTTTGTCTTAAATGTATACTCCTTTGCCATTTAAATACAGGATGATAGTGCAGGAAAGTAAAATCCAAATACAGTTAATCTACAGTACCTTAAGACAATAATCATCCCTACTTACTTTTTCCACATTAAAGAAATAAGTCCAGATGGATTCAAATGGATTTTTTATTTTATTTATTTATTTTGCAAATGCATTCAGCATAAAATTCAGAACTACAGTACTTTCAGAAGCATCTTTGACAGTGATTACAGCTTTCGACCTTCCTGACTTTGAGAACCGTCATTTTGGTGCACTGACCATTCTCTCCCATTCTCTTTTGCTCAGGCTTTGTTTGGATGTGTGAAGACAACAGTATCAGTACACAGCTGTCCTCAGGTCAGTGAGTAGATTTTCAATCGAATTCAAGAGCCAATCAAGAACAACACTGAACGTGTTTTTGACAAACACAAAAATGAAATTTGTGCTTTTAACACAAGTTCTGTAAATGACGGCATTTAAACATTAATTTGTATACAGCGTGTTGGTGATCCAATAAAGATGACATGAAGGATCTACAAGATCATGTCAAATGATTTCAAGTAATTAACTGACTGCAATTAATGAAGACATTTACACAAGTGATTAACACTAGACCAAGTGTGTAAATTGAATGTATTTATGTATTGAATTTTACGGTATCTGTTAAATTACCAGTACCATTTTACTCACGGTGGATATCACCTGAATTTGTGGTTGTTATGCACACGTGTGCCCCAATGAAACTTTCCAGAGAGCAGAAATGAATCTCATCTGCCATGTTCAAAGTTTCAAAGGTGCTCACTTAAGTTGTCTGACACCACAACAGGAAACAGTTGGTAATACATTCTGAAGGTAGTGTGTGAGTGTCTTTTGCATGATTAGTGTTTCACATTATTCTGCATGATAGAATTCAAGTAAAACCAAGTCACCTCCTGAATGCCTCATAATGTCCCAATTACATAACACGCATGACAAACTTTGAAAAAATATCTATAATTTAGTTTTGCTTGTTAATTTTCTCACAAATGCATTTTAAAACAGAGCATGATTGATCCATCCTTTGCTCTCTAGCTGGAACTTGATCTCTGCAAGCTGTTTTGATGCTATTAAGAACAGAACAGGAGAAACAGAGACATGCCAGCAGCTTAGAGTCAAATTTCCACAAGACTTTATTACTGAAGTACAATCTCTGAATATATAGCCACCCGGAGAGCTAAATCTTATTTAATCATTGACGTAGTACGTGCAGTCTGTTGAGTACATAACCCACTGGGATACCAGCACTGACATTTTTATGGTCTGGGGTGTTTCTAAATAGCAATTGGTTTTATCTGTAGTTTTCCTGTACATCATTATCTTCTACTGTAACCCAGCCAGACCCCAGACAAGCATCATTTCCTTGAGGTGGGTGTAACTCAAAAGTCTTCTTCTGGCCTGTGTGTCTAACATGTGTGTGCGTCAGTCTTTAAAACAACAGAGAAAAGAATGTAAATTTTGCAATTATGTCTAAACCAATGGCAAGAATACCTACAAAATGTAAACAGTTGTGCAAAACAATGACAAATTTTGTTCCATTTTGCAGCTTAAAAGCAGAAATGGCATTTCAAAGGTAGCATTACCAAACATGTGGAAGGTTGTAGCAGTGTAGGAGGAGGGGAAAAGATAACAGTTTCTGGGTGTGCGGACTGGCAACTCTGTGTGGTCGTGCTACAGTAATTACAGCTCTGTCACAGTGCTCTAAACCTTGGGAGACAAAGCATTTAGCCGAGTGGCCTTACCATCTGGATCCTCTGCTGGCTGAATACTCATGTAAGGCTCGCCCTTGTCCAGTCTAGACTGTCTCTGGCGGCTCTCTTCTTCCAGAGCTGCCTCAGCCCGGCTTTTTGCATTGACGTAGGCCAGGTAGGCTGGCGAATTGTGATAGGCCTTCATGCTCTCATTATACTCAATCTACGGTGAAAAAGATGACAGGAATGACAGGGAAACAGACAAGGCAAACAGATACAACATGAGGACCCTTGTTTCAATCAACTATGACAAGAAAAGGAAAGAGGTTTACTCAGGTTACTGTTAGGAAGGAAGAAATGATGACTGGAGGGACCCACAACTGTTGGAGACACATCTACAGTACTGGTCACCCATCAGAACAACCCCATAAACACCCCTTGTAAAACAACCAACCTTCTCTGCTTCGTAGTCATTCAAATAATCCTGTTTCTCCTCATCAGTGAGGTCCCTCCACATGCCACCGATTATCTTCCCAATTTCCCATAGCTTCAGATCAGGATTGGAGGCTTTTACTTGATCCCAAACCTGGTGATGAGAACCAGACATGGGTGTGGGGTTGGGTTGGATTGGAGGGGCTATAAGTGGTTATCTCTTTGCAGAGAGGTCACAAACCAGAGGAGGCCGTGTGCTTTAAGCTCCATCTCCAAATTGATAAATCCCACTGCATGGTGAAGACAGTCCTAGCTAATTCCTGGCATAATGTGGCTTCACACCTACCTCGATTAGCAAGCATCTATTAGTGTCTGAAACAAAATGTACATCTTACTTACTCTGAGCTGTTAGAATATCTTAAAAGCAAAGCATCCCTGTCTTCCAACAGAGCATATGATGATGCAAAAGGTAGCAATTAAATACTGTGCACTTACCTTACGACTATATCTCATATATGGCATCAATGGCTTATCGGGTGGCTTTGGTGGCTTTGGGATATTTATTCCAGAGGAATTCTGGCAAACAAAGAAGAGTCACCTTAAGGCACGGTTGCTGCGGAGTGATCAGGCAACCATTTAAACACTCTCACTAAGCTAGGCTGAGTACAGCTTGTAAAACTACGTGCAGGTGCATAGTTATGTAATTTGACATAAAACTATAAGAAAATGAGACTTCGAATCAAATACAATATGCATCAAAGTAATTTTGTGTCACTTCAATTAACATGATTTAATTAATGTCAGTTTGAGGCCATACGCAAGTCAGGAACCCCACAGAGTACAATGGAATAGCACTGACTGTGAAAAAAAACAACAAAAAAAAATCTCACTTAAACTGAGATTTGCCCATAATGCCATTATCAGAGTCAGCCAACCACAGCTTGCATGCAGCGACTAAATTACTACTCAGCAGCCAGAGCCATGCCGAGTTGCGAGTCTGTAATGCCATGGCAACACTGATGGCATGGGTTACTTAACATGGCTGTAAGAAATGCAGACTTTGAAAGGCAGGTGGTATTTGAATACACACAGATGGACTTTTAGCCAGTCTGCACTGTGATGGAGGCAGCACAGGGAGTCTGGTATGACACACATTCAGTCTCAGTAATGGAATGAGTTAAGTGTCTCGTACTGACTATTCTGCAGCATCTGCGCTTGCAAAAAATGCAGAAACACATCAAATCTCATTTGCTCTGAGCAAAGCAAAGGTCGAGCTTGTGAAAAGCTCCAGTGCTGCTGATGCTTGCAGAGGCTTATGCAGTCTCACCCTTTGACTAAGCCAAACTTAACTGTCCACTTGCGTCTTCCTGACATTTTCAGTCACCTTGTTTACTCTGTGTTATTATTCATACCGTTGCCCGACTGTTGCTGCTTTGGCTCCCTCCCAGTCTGTAGTTGTTGTAGGCAAGGTGGCTGTATGGGTTGTACCCCACAAACCCGGTAGTGTTGGGCATTTGCTGATGGAAACAAATGAGACAGAAATACGAATGAGAAATGACATAAAAGGTGGGTGCAAATAAATAAGAAGCTGGGAAAATGCAAATCTGAAGCCTTTTCAGAAGCCATGGTGTATCGGCACATCCGTCTGTGCTACAAACAGGTGTTGTGGCTTCAACATGAAAAAATGACAGTATATTCTGATAAAGCACAAACTGTACCAAAATTATGTCTCCAAGCAGTAACATCGGCTTAACTTTGGATACCTAGCCAGCATTCAGTGCTCCACCAGGTTAGGGATACTTACAGTCGTAGGGGCGGGGGGAGGGGGGGGAGCATAGGATGGCCTCTCTGTTGTGAAAGAAAAGGTCCAAATCAAACAGAGCATCAGTGCAGTGAAACAGCAGACAATTTCAAATCCTCCACGTTAGCTAACCCTGACTTTTTGCTAGATGGTTAGTAAAAATGCTGTCTTTCTACATGAAATACAACCATCAATAACACAATTTGACCAACAGCAACGAAATTCTGTGTTAACCATTGATGAACGTTGACACTGCAGTGTTATGGTTATATCAACTCACGTGTCTTTATGGAAATACATTTGAATATGCATTTTGATATCATCCTCTTCAAAGATCTTAATATCACAACAAGCTGAAACCCTCCCAGTTTCTTACTTGACATCTTTGCAGTGAGGAACAATTAGGTGTCAATCTGTTCCGGTCATTGGCTCTGCAATAAACACACAGAGTGGGACAGCATTTTACATCGTTTTGATGGGATGAACTGTGTTGGCACGGTGGTTGAATGTTATCCATTGCACAAAACAAAGAGGTGCCGATGGTGACTGTCAGACAACAGGGCAGGCTAACGCTGGCTAGCATCGACGTTACCTCGCAGTTAGCTTAATCTGACTCAATGACAGTCATCTGAAGCTTGTTGGATTAAAATACATTTAATGTTAGCAAAAGAACACGTATCGATCACAGCGTTCATTTGCTAAAGGTCCCATTACATGCCAAAGGAGTCATGATTATTTTGATAGGATAACATGTGAAATAGCACAGGTTGTTCACGTTGTGACTACATTACATCGGTCATCTAACCGCTAGCGCTAGCGTCATATCTCTACGGGAGCGAGCTGTTAGCATGCTAACGTGGTGCAGCTACAGAAATGTGTTCTTTTTAGCTAGGTCAGCTAGTCTACCGCAAACGCCAGCAATAAAAAGTGCGGTGCCAAATGTGCGTGACTTCAGCGTTATACTGTGAGGAGTGAAGAAATTCCAAACTAGCTGACTGACTGGCTCATCGTGTTAACGGTAACTTCGGTGGTCTGAATAACCAGCAGCTTGAGGACTAGCTGGTTACGTAGCTTAGCTACCTCAGCTAAATGAAAAGGGAAAATACATAACTGAGATATTACTAGCATGCAACGTCAAGGCAAACCAACATACCTATAGATATACAAAATCCCATAGATTCTGATGGTGACGAGCAGGCATGTATATTAAAGTGCTGGAGAGAAAACTCACCCTAAAACCTTTAATCCCAACCACAGTGTGTACGTTGTGGGTTTGACAGGGTAGGCTAACCACCTAGCTCAAAGAAACAGTCCCTACAATAAACGAATGAAATGGGGTCCACTCCTAAGATTCCCGCAGAATCTTCCAGAATTGCACCCCCACCCTCTCCTCATTACAGCTGTTCCTTGGCTCGATGCGGATGCTCATCGCCCTCAACTGTCACTGCTGCAGCTCTGACTTACTGATCTGACAGTAGAAAACATATTTCTGCTTCAGAACAGTCACTCCATTCAGAGGAAATTAGAAAGTATGGCGCAGCTAAACGGGATTTCACATTATATTTTAATGGTGTGTAAGTACATCATCATCAAACTTGTAGGGAAAATAGTGGAGCCAGCTTACTCCTGAGTTGTGTAAAGGTAAAAGCAAAAAGCCAGTGCTATGTGAGTGCAGATGTTCCACAGTTTACACACGTTTTTCTCCTTTCTTTCTTTCTTTCTTTCTTTCTTTCTTTCTTTCTTTCTTTCTTTCTTTCTTTCTTTCTTTCTTTCTTTCTTTTTTTTTGACAAGGAAATAAACTCGGGCTATAGCACTGAAAAAAGTTGAAGTGACTTATGTCACCATACCGTAAGTTGCATCGCAGACGCTTCACAGGCCACTAAGCTTTTGAGAAAATCAAGGTTGCCCCATTCACTGCTCCCTTGTTTTGAGAACTGAAATACTTTGCATTCTTGTTCACATTGTTTGAGAGCCGCCCAGGTCAATAGTTGTAATAGTGTGTACCCTAAAGATAACAGTCCAAAGCCTGCAGGATTTAGCCTACATCTCTGTCCATTCAACCTGAATAGTACTTGTTTTGGATTAGTTAATTGATTGTGTTCATTTGTGACCCTGTTACTTTCTGTTTACACTGCACACTTGAGAGCTTATTTTATTTCTGCTTGACCTGCAGCCTGTATAATATGCAAGCAGACACTGCTGTGATCTCATCTGCAGGTGCGGTGCTTCGTCTTTTCGTTCACCAGGCAATGGACAGAAAGCTGTATGGATGCCGCATGGAGCAGATTCCATACAAGGCAAGGCCGGGACCTTGTTTAGCACTGGACACCTGTGATGGAGCACATATTGAGGTAGGTTGGAGGTCACATGCCTGTAAGCTACTGTGCAGGCTTAACACAGACACTCACACAGGGCCTCCCAGGCACAGCTGTGGGATTGTGGATGGCCAGGGGCAGAACAGGGCCTATGACATTTTGAATCAATCAGAGGGAAACCCGTAAGGCTGTTCTTGTAATGCAGCTTCAGACCCAGTTCTTAAGCCTGTAGAGCTCTCCAAAATAGACTCAGGGAGTGGAACTAAGCTGACTTGAAAGTTTACTCTGGTGGTAGACGGTGGAGGTATTTTTAGAAGCCGCTGTAGTCAGATTATTATGATGTATCATTCCAGAGGTATTCCTTGGACAAATACTTTGAGTATTATCATTAACCTGTCTGTCTAACCATCTCTCACAAGAGGCTCAGGGAAACATATGGTGCTTGATTTCAATGTAAAAAAAACAAAAACAAAACCTTAAAAAGCCCTTCAAACTGGCATTGACATTACAAATGATGTTGTTCTGCTGACATGGTTAAGTTCATAAATTCATTTCAGTCCATCATAAATGTTTTGTTTACTGCTTTCGCTCGGAGGCAACAATCTGAACTTTTTACCAGTTGATGAAATAGACAGGTAGACTGATGAGATGAGTTCTCACACATGTCGATCACTGCAAATTCAGATGTGAAGTGCATCCTGGAACACAGCTCATTATGTAGTCAAAGGTTTCCACAGTATCTAGAACTGCTTGGATAACAAATGACACGACACTAATCCGCTTCCTCTAATAACACAACTCTAATAACACAACTGACCAATATTGCCTTTTGAGGTAGATACCAATATTTGAGTTTAAAAGTCAAATAACAATATGTCCTCATATTTACTTTAAATTAACACACAACATAAGCCATCTTTTTTATAAGGATGTCTACTTTAAACTTTACAGTTAAAGCTTTGATGGCAGTTAAATTAGCATCAGTAATAACTAAAAAACAGCAACGCAGACAGATCAAAAAACATATTTAAATTGCGATTAGATAAATAATGCCTAAACAATTCAACCTTTAGAGCTATAAAAACTATACTGGACTATAATAAACATTAAATGAAGCACTGTGAGAACCCAGTATTATGACTAGTAAATGCATTTTGCTAGACAGAAAAGCCTGTCATCAATGACGAGTTTATCTTCTTGTGTTAATTCACTCTTCATTTATCCGAACTTCTTGTATTTTGTCTGAGACAAGTTGCTTTATAGGAAAACTTCTTCCAACCATTATTTATGACAACACAATGAAAAACAAAGCACAGTTGCACTATGGCATTTCCATGCTTTCTCACATTCTCACATTTCTTGTGATGTATTGGCCAACATGCATACATGGCAGCAATATATCTGAGATAAGATCCAGTGCTGCTATTAATATTACTACTGCTACTAATAACAACAGCAATTGTCAACAACATTGTCATCTCTAAAGTGTTTTAATTGATGTATTACAATGTGTACATTTTCATCAGGTAAACATTTACAATGTGAGTGACCATTTAATTGGTTGAAACTCTATATTTCAGGTCTTTGATCACTTCAGTGTTTGAATATAACAGTCCTGTTCTGGACAAGATACGCAAGACCTTAGCCGTCTCCAACCCCAGTCCATTTGTATGCATGCAAACATTACTTCATATTTTCTACACATTAATAGATAATATCAAAGGCAAACAGGAACAATCTAGTCTTGAGAAATGCAATTACAGCTCAGTACAGCAAAGTTAGAGATCAAGCAATGTACTATAGCTTAAATACACAGTTTATGTAGTTAGAAGGCCTTTACAAAATCAAAGCCAAAACCATTTGTCATCTCTCTCAAAGATTACAATTATTTAACAGAGAAATGTCTTTGAATGTTTAGTAACACTTCATTAGTTGATGAATGATAAGATAGGATTGTGCCAAAACTGTTTTGTGTGCATGCATTTCACTGAATAAGTATTGATGTCTCCAGACACTTTGTTTGTAGTCTTTGGAACATTTTTTAGGATATTTGGTTTTTGATATTCTTTAAACTGTAGCAGTGAATCTTCACCCATACCATCTTCTATCTATCGTTCTGTGTTTTGGTGAACTACCTTTGGATTCTCTCTTTAGTGACAAGTAAATGTGGTCATCAGGTTGCAGTGCTTTGTTTCCACCAAAGGTTAGAAACTGACCATTGGCTTCAGTGATAAGATTAAATTCCCCGCACTATGTAGTCTTATTAGTAACTGGGGACGAAAAGTATGGAATTCTGTCTGTTATCTATGATAGAACTAGGCCAACACAAACACAAGAAACTGCCTTCCATCATGTTTGTTCCAATAGTATATTCTGATTAACCATATAAAATGTGAATTTATGGAACATTCAGTGTAATTCTCTAAGTTTTTTTATTCCAATTTCACAAGTGAGTTTTGTAGCCAAATTAGAAGACAAAGTGCATTAAGAAAACACCCAAATACAGAATTTTACCCTTAAGTACCCTCACAATGGAGTGAAGGTACATCAGAGAAACCTTCAGTCTGATGATAAGGGACAAAATTTGTTATATCAGCTGTCCTCACCTAGTTTGGTTGAGGTTACTGGGGGAGGGCTTTTCTGTTTTGCTACCCTGCACATTAAAGAAATGAGAGAAGCATCAAAGTTGGGTATTTTGCTTCTCTCACGCTCTTTATATGTGTCTACTACTGCATTTTAGAAAAAAAAGAGACCAAATTTAATGTGGAAAAAAAATGTGCAAAAAATGCATATTATTAATAATAATAATAAAAATTTTCATGGCACTGTTGCTGAATGAACCTGCCTTCAGTATGTTGTGCTGAATTAGTCCAATTTAAAGCTTAATTGATGTTGAGGTAAAATCAGTGTGGAGATCTAGACAGAACCAAGAATCCATTGTGTGACAGTAGCTGTAAATATCTGACTCTCTATGATCTTTCTTTTCTTTTACTTTTCAACTTATCTGATGTGACTGCGCTGTAATCAACACAGCGATGATTCGCTGACAGGTTGACCTTTCTGCTGTTTTCGGTGGGGGTCCCCCTTCTCTAGTGAACTCAAGCTCAGCAGTAGCAATAATGACAGACCATCTACACAGGCAAACTTTTGCTGGAGTCAATAATAACCCAGGTTTCCCACAGAGCAGGCTGTCCGTATCTGGTGGTGACAAACACCAGTGTTAGCTTAAACCTGCCACTCTGCCCTGAACTCATAATGTACAACACCAGTACAATCAAATTGCTATCAGAAAAAACCAGCCTCGCCCATGGTATCTAAAATATGTCATGAGTAGCTATGTCACTTCGCTGGTAACACATTCCTGTGATTATTAATGTGATGCTCTACAGACGATATGAAAAGTGAAAACTAGCGTTGTCAGATTAAGAGAGGAAATTCTAGTTTCCACAAAATCATTATGCTATCTTTACTGCTGCACCAGAGTCCTCCATTCAAAGCTTCATATTAACCAGGAGTGGCTGTGCTGCCAGGAGCACAAACATTACAACCTGTTCCACTCTGCTTGTGTATTTAAAACACATCACACCAGCCGATGGAACATTCAGCCTGTTCGCTGCAGGGAGAGTTCAGAGTCAGCATGGGATGTTACTTTTACGTGTTAACAGTGACATTGAAAACACACATGGAAAACCTTTGAGATAGCTAGTGAAGCTGATCACGCGTTTAGGTGACCCTCACACTTGCCAGTGCTAATTGCTCGTCTTCCTGCATACCCCAGTCTTCAGTTCCAATCCTAAACAATGCCCACAAAGTCCCAAAGCCTCTTTTTTTTGTTTGTTTGTTTGCATTTTGGCACATTCAGTATATAGCACCACCAAAGTTCTGCCAAGCAGCTTGGAGAGAAATCCTGTATGTTGAAGCATATTCATACAAGAGTCACACTGGCATCTTAGCACCAGCTGGAGAAATAAGATTATCCTATCAGCAGCGGACAGAGTTTCTAGCCCAGCTACTCTGCCAGTCCTTCTGGACTGCGATGCTTGAGAGAGCTCGTCGGCAGAGAAAGGAGGATGCAGTGTTAACCACGGGGTAATGACGCACGTCTATTCTGGCCTCTCAGAGATGCAGTTTTTCACACTGATCTCACTTTTCAGTTTGGTCTTGATATTGTGAAAGCTATGGCTTATCGTTTGGTAACTCAAGTCATGGGATTGTTGCATTCCTTTGTTACCCTGGTTTCATTTTGACTGTTCTTCTCAGTCCGTCTTTTATTGCTGCTCTTGTGCTGTCACTGATTAGACTTTGTGTTTGCAAACACATTTTATGGTTAGTTTGAACCCACTTACCAGATGGGTTGGGTTTTTTATGACATACGTATAGGACAGTAGAATAAGATTCACACATCACAACCAATTACACACATTGTGTGAAAAGCTAGTACATAATCTTTTAATTTCTAATCTTTTTTGCAACTGATCTAGTGCTCCATAAAGAGTTTAACAGAAGCTACCAGCTCCTCATGTATCTCAGGTCTGATTATCTGGTGGGGTTGATGCATTTTCTTACTTTTCAACAGTACTCTACTGAAGTTAGACTAGAGAAAACAACACATTTTGCTGTCTAACAAAGATCACAACTACGACTGTTATCTGTGAAAGGTTTTTTTCTGCCACCTGTTACTTCAAAGCGCGTGTGTCTAAAGACTATCCGTCTTAAGTTCACATAGTAGAAACAGTATACAACAAGTGCTCAAAAGACTCAGACATCACATACTCTCACACACAGAAACAAAATAGCAAAAGAACTCAATTCAATGGTTTCCTTTTTGTTGCGCAAGCTCAAGTACCATCGACCTCAAGTGAAGCGAGGCTTTAGAGCGAAGTCCTTTCCTCGTGTAGTCCTACTAATAAGCACCAGTAGAGTTCAGCTGGTCCTGCACCCCCACTGCCACTCTTCATTCCTCAGTCCCTCAGGGTAGCAGTCATTAACTGGTGGCAGTCCAGATCCCCTCGCAGCTCCAGCGGCCCCGGCAGTCTCATGCCCGTCTTCTGATCCACACACCAACACTTTCCCCGCTGGCCATCACGTGCCGGATGACACTGTGGGCACAAGATATTCGAGTTACATGTCATAGCTTCTTCAACAGCTTCTGCAGGCTCAAATGTTAATGGTGCACTGGTAAATATTGTTATGTTAACAAAGGATCAAGGTGTTGCTCAGTGAAAAACCCACAGACACTTATCAGTCAACGCTGCAGTTCCTCTGCACTTTATGGATTTTTTAAAATCAATATTTTGGTCTTAGCTCACTACTTTGCTGTTTTGGTTCACTCTCACCTTTCTCATTGGTGCAGTTTCAAATCCACTGACCTGCCCAGTACACTGACACGTTAGCAACTAACTGGAGAACATAGTGCAGTATTTAAGTGGTGCTTCCCTCAGGAGTTGGTGGAGAGCAAAACAGAGCTAAAAGAGAGTGACTGTTGGACTTACGTTCATCAGGTGGACACAAACATGACTACCATTGAATTCTAATGTCGCTGTGTGTGTAAATAAGCAAATGTTTGTGAACAGGTTGACCATATTTTACAGTATATGGTGATAATTTACAGCTTACAGGTTCTTGTGCTGCCTCCAAGAATCAATGCATGTAATACTGAGCAGTAGATAAGAGGTTACAGATTAGTGTGATTATCATGAGAGAGAAGATAATGCTCTGTTGGATGGGCCATAGTTCTTATATTTTTAAAATATTTCATTGTTTTGCAGCATTTGGCTTTTCCTGCATAAATGGTCAAATGGCTGGAGTTTGTCTGATGTTATTTTGTCACCAGACCACATTAAGAAAACAATGCCCACTTACCAAAGAATCATAAGTTAAGGCGAACTACACCCAGCTGGCACTTAAAGTTACCTTAAACAAACTGTGAAAAGTAGTTATTTGATTGCCTGATTTAAAGCTTCTGAGGGTCGGACTGAGAACTTTTAACAATTCCTGTAAATACAGAATGTATTGTGTGATTTTCTCATTTTCCTGTAGCAATTTACTGTTTCAAAAAGCCCCCAAGACCAGTTAACAATCTTAGAGCAACCCTGCCATGAAATGATTCCCAGTTGTCCCTCATGACCTGTGCTTTACTTCCCTCTAGGTTTTATCACAGTGCAGTTTTAGTTAAACAGTAAACAGATGCCAGAGTCTGAGCAGAGATACTTTAACCATATTACACAATCAACATAACTCAGACTCTTGCCTTAGCAGAGCTTTCCTTTTATCTCTGACTCTGCGTCTGCTGCTTTGATTGCATATGCAGCTCAGAGCAGTCTTATCTGTGTATCTGTCACTCTTATCTGCAGAGTTGCCCAAACTTGCAAAGGCAAAATAACAAGTAACAGCATCCAAAAGCAAATTGCATCCATCATAGCAATAAAGTGATTATTGTCCAACAGTTTAGGGAAAACCACTTTATACACACATTCTGAAAGTAAATCACTTTTCATATGAGCTTAGCAAAATAAGGTCTTGGCATTGCCATGACAGTTCGCTTGGAGGCACTTTTGTGTTGATCTTGAACTAGTAAGACTAGTAATATTTCATCGGCTGCAGGCATATTTTGTGTGTTGGCCCACAGATTGCTGACATGGTTTAAAAGGAACTGTTTGAAGAATAAAGATAGGCATTTTTATTTGTACTGGCTTCATAATAGAGATTCACAGTTCACCCGTACACATGGCCAAATAGTGGTCTGCTCAGTAATTCAATAAAGCTCATAATGAGTGTGCGTTTGAATTCGCAGACCTGTTTAGCGTGGAAATCTCCGTTCTTGTCACAGTTGGGTATGGGGATTGTGAAGAGATCATCGTGTGTGCGGGTATTTGATGCCAGTCTGTCCAATGCTCTCTGCAGCTCAGCACGACAGGGAGCCTGTAGGAGAAATGGCTTTTGAATTGTTGTTTATAGACATCAGCAGAGTTCCAGACATGCAGTCGATGTGTGTAAACATTTGCAGTGCCATAAGAAAACTGCTGTCTTAACAAGACAGCATTAGTTGTAATTTTCTAAATGGCTAAGAACATCATGAGAATGTTTAGGTAAAATCTTAAAACGACCACCACAAATGATTATTGCAGTCATAAAAAGTAATGAATGATAAATCTGGGAAATAGTGGGAAAATGTAGCAAACGTTTTGGACTCATACTTTGTGCTGTTGTCTTATTTGGGTTAAACGATTATTACTCACACAAATAACATTTCATCTGCTGAGCACATTGCCTCCAGTGCTCATGGGAACTTCTGGCAGCTTTTGTTCAGAAGAGTTTTTCAGTATTTGATTATCTTAAATACACAGTGTTCAAAACATCCGACTTTAATTTAGACATTGTGACATATGTATTGAATGTAAATGAGCTACTGTTGGTAATACTTAAACTCAACATCATACAGCTTTTCATTGGACACTTAGAAGTGTCAGAACTCTGCCACTGTTTGTGAACGTATCAGCAAATAAAGGAGAGTCAGTGCCATGCAGTTGTTCAGATGGCCCATTATTCCAGTTCTCTTCATTATTTTTTTTACCATCCGTATTCCACAAAGATCTGTCCCTATGCTGCTTCTGATTGGCTCTGACCCTGACATTTTATTCTAACCCAAACCATCGAACCAAATATCTAACCCTAACCAAGTAACAGACTATCAGAGGGACATCAGGCAGGTCTTTTCAGACTATTGGGGTTTTGGAATAATGGGCTCTCAGAACAATGTGCAGTCGCTTGAGAGTTGGCTGTAACAAATTCATGAGCCAACGAATGAGTGCATGTGAACCCATCACTCTGGCATTTTTTTAAAATCAGGCTGCGCAACCAGTCCAACTGCTTGACCGCAAAGAATGTGAAGACATAAAAAAAAATGAATTTATTAAAAACCTAAGTATCCAAAACAAAAGGTCAACCTGTCTGGTTGGGCAAACCAAGTAAATCTATATGTGTATCTATTTTTCTATATGTGTGGCATTTATGTAACACATTTCGGTGTTAAATGAATGTACTAAAATGTGCTAAAACCAGCCTGTTAGTGATTAATAGGGATGTTATGATCCTGCTCTTGCCAGTGTTAAAACAGCAAATTGCATGTTGATGTCAATGTGCACCTGAACTTTATTTTGCGAGACCACAATTAAATGTTACGGTCTGTAAATAACTAATTTGTACAATTTATAACAAGACTGTTACGCTTGTGGCTTTGGAACTATAAAGCCTTAATGTAAAACACCTGCTGGGGCTGAGCCATGTGTTGCAGAGAGGATTGCCTGGGTTTGTTTCCTGGAAACTGACAGGATGTCAAAAGATAGTTTCTCTCACCAGTGCCGCCTTGGTCTCCTCCCTGGCGGTGTTGCTTCTCTGATTTGTGGATTTTGGAGGGTGTCGGGCCAGGGTCTTCTGTATGCAGCGCTTATCTTGAGGACTGCACCGGATATTGCTGTTGTTGGGGTGCTCAGGGATGATCTCATCCTGCCTGTCCATCGCTAAAGGACACATAATAGTGCTTTAGTTCCTTAAATTCAAGAACAATGCACTGCCAAGTATTACATAAACAAGTTTGTCAGAAGCATTTGTAGCGCTTATGTTGCATGTCTGTCGGTGCAACATAATAGCCATGTTTTGATAATATGAGCATGATTTATGGCAACATCCATTATTTTCATGATTTGCTTGAGTGTCAGATAATGAGCATGAGCTGTTCTACTGCTCCTCCTTGTGCTTCTACATAACATCCCATACAGCTGAACGTGGTGAGATGTAGGCTAAAAATGAGGCCAGGTTAACCTCAAGGACAGCAAGCCATGTTCCCGCTCTGGGGGGTAATCTGTACCTCCGCTCTTGCCCTGGTACTTTTCAACTACTGCACCACAGCCATGCCACGAGCTATGAGGGGAGGTAAACCATACCTCCCCTGTTCTGCCACCCTCTGTACATTGTGGTCTGTGCCACCTTCACCTTTGCATCCCTATAATCCTGCAGTTCTGTGGCCCTGCAGGCAGCCAGCTGCTTCCTCAGGAAATGCCCCCCTCCCTCTTCATTCTCCACCCCTTCACAACAACCCTAGTCTGTGCCAGATGGAGGTTGTTAGAGGGTATTTGCACTGTCACAAGTGGGCACAAGTGTGTTTGTGTGTGTGTCTGTGTGCTAGCTGGTGGTTGGGGGACACAAAATGGGTAAAATGAGGAATAAAGGTTGTGTGTGTCTTTCTTTGTGCACATGCGTGTTGACTTTCACCTGTGGCTTGTAAGACTTGGCAGCGTTCGATGCTTTCTGCTCATAACCCATGGCATTTTACACATTGGCACAGGAATCAAAGAGGTTTAAACTGCGGTTTTACCATTTTGAAGCTGTTTTTGAAGCTGATCATTGAACCAGATCTGAGCTCTGGTTAATATCTAAGGTCACTGCCAGGCATCCAGTTAATTGCTTTTGGCAAAGAGACAGTGAAGGTGGGTCAGTAGTAGCCTCTTTAATCTTGTGCAACATGCAGTCTTTTCCCATGCTTTGAAGGCACACATACACACATTCCAACCAGAGCAAGCTTTTCTTTGCAGCGCTGGATCTCGAGATAGCTGCTGTATTCGGAATATTGATCCGCGGCCATTTTCTGGAGATGGCTTGAATTTTTAACAACTCAGCGACAGGAGTTGGAAGGTGACCATGCTTCTTAAAACTTCATAGACAGTCATCTTGCTTGGCTTTGCTTGTCTGGGGGGGAAGTGTCTCTTGCCTGTTTGTATTTTTAGTCTTGTTGCTGTTAAGCCTTGCTCATCAGCACTTTCGTCCACAAGAGCCAACAGACTTTCAGCTGTTTCCTTCGTTCCAAGTTGTTCTTTCTCCTCTTTTGCCAGTTCACACTTTTCCGATTCCATGCTCTTTTGTAGGGCGAGCCAAAGTGATTTAGAAGTGGGTCAGGGGTGGCATGTCCTGTTTGCTACCACTGCTGTTTTCCATGGAGGAAGTTGCCACTTCTGTGTGTGGTTTCATTTGATTTGGATCAGCAGCTCTTGGCTTTTGAAATATAATTCCTACAGTGCATTATCAGCCCTGGAGCTGATACATTGCATTGAATTGCATTTCACAGGTGCACAGCAAAGATAAAGAAAGGTCTTGAGCAAACATATAATCACGCTCAGAATCAGGAACTGCCTTCACCTGTTATTTTGGCCTTTGAATACATTGTAGTCACTTGAAACTAAGCAATCAACATCCATTAAAGACAAAGACCAATAGCTGGCTTTTAATCAGCAAGTTAAGTTCATCATCAAAGTCATTCGTAAAAACTTTGTATTATTTTGATAGCCTTGTGTGAAGACAATACAGCATGTGATCAGCAGATGGTCACATAGCCCCTGCTGCTACATTTAATTGTGATACAGCACTGATCAACTGAGCATACAGTAGGGTGAACACAAAACTCCATTTTGTTAGCACTTAACTGACAAATTCCAGATCTGTTACACAATAAACTGCATTGCTTGCTCAATAGTTCTTAGTCAAATATTTGTTGTCGCATATCAGCCGGTGCGCTTGCAAATGTATTCGTCACAGTGGCCACCAGACGTGTGAGCATCAGTCATAATGGGATGAGAGAGAGCAGGCACTCTTCCTCTGATGGACACACTTTCTGCTTGGGGAACCATCACTTTCACTGCAGTTACAACATTTAATCAACATTATGACAAGTCTGTGCTGCGTCTCCTGTTTATTTATATGTCTTTTCTTTGTGATATATGGAACACAGACATGAGGAGCTGAAGGGCTGGTCAGTTTTCAGATTTGACTGAGTGGCTTTAGGGCTGAACTTGTAAACCTCAGACAAATATCCTCCTCAAATAAATATTTAGTTCCTCTCAGCGAGATTGGCAGAGTACTTTCCTGTGGTTTATATTTCCACTATCTTATATCTTGTATCTAAGCCAAGAGACAGTCCACTATAGTGCACATTGGTACAAAAACTCTTGACAAAGAATGACGTCATATGTGCTCTGTTTAACGCTGATACACTGAGGATACTTGCAGGATGAGTTTGATGTAGGACACAGTCATAGCTTATTACCGTATGCAATGGCCAATAAGTAACAAGAAATTTCAGAATGTATGTAAGAGCACCAACAGGTTTATTTTTTCATTGTGAAATGTCCCACTCAGGCCATATTTTGGTCACAGTTCTGACCTCCAGTGGCTTAACTTCTCAATTTGCTGCAGTGATATAGGAGAGTACTTTTGGGCAGGGCTGTACACCGTGACATCACTGTTGGGCGTGGTTATAGGTGCAGCTGGCGCAGTACTAAGTGTAGTACATTTGTGATCAAGCACACTTAAAGCTTTTAACCTGAGAGGACAATAAAACAATGTCTTTTTTAGCCTGAATGTTAAATAACATCTTTTTGTGTCATATGTGTAAAGAAAAGAGTGCTGAGATTTTAAATTGCATCTGTTAAGTTAACAGAGAGCCACTGATCACTGCCATGGGATCAGCTCCATGACTGAGCCTTTGCGTCAGCCAGTGTCATTCCTGCTTTATTGTCTTCATTTATGGTTTCCAAACATTGGGATTAGTCTGTTTCTAATAGAATATCAGTCCATAAAACTTGCCTAGAATGACTTAATATGTGAATTTCACAAAACGACAGATAAACATTATTTATAGCGTTGTGATTCTCCTTGACACTTGATAGAATAGATTACACTACATTGACAGTGACTAATTGCCTGGAAAATTAATGATCTTTGTGGAGACTACTTCTCCAAAATGTTCAGTAACACATTTGATTCGTGTTTTTTCAAGACTTTATGGCTGCAAACTCAAAAGTCAGCTGGGCTCACAACCAAAAAACTATTCTTTTCAGTCAACACTGGATGCTGCCAGAGTGTCAAACCGCTGGTTTCCAGGCAGAAGACTTCTCTGAATTCAGTTAATCATCAGAGTTGGTTTCTAGTGAGGTCACAACTGCTGTGCATGTGCTGCAAGAAGGCCGTTGAACCTTTTTATAGTGTCATTTATCAAAGAAAAGACAGAAAGTTAAATCAGCTAAATCACAAAGGCAACCTTTGAAACGTGAAGCACTGCTGCTGCACTGTCTGATACCGTTCAGGACACCTCCCGTCCAGCTGATGTCAAAGACGTGCAGGCATACAGCATGTTTGAATCCACAGAGAGCAGAGCAGCACCATTTTACTGTCCTCTCTCATTTATTGTTCATTTACTCTTTAACGAGCAGAAAATGGTCAGGAGCAAGAAATCTGGAAATAAATAAAAGTGCACACCTACTTTGAATCCGAAATTACACAAACTGCGTTGTACTCTGACAGGGTCTGACAGAAAATAAAGCAACGATAAAATCACAATCACTCTTGGCTGTGGCAGCTTCCCCAGCAGTTCATTAATTTTCACTAAAGAAAACACAACTGTGTACTTTAACGTTTCAGCACAAGTTTTGAAACGCTGTTATTTTCTCTAATAAGACAGATGTAACATAGATACATACACACACATACAGAGGTGTGGACCAGAGACAAAAAAATCCAAATACTTCCAGATGGATCATCATCAGGATAAACATTATCCTTTATCTTGACAAAGCTCTTCTGGATCAAACCATGGGTCTGCATGATGACAATAAAACATGTTTTGGGAATGTTAGTGCAACGTGAGGTGTTTCCCACATTCACTGTCTCCTCTGAGATTCCTAGTTTCATTTTTCATCGTGATAAAAACACGCTGAAAGACATCTGAATTCCTGTCACTTATCCAGCAGTATAAACTGAACTGAGATATTATTTTCATGTTTAACCTTGGGGACATAACTTCATAGGCTGGACTCCATCTGCTGCTTGTTTTGTAGAGTCATTTGCTCGCAGATGGGTAAGTAAATCCTGTCATATTGAGCTGGGGTAATCTTAGCCATCTATCACTTGTTGATGCACTCGTACTACTACTGCATGTGATGAATAGAACTCTGAATAGAGGGAAACCTGCAGCTGCACTAAATTAGGTCAGACTATTTTGAGTAACATCATTAACTTAATTTGAGTGGATTGTTCTTATTTTAATGTATGTACAGAATCAAGGTCTTGAGTGCAAGTGTGAGGAGAGGAACTGAGCAGTTCTGTCAGCCAGTGAAAGGGGTGTACTAGCTGGAATATTAATAACAAATACAGTATTGTATTATACTGCATACTGTAGAAAGTACACATCTTAAAAATCACAGTTTATCAAGATACTGCTGCAGTGTTTTTATTGCTGAATTAATAGGTTGCCATATGAAATCTCAGCCCTTGAGGATCCACTGTCTTCCTCAGTTTAGGCCTGTGTCATGTTTGTGTATCTCTCAGCTCCAACACCAGAAGGGGGTCTCTGTCCCACGAAGGACAGCAATTAGCTAATCACGTTTACTCCTGCATAAGAGCCCCAGCTGTACAAATGTCCTGCACAACCCAAAGAAAGCAAATACACAACATTAAGGGACATCTGCTTGAAGAGGTTTGGGAAGATCCTCATAAAGCACCCTAAAAATACATCCACGTCTTTAACCAGTGCACAAGTCCCAAAACATGCTGAGGAGTCCTCGCTCGTAGAACAGAGGAAAATCTAGGTTAGCATGCTGCTTTCATAAAGACCTGTGTGCGTCACAGTAAATTGGGCATAGTTGCACAGAGTCTGACTCCATCGACAGCTTCATTCATGCAACTCCTTTGCTGCCTGTAGGTGTAAGACTTTTCATATCTGACATCTGTATCTGTTTGTAAATAATATCCGTTTCACTGTCAGGGGGAAGCATTTGAATACGACACCAGGGCAGACGCGGCAGGAATGCAGCGACAGATGCCAACACACGCATGAAGATTTTTTCTAAGTATCAAGATAGAGAGGGTTTCTAAGAATTGGATATTATGATGCACTAAAGCTGTCTTAGACCTTGACACGAGATGCAGGATAGCGCTTGTTGTTGCTATGGAAATTTGGTTCAAGAATAGCCTTAAGGTTGATAAATTTTTGAGAGAAATACACTGTTTTGAACCAAAGAAAATGGACTGATAACATAACTCTTGCCAGCCTGATTCAATGCATGTGTATTGGTGGTTAGCAGCTAGTCTTAAAATGAAGTGACAGTCATGAGGCAGCACAGGTCTTTGTGTTACATGTGTTTCGTTACAGCATCTAGATGCAGAGCTGTGACTATTAGCCTGAACTCCCTAAATTCTCTTCAATGGGCTGTCGAGATCTGCCTCTATCCCAGGGTCCTTTTCATTATGAATTCTCTTGGTTTTTAAAAACCCTCTTCTATTTTTATCTAGCATGTTCACTGTTGCTAGGAGTGGGGCAGTGTCAGACATGTATTCAGGAGATGCACCCCCTTGTTTAATAATGCATAAGTACGATGAATGCGCCACAAAGGAAATCTCTTGCTTGTGACTGGAGTTGCACTTCGCCTCTCCCCCGTGCCTTTCTGATTGTCTCTCTGCTGCCATGGTTTACATTGAACATTCTTATACAGCAGATCTGAGCTGCTGCCCAGAAGAATTGATTTACAGTGAGGTTTATTGGGCAGAGCTTTGCCTCTTTGTTATGACAGACTCCAGGGGTGAGAAGGAGTTTGGAGGCAAACAGAACCCAGTGCTCAGATTACAGAACACTGAAAACAAAACTTATGAACTTTCCGAAATGTTTCATGTACTGCCGCCCCGCCCCAGAGAAAAGACCCAAAGCTCCCCGCTGTGCACTGTAACCCAGTTCCGAGCCAGCTGATCGGACAACGCAGCATCAAAGAGCAGAAATAATGTTCAAGGAGAACAAGCGGGCCAAGCTGAGACAGCCCTCAGTTTTTATCATGCTCTCAACAGCTTGCCTCTTCTTTCTGATTCCATTTAGTCATGCTATGTGCCGGCCTAACCTATGCTGGCCCTGCACAGAGAGCAGAAGGCTCTCATTTCAGCTCTGGCAGCAAGAGTGCCGATGAGCTCATCCTCATGAAGGAGCTGGACGTGGTGGGCGATGCGCTCAAAGGCTTCGGGGGGGGGGGGGGGGGGGCTGGGGGATGTGTTGGTGTACCCAGGGCCAGGGGAAACAGATGCTGCAATGAATTGGCCAAGTTGATTCAAATCTTTGGTGTTCTGGCACGAGCAGATAGCCTACTGTCATTACCAGTAACTGTCTGGGAGCCTGGCCTCAGTGAAGCAATGGCGGGCCAGTTAGTTGATAATCTGGAACAAATGAAAGAACCACCTTGTCTGTGTCACATTCTAACAATTGTCTCATATGGCATAATGGAAATCAACACCACTCCCTTTGAGGAAAGCAGAGGAAGACAAACAGCGGAGACCAGTTTCCTCAGTAGAAAGATGTGAACGTCAAAGCAGTGAACTGGAACTGGAGATAAGACATTCAGTATTAGACGTCCCACTGTGTGAAAGTGGAAACAGACTTTCTTCTTTGCAAATGGAATGCATCAACAAAGAGGAGACTAAGAAGTCAGCCCAGAGGAGTGTGATAGAGACATCGACAGCCGAAGAGGAGTTAGACATCTGCAGCAGCAGGAGGAGGAGGAATGGGGGCGTCCATGAAAGAGCACCAAGTGAATTACTGATTGCAGAGAGCTCTAATAGCCCCAGACTGGCCACACTCCATTACAGTCATTTCATACAGCAGCTTTTATTACCTCCTCCCATTACAAACACACACACATATTCACCTTCACACACACGCACACACACACAGACTCAAATTCCCAGTACCACCACAATGCATTTCACTGCCTGCACTACACGACTACCTGCAGGATCTCAGCTTAACTTTGGCATTATATGGTAACTGCACATCCAAAGGTAGCTGGCAAAGTGATGTTTTAGCGTCACCATCTGCTTTAACCAAATGCACGGCTCCTGCACTAAAACAGGCGACTGCCTCGCATGCCACACAGTCATACAGAGTGCAGACACATGCAGCAGAAACATAGAGTACAAGCTCCTCACACACACTCACATGCACACACGCCCACCCCAGCTATCACCACAGCGCTCTCCTCTCTGCCTGCTCTGCGTCTTACAGCAGGGCCCCTTTCACAGTGAGCAGCCGCAAGACAGCAGAGGGACTGTGTGCGCTCTCCCATCAGGCCATGCGTGAGGAGCTGGTGTGTGTGCACGCTCTGGTTCGGGGCTTAGCCGAGATTAGGGTAAACAAGCAGCACATTGTCACACCCCCCCAACTCTGACCCTGCCCGGCTCAGGTAAGGCCCAGGGAGCGGAGACAGAAAATACTCTGGTCTGCTCAGCCGTGGGTCCACCGAGCGAGAGGGACGCAGAGACGCCAGTCCAAGTTTGGAGAGACCTGGTCAGCTGCGGTTGACAATGCTTCGCACTATGAGAGCATCTTGATATAGACATTTGCAGAGATCTCAAATGTGGTGGAAATGCATTGAGTCTGACTGTAATTGACAATAAGTAAAAGAAAGAAGTGGCCAGTGTCAAGAAGTGTGCTCGTCATCAGTTCACACACAGACTCTGACCCCTTCACTCTCACCTGAGTTTTCTTCCACCTCTCTCTCATCGGTGCACACCCCCTGGCCGTGCATCAGTGAGTGCAGTGGCCTCTCTACGCCACGCGGCGGGTAGCAGCGGAGGCCCGTGCCACATCGGGGCGAGTAGACGCCACAGTGAGCCCCTTTAGGCAGGGCGCAGGTGGGGCAGCAGCCACAGCCGGGCTCCCGCACCGTCTCCTCGCAGCCTTCTGGCAGACGGCAGCTGGCCAGCCTCTCCTCGGAGCACACCGGACAGCGGATAGCTTGGTCTGACAAGCACAGCGCCACCAGCGACAGGGCGCCAAACACCCAAAAGCCCCAGCAGGACGGAGCTACTGCCACGCCACCTCCACGCACCATGGCAGCCCCGGCACCTGCACACAATCCTTTGCCCTCGTGTATGGTCCCCCTTTGCTTTCCCTCTCCTCTCTGAGTGTTGTGCAGCTTTTGATCACTTTCTACTTCAACAGCAGATTTTAGACCAACAAGGGAGGTTTGAGAGACGCTTTGTCCAGAATGCTCTTTGATATTTTCAGCTGGTTAGTGTTTCAATTGCAGGGACACAATGCCTCTGCTGTATTGCTTCTCCGTTCCTCTGATTCAATTTCACAGCGCAGAAATTGGAGCCTGTTCGTGATCTGCTCGGCTGCCGAATGTATTGGTGATAAGAACTAGTTTTTGTTATGTTGAAATGAACAGTTGCAGGAAGGATATCCACCACTGTGGTCAGGTGAGTCTTGCTCTCTCTTCGAGTTTGAGTCCAGAGGCTCTCCCTCCCTCTAATGAAGAAAAATCTGGTCTATAAGTGTCCAAATGCAAAGCGGGTCATCAAAAGGCAGTGTTTTAAGTAACAGCTGCAGTTTCCTCCTCTTGCTGGTGTGCAGTGCAAAGGACTCGCTCCTGAGAAAGGCTCAACACGAGTGGCTCTCCTTGGACTTTATACTGGTCCATGGACACGCCTCTTTCTACAGTGAGAGAGGAGCTGAAAGGCACAGCGGAGAAAAGCCAGGCTAAAGCTCTCTCCCTCTGTCTCTCTCTAGCTCTCTCCTACTCAGGCACACAAGCTTATATACACTCTCCCTCACTTGTCCTCTCTCAATCCTGAGTGCATGGAGAGAAAAAACAGCTGAATTGCCCTCTCACTTGTTCACACATGGAATAAACTTAGTTCCCTCTCACCACCGTCCTATTATTATTCTCTTCAGTTAAACATGTCCTACTTATTTCATGTGACAGTCACTCGGGCGTATTGATTTGCACTGATGAAGCATTCGAGTCCATAAAAAAGAAAATAGACAGAGAACACATCAATGCTGTTCCACTTTAATCAACCCCAAATTCCCAACACGCGCGCACACACGCGCACACACACACACACACACACACACACACACACACACACACACACACACACACACACACACACACACACACACACACACACACACACACACACACACACACACACACAAGCCTCTAGGGTTGAAACATTGTTCAAACAACAAAACAACCTTGTTCCAGCTCCTTCAACAGGGTCTCAGTGTGTGTTTGCATACGTGTGCGTCCAGTGGTCAGTCTAGTCTGTACTGTTGTACCCCCAACCCCCCCACCCTCCCTCATTATGTCGGTCTCTTTCTCTTTTTCTCTCTCTTGCTACTAACTGGAGTGGGCAGCTATAAAAGGCAAATGGACAGTCTAACCCCCCTCCTCAGGGCTGCCCTGCCCCCACCAGTCCTAAAAAAGCCTCCCACCAGTGGGATCGCAGGATAAGTTTTAACAACGCTGCAAACTGCTATAGTTTATGATACGTGTGTGTGTTTCTGATCATGAAAGAGTCTTTAAATCAGCGTGTTACTTTGTTCTTGTTTGCCCGTGTGTGCAGATATGCCCTACACCCACCCTTTAAGGTTTTGAATCATGGCTTTTATTGGTCGACGTCTCTCTTTTTTTCCTGTGTTCCTTTGCCTCCATTTTGCCATGGAAACCCAGCATGTATTGTAATGCCTTTGTGAGTGTGCTTTCTTTGGGCTTTTCTCTTCCAGCTAGTAGCTGGTTGCCATAGGCGGGCCAGTGGCAGCAGACGAGCCTCACAACAAGGCCATGCACCACTCAGGTGGGTGCTTCAGTGTGTGTTGTCCATTACATGGCACCCAGATCTATCTCATCAATCCCACGATGGAATCGATGAGATAGATCTGGGTGGTAAATGATCAGAAATTAGTCAAGATATCAGTGGTCTTTCTGTAATTAAGCCACTTTCATGACTAAACTGCTATTTTAAGTCAAGTACTTGAGAGGAAAATTACACCTGGTCGGTTTCTAGTGAATGACTGACTGTAATAACAATGTACTGAAGCAGTTGGTGAGCTGCTCACTAGTCCTGGAGCTTTCAGGAGAGCCAGCGGCTTCATTATGTGTCATTTATGAGGTGTTTGAGTGTGTGTTTTGTTTGTGTTTTTTGTTGAGGGGGGATTACTCAGAGGTGAGCTGTGGTTAGTAATGCTGTTTTGTTTGCTCTTTGTCAATGAGCTGTATGCATGTGTGTGTATCTGTAGCTTCAGCAATCTTTGTAACTTGTCAGTCTTTATAACTGACAGCACAAAAGAACCGAACACTTCAGATGTTTCATCCACTTTTTATATTGTTTTTTGTGACCTTCTGTGCCCGTATTTGATAGCCAAATTAGAGACATGACAGGAATGAGGGAAAGGACAGATGGGGAATGACATGCAAGCAAAAGTCCCTGGCCAAACACAACCCAGGGACATTGCAGTTCTTTGTCATTCACTTAACCGCTAGGACAGCAGGGCGCCCCATAATCTGATATTTACTAGCTCAGATAGTGTGATGTGATAGTGTGTCTTTTGGTGTTTATAGGCTTTTTTTTTTTTTTTTTTTGCTTTTTTTTTAATATAATGAATACCTACAGTTTAAGATGTGAGTGCAGTTGTAGTAAAAACATTTTTTGTACATGACATCTTTAGCAGATGCTTTTGTCCAAAGCAACTTGCAATAAGTACATTTGAGTGCAAAAGAGAAAAGTGCTAGATGGCATTAAAATTTGGACCTGTAACCCACCCAAATAAACAATACAAGTGCTCAGGGGTTTTTACATTTTATACAGACTTATTTTACTGATTGGGGAGACAATGGTTGGAGTGAAATGTAGCTGGTATGGCCACAAGATGGAGTAATAGCTCCTTAAACGGAACGTCAGGAGCCATGTAGGGTGCCTGAAGTGATATCAAAACCATGATCAGCTCTTTGTTTCACTCATAATCATTTAGTGTTACAGACTCTCCATGTTACGCATCAGTAAAGGAATGTTTACATCACAATCAGGAGAATGGTGATCAAAATGTTTGGTGCTGCTGCTCTTCTGTGTGAGCATGCTTTAGTCTTTGTTGCTCCACCTTGTTGAAAATAAGTTCCTGTTCCTTTAAGGGATCTCTCCAAAATTCACTGTAGTGACGTGTATATTCCATATTCAGAGTCCAGCGGCGGAGCGTGGAATCTCCCACTGCGAGAGTGGTTCTCCTCCGGGTGCTGAGCAAAAAGCAGGTAAGATCATTTCATCAGAACTCAAACTTGCTGTTATATTCCAGCAAAAAATAAAACTTAAGAAGCACCAAGGAATGAATCGTGACACGTTGACATGCGCTTCTTCATTTCACTTTGAGCGTGTCAGAAAGTTTGTTATTGCTGTATTTTGCTCACTGAAAGTGATGTGAGAGTCGTTCCAGCTCTCTACATGATGAAAACGTTTCTAAGTAACGGTACAGTTTGGAGTTTTTGTGACTGTTACATTTGTAGTATACGTTTTAATAGTATGATACTTTGGAAATTTTTATTATTTCAGGGAAAAGGGCTTCGAAAGCAGCTTTTGAAAAGTGCACGGCTGGTTCTTTTATCTCCTAATACATTTTCAAACTATAACTACAAGTGTTGCAGTCTCGCTGGCTGTTGGCGTGGAGAGCGCTTTTACATTTGCTCCTATGCACAGACCCGGCAGGAAGTACATGTGCAGTGAACATCATCTCTTTCTCACAAGGCTAAATGTAGTGACAGGGTCGAGCAATCAACCGTGGGCTCTTACCCCCACTGTTTTTTATAAACTTCTTTTTATTCTGTCCAACCAACAGGAACAGTGAGATGCAAGCGTTGCTTCTATTTCTTCACATGCTTTGTAGAAATAGTGAAGGAGGCTTTTAATAGAGAACATGAAGAAAGTCGGTGTCACAAACAAAATGTCACATCATGAATGTGTGCAACAAATGCACCATTTTTGTAGTTAGTAAAGTTGTGAATGGACTTATTATGAAAGCGCCACAGGAACAAATCTGGCTTGACTTGGTTCGACTTAATCGGAATCTAAACTGTCACTGGTGAACCAAATATTGTAATTCCTCTCTGCAGAACATTTTTCATCATGGACACAGACAAACATCCTGAATTTACCGCCCCAGAGGGAGACGGGATGGGTGAGTATCTGATCCCTTGTTGTCAGTGTGAAAGTGTATGTGATCAGGCTGCACGCGTTTCTCCACAGCTGCCAGCACCCTGCCTACCGCACATGACTGCAGAGTATTGAAAGCTGAAGGCGTGTGTGTGGACGGGTTTGCTCGGGCTGCAGTGGACAGCAGACTGTAAGTTGTCTATGTCCCTGCAGCAGCTAGATGAAGAAGTGCACATTCAGTGTGCATCCAGCGGATTTGATATTCCATTCTAATGTCACAGAGAACTGTGCTTTACTAGTCTGAAGTCCTCTCAATGAAACAAAAAGTAACACTAAGTCTTTGCACTTGCACAATGTGTCACTTTTTCAGATGGTAGCAGTGATGTTGCAGATCTGAAGCCACAGGAGGAGGAAGAAGAGAGGGAAGATAACTCATTCAGTGAGAATGGAATGCAGTGTGCTGAAGGTGTGACAGATCCACGTATGTGCCCCCCCCCCCACGCACACACACACACACACACACACACACACACACACACGCATCTTTCCATTACACTTTGCACTTTAGGTTTCAAGCTCACACCATATCGTACAATCATACAATGACTTTTTTGATGCTGGATATTAAAAAGAGTTGGAAAAAGTGTGAGGGACGCTGCCACAAAGTCTGAGATTTAATAGAATGAAACGCTGCTGTTGAGAGAAAAACGTCAAGTCGAGCAAAGCTACTAAAATAATGTTTTTACTTTTAGCGTGGCCACCGTGCATCTCATTGTTTCTTTGACGGGCTTTAATGGTTTCATATATCAAAGCGCGGTAAAATGTTCTCAACCCATAGAAACAAGGAGGGAGGACAGTTTTATTCTCTGACTTCAGTTGAACGGGAAAATAAAATGTACATGAATAAGCTGGGTGCAAGGTTTCTCTTTTTTTACCCAACAGTAATATTATCAGCGAGAGAGAGTCTGGTTTTGTTGGTCCCTGCAGTGCCATGTATTGTCTGATATAAGTTATGTCTTAACTTACATTGTCAGGTATTATTTTTGCTCGTCTGCACTGTGACCACCTTGCTTCATACATGATATTTTGAGTGTGGAAATGTTTTTTTCAGCCTGGAGGCCTGAGTCCCTCATTCGTCATAAAAAAAAGAACATGTTGTCAAAGACAGCTCCCCTATTTATTTCTGACTGCCACCCATCTGCCCCGCTGGGTGCACTTCCTAAAGCCCTGCTCTGCGTCTGATGCACAGCCTGCGGTTCGCTGCTCTGAGACCCTGGACTCTATATCGGGCCTCTCGGAGCTCAGTGTGCGCAAAGTTTCCATAGCACCTCTGAGCGCTTTCCACAATACAAGACGCTGCTCTTCAGCTCATCACCAGTCACCGCTAAGACCACAGTGTGGTTTCTGGATGGAACTGAGTATGCTGGGGGTTGGTTAACACTTAGCAAGAGGTTAGGTGAGAGGTCCTGCAAACCAGGCCTCGGGACTCTGCATGTCAAAAGATGTGATGCTGAGAAATTTCTGTACAGTTGATCCTGTGTGCTGTGGAAGAACTGACCTGCAGTAGGTAAGGACCTATGGAAAATGGTCAAAAAAAATGGAAAAGCTTGCATATCAGCTGCTGACTGATGGAGGATCTTTGTTGCGGATTGAATTGGGATGTTTTTCTGCATCTGTGACACAAACAGTCAACAATCAATCTGAAATGTTGTTTTAAAAGCAGATGAGGAATTGTTGGCTGTGTGAGGCGCGTGCTGCGCCCCTCTTCTGCCCTGGTTCTAGTTTCTGTGTATGCAGAGGAAATGCCTTCCCCTTATCTTGAGCACACATCTTCTGAATCTCTTTGTGACACTATAGATTGGCCCAAATTCAGCTACCCACATTTTGGAGACGTGCCAGTACTAATATCAAGCTATCAACTAAAAATACAAATGTAGAAGTGAATTTGCGACAGCGCCTCACATTCTGGTTGGAGTGGAGTCTCATCAACCTCATTTAGCACCATATTTGGAAGTGAAGCAAACATCAACTGCTTCATGTGCTATCCATTACTCCATATGTCTTGTCTATGTAAATCTGTGATTTCTATCACATTTCTGTCACTTCATGTGTATTTACATCAAATGTCACTCCAAATCTATTCATTGCGTCTCCATTGCTTCCTCCCGGCTTAGGTGTGATAAAAACCGAGGCAGAGGAGATGGAAGACAACGAGCAGTACCCAAAGGCTGAAAAAGAAGGAGAGATTGTGCCGAAAGAGGAAACAGAGGGGGCCAGTGAGGACGGGATGGAGGAAGGATTTGATGATCAGAGGACAGAGGAGGATGAGGAGGAGAGGGACGGGGAGGGGGATGAAGAGGGAGATACCCTGAATGAGCCACAGGACCTGTCACTGATGGACTACTCCCGTTATGACAGCACAACCCCGCCAGACACCCACGCAGCAGTGGCAACTGGTGCAGAAGGGACTTATGTCTCCGGAGCCGTGGTCCCCCGCATCCAGGCGTCAGGCAAGCTCAACTGTGACATCTGTGGCCTGTCCTGCGTCAGCATCAACGTACTGCTGGTGCACAAGCGCAGCCACACGGGTAAGCACAGGAACACAGCCCAAACACCTGACCTCAAACACAACAGTTGTGCAACCATCACTCTGTCGATAGCATGGGGAGATAGCGCCTTGCCTTGACTAGGTCAAGATGTGTGATTGAGTAAGCACGACTGGGAGCACACGAGTGTGCATCATACATGACGCACGTGTCCTAACCAGCGCTAGAGTGCTAAGAGATTGTTGTTCAAGTATAAACATGCAATAACTTAGTGACTTGATCCCAGTAACAGATAGATCAACACATCCACGTACATCAGTATCACGTACAGTCATTTTTCTGCCCTGAGTTATGCAATCCCTGAAAGAACCCACTCGTGCATGGTTCAGGAAAGTCTAAAGTGTTCAAAGAGAAGAGTAACAGTATAGAAAATAATGCTCATCCCATGAACATGAGGCACACATTTGCTGTCATGGTCAGCTTATTGTGTGTTCAGATGTAGTAATATTTGTCACAGTTAAGAAATGTAAAGCTGTTGTTGGACACATCTGAACACATCATACACTAAAAGACAAAACAGTTTACTAACCCTGTCGAAGAATTAAGGTAAAGAGTTCTGTGTTTAAATGTAGTGAGAGACACATGATGATCGGAGAGAGCTCTCCTCCTGTCTCATTCCTAACATCACTGTTCAGATACTGAGGTTACCGTGATGCATTACATTACATCACACTATGACTGCATTACTGACTTATTTTAAAGGATCCTTTCACACAGTCGTGTTGACTTCAAGATGATGATATTGATTTTGGCAGTATAACATACATCTTTACGGCAACTTCATTTCACTGATGAGTAGCTGAATAGGTGAATAATGCAGCCGTCAGAAGGAATTCATGAAGCTGTGTTTTCAATATGGGAAGTCGGGTGCACAGTACACTTGAGACCACGAGAACATTGCCTCTAGGTTTCTGACCGTCAAAGTGGATGTTGCCTTGTTCCCTTTTCAAAGATGGTGAATGACCATGTGTTTTTTGCAATTCACTGTAATACCAGGAGAAAGAAAAGTGTTAAGAAAAACAAATTCATTTTTGAGTTAGCACAAAATTTCCACTTGTGAAGGCGTGAACGCCACATCGATGTGACGCTCAGCAGTAATCTACAGCCGGACGCATCAGCCCAACGCAGTCAAGCTCTCTTGTGAAGACCAAAAATGTTGTGTGATCCATAAGTTACAAACATGTTATGTTAAAATGTGAAATGTGTCAGATTGTTTTTTAGGATTTCTTTCTCTCTCTCAGGTGAGAGGCCATTCCACTGCACTCAGTGCGGGGCCTCCTTCACGCAGAAGGGAAACCTTCTTCGCCACATCAAACTGCATTCCGGGGAGAAGCCTTTCAAATGCCCGATGTGCAGCTATGCCTGCCGTCGACGCGATGCCCTGAGCGGGCACCTGCGCACCCATTCTGGTACGAACTTGCCACATTCACTCACATGAGAAGCTGATACGGTGTGCACCTGTGTACAGTATCACGCTGGTTGGTTTCTCACTCCTTCATGTTGGTTTCTCACTCCCTTTGAATCTGAACACACACTCAGCCTACATGGCTTTTCCAGTAACACACCTGCCATGCACTCTCATTGGTTACACATATGACATGTTACTCACTTATCCCTGGAAACTTACTCATTCACTTTCAGTTCACGTGTTTTACCTGCAGACATGCTGCACGGTCACAAATGTGCACATCATCAGTTTTGTATGAAACCACAAACAAGAAATTGTACCATTTAGATGTCGTTGATGCTTCATGTGTTCATGATAACTGAAACTCTTGCTCACAGTAGAGAAACCCTTCAAGTGCAACCACTGCAATCGCAGCTACAAGCAGCGGAGCTCCCTCGAAGAGCACAGGGAGAGGTGCCATGTGTACATTCAGAACAAAGGTCCCGCTGAGAGAGGTGAGCCGTGCACGCACAGCCTCACCTCGACAGTCGCTTCATAAACAACATCTTCGAAACTCCAACATATAACCGTTACTGCAGTCAGACCACTGCACAGTTTACATAACCACACTACACACTACACATGCAGCAGGCGCATGGTTAAAGCTGTTAGTGCTAACACATCCTGTTTTATTAGCCTCATTAAATTAATAGGCTTATGACTGTTAGTCCATCATTACAACTAAATAGGTTATGGCTGCTGTGGTGTGGAGGCTCGGCGCTGTGAAGACCGCTTCTCATGTCTGTAGCTGCAAAGGGGAAGCCAAATATGTAGGGCAAACACACAAACATACACCCTCCAGGTCTACAACCTCCCCCCAAAATGCCTTTACATACTGACAGGACAGTTGCACGGTTGCAACACACAGACAATGCTGTGCTTCTGTGGTCACCGAATGTCGTAAGTTTATGCCTGATAGTGCCGTGGTGGTGAGGAAGTACATCCTCATCCTGTGGTCTCCTCTCCTGCACTGGTGAGGTAAAAAAGCACCAGGAAGTGAGGTCAAAGGAGCTTCTGATCTCAAATTAATATCTCGTTCCTCCTAGCGTGACTCGAGCAGCTGGTGTGTTTTTCAAGTTTTTTTTTTCTTTTGACTTCACTTTATAATCTCAAAAGCTTTGGCAGGTGGACAGATGCAGCTCAGTGCACTCCCTTTACTCATGATACTGCTCGATCAAGAGGAGGTCTTCATTTCCGTGTTGCACTTACTCTCTCACTCTCTTGCTGTCAAACAGAGGACGGCCAGACATCCAGGACTCAGATGGGCACTGAGCGTGCTCTGCTGCTCGACAGGCTCGCCAGCAACGTAGCCAAACGGAAGAGCTCAATGCCACAGAAGTTCACGGGTAAGAGCTGCTCAAATTACGACACAGACGCATAGAAGCTGAACGGAGCCACTGATCTCAAGCACATGAAGGAGAGCTCTGTTGTAGCTTTAAAGCAGCCTATAGCATTACTTTAGATTTATACAAAACATTATGAATGTCTGCATTGGTTCGGTTTTGTTTGATATATTTATCCACTAAATTGCTACTTGATATCATATCTGTTCATGCCCACCTTGTGCAACTATAATATGTTGCTGTCTTTTTGAAGTGTTTACATCATTTGTGCTTCTTGCTGTGCAGTCATGCTTCAGAATACAGAAGTCTTGTTTTCTTTTATTATTTCAAGTTTTTATTTTTATTTCAAGTTGTCTGTCTAAGCTATTTGTCTGTCTGTCTGTCTGTCTGTCTGTCTGTCTGTCTGTCTGTCTGTCTGTCTGTCTGTCTGTCTGTCTGTCTGTCTTTGCTGGCCTTCATCTCTTGTCAAACAGGAATTGAGAGCAGAGCACCTGCCTCATACCTGCACACACCAGAGAGTGGTCTCCACTGTCCTAAATTCTCTGTGAGAAGTATGTCATAGGTGGGTACCATGCATGGTTAAATAAATGGAGACATGTAAAACAGGGGGACGTGCACTTGAAACTTCTTGGTGTAGTTACTTTTGCATGTTTTGATTCAAACTCAGATAATGTGATGAATGATCAAAAGATAGCAGTTTCGGTAAAAGCCTGGCTTCATGGGCGTACACACACAGTTTTCAATAGTTGGCTCTCACCTTTCTGGTTAAGCCTAACTAACATTGGGTTGTAGTTTCGCAATCAAGCCTCAAGCTGCTCACAAAATGACGGGTGTATTGGCAAAAAAACCCTCCTACGTCTCTCTATCAAGTTGACAAATGAAGTGAGCTTTTTCAATATGACAACCACAGGGGGAAAAGAGAAGTAATGTCTGCAACCGCAGAGAGAGAGAGAGCAGGCAGGAGGCGAGAAACGTGAGCAGGTGCCTCTCTGTCTATACTTCTGTGATGCAGCTGCACTAGAGGCCTTCGTCTGCGTCGTCTGCTTCCTCTCAGCCCTCTGTCCTCTCATGCCTCCAAGCTCAACTGCTGTTAGGATGCTCTGATGCTTCAAAGCTTCTTTTGTGCTGTCAACCTGGTGTGATCAAGCTGACTGTGTAGGTTTCCCTTTGTGTTACCCTCGGGGTGCTCATTTTTCTCATTGCCTGTGTTTAACACCAAAGTGAGGACCCCTCAGAGTCCTGTAAGGACCTCTGTTAGATCTTTTTCCATCTGTTAACAATAACTGCTTTAACTGCTGCTTGCTGCCTGTGGTATTTCTCTGGCCGTGCTGCTGGATGAAGCATGTGAAAATTCCTCCTGCGGAGTCTTGAGCTCTTTGTTCTTGTGTTGCTGGTTTAGGCGACAACGGTGTCTGTCTGGACCTGAGCTTTAACAGGGAGCTGGTCCACCGAACTGACCACAAGGACCCTCCAACAGGCTCCCCAGGGCCTGACTCCCACCATCAGACCATCCTCACAGGGCCAGAGAGTGATCCAGCTCCCTCCCACAGGCCCTACCCTGTCCCGTTAAGCCGCAACGACATCAGCCCCATGGGCCTCTCCAACGGCCACAAGATGGCCATGCCGCTCCTGGGCCTCCCTCATACCACCCAGACACCCGTCAGCATGGACTCGTTTCACGCTGACGGCTCCCAGATGTCCCAGCCCGTCATGTACAGCTTAGGGCACCTGCTGGGAGGGCTGAACCACCAGAACGGCATCCCTCACCCACACGCCCAGCCCATCCCCTTGTCACCGCTAGAGGCTTTACGGGTGGTGCGGGCCGACGGGGAGGCCGGAGCGGTGCCTGGGGCAGTGTACCCCTGTGGCCACTGCAGGGTGATCTTCCTGGACTATGTCATGTTCACCATCCACATGGGGTGCCACGGCTTTCGTGACCCGCTCGAGTGCAACGTGTGTGGCCACCGCAGTCGGGACCGTTACGAGTTTTCCTCCCACATAGCCCGCGGCGAGCACCGCCTAGAACTAAAGTAGCTTTCATTCATGCAGTTGTTCATGCTTACAAACATACACACACGCTCAGACAGATAACAGTGTATGAGCACACACACAGATTTACTCATTTAAGAAGCTGGTAGTATCAGAAATGAAAGCATGAAGTAGCAGCTATCTCTCTCTCTCTCTCTCTCTCTCTCTCTCTCTCTCTCTCTCTCTGTGTGTGTGCATGTGTGTGCGCGCGTGTGTGTGTGTGTGTGAGTGAGAGAGATTGAGAGAGACGTTATAAGAGTGTGACGGGTGTCAGAGTGTTCTTAGTCATACTGTCCTCATCTGAAAAGATGGTCTGTAAAGTGTTTATGAGGGAGTAATTCAGTAGCATTTGTACTTAATGATCCCTGCTGCAGCCGCTGTTTATATCATATAGCCAGATGCCATATATGCATACATTCAAATGTTCAACAAAGTAGCACCCTGAATGCATTCACTGTTTATCTGTTGTTGTTTTTTCTGTTACCTTTGTAAAGGTGTAAAATAAAAGAGAACTTCATTTTTCCTTCAGAACACACAGGCCTGCACTTTGTTGAGAGAAGTGTAGCTTCTCTGAAAACACTTGCCAATTCAAGACGACAGAAAAAAAAATCCTATTATCTCGAAGGTCGCATGTCTCCTTTTAGGCTGTGGTTTGAGAGAAGTGCAGTTTGCTGCTTCAGAAGTCGTCACTTCGCTCTGCACCACGTGTTGGTTTCACACTCCTGAATATTATACTCATTTAGCGCTGCCAGAAGTTAGAAATGGCTCACGGTTTTGCAGAGACGTCTATGTTACAGAAAATAGAGGTTTGTGTATATATATAGGATTTCGAAAGTACAAAGTATATCTAAGAATGACTGAGGTAAAGGGGGTGTAAATGAGAGTTGAATTAAATAAAATATGCTGTTGAACACCTAAAGATTTCTCTGAAAGCATGTTAAAGCTGTTAATGTTACTTTAGATCAGCAGCAAACAGGATGAACCTTGATTCCTCAGCAGTATCTAAAAATTGGTATGATCTGAAAATGTTTACAAGAAGGTCAAATGTGAAATAACCCAAAGCTCTATAATGGGATTGTCTCCCGATTTCATCCCTGGATTAAGACATCACTGTTTTTCCCCGGATGCTCAGGAAATGAATGTCAATGGACTGGAAATGCAGCATCCATCTGCTGGAGGAAGTGTGGTACTGCATGACAGTGTACCGCTCCAGAGTGTTAGGTCCCAAAGTGGTGTCTGAGACCCACCGGGGGCCCTTAAAAATGATGCAGGGTGACGCAAACTAAATGACAAACAGTCACTATTTTTTTTAACTGGAAGAAAGCTCACTGAGAGAACGCAAAAACGATCTTAATCAATAGTTTCATTCTTCCCACTTAACTCTCACCTCACCCACAGACTGGATGATAATAAATTATGTCTGCCAGTAAAACGCTGCATGTGGGAATTTATTTGTGAGGGCCAATTTTAGGTAAAACTTGAGGTTTTGGCATGACAAACTTTAGGAACCACTGCTCACAGCTAAATGCGTTTCTTCTGAGTATTGGGGAAGTTTTGGTGAACACTGAATGGGCTCTGACTCGTCAGTGCATCGAGCTGTGTGAGTGAGGATGTGCTCTGCCTGCATGTCAGTGCTGGGACTCGGTCACGCCTTGCTGCCTTCAGACCAGAACAGGGTGTTAACTTCATCCAGCTGCCACCACACTATCTGTCCCCTCCATCAGTGCCAGTTCCCTTTTCTCTCTTTGGGTTTGAAGAGAAGTGACACTTCACAGGCAAACTGTCATCGCAGCTTTGTGTCCATATGTCAGATTAAAAAGCGCAGTCATCCATTTCAAAAGTACAACTGGGCTGCTTCTCTTTTTCCAAGTAGAAGAGGTTGATTTGAATTGGCAGGGTGTTTGTCTTCTGAGAAGTTTGTCAAGTAAGAGTGGGTGTTTGTGGAAGTTAAAGGTTAAAATTGAAGTTTAATTTGTGGTCATTTAGGAGGATAAAAAAAAAACTATGTTAGGGCACACAAAGAATATTTTCTGACATCACCTCTGAACATAAAAGAAGCATGTAGGGAATCAGGAATGGGGCTAGCATCTAAAGAGCCATGTTTCTGCCTCTGTGTGTGTGTGTGTGTGTGTGTGTGTGTGTGTGTGTGTGTGTGTGTGTGTGTGTGTGTGTCTCGAGTCCCATTTCCACCATAAAAGTGGCTTGCCAGACAGAGTTTACTCAGCCAGTCGAGGCAGGAGTCATAAAGCAACAGTGACGCAGGCCCCGTCAAAATGAGAGGCTTCTGGTGACATCTGCTGACTGAATTATAGGAGCTGACTGGACAGCCAAAAGTCAAAATGAAATCCATGATGCATTTTGACTGGAACAACAACATAATGTACGCTGACCTTTAGAGCAACCAGGGATTCAGATGAAGTATGGGTGCAGGTTGATTGGACAAACTGCAATTTGAGTTTCATATGTTTGTTTTTGATAGTTCTGGCTACAACTAGATTAGAGTTTAGTCCACAAATGAAGAAAGAATAAAATAGAAATGTACACAACTGCATTGAACATCTTTCAGACTTAGATCAAAGTGGAATACATTATAATAATTATACGGCAGTCATATAAATTAGGTGCAACATTCACACTGGATGTTTTTTATTTCAGGTCAGCACGTTAGATGGTGAAATAGCTTGTAATTGTTGCCTCGTTATTCTGTGAATATCCTGAAGATGGCGCTGTTGAAACAGAATAGATAGAGAAACAGCGTGCAGCCAGCGGTTTGGACTGATTGATCCACATGTTTTACTAATCTACTTTATAAAACTGTTAAACAGATGAGCGGCCTCGAGGTACAGTACTCACATATTGATGATACTTTCAAAATTCACGGCGCAATGTGAAAACGTGGTGAAAAACGGGGCTCGTGTTAAAAATAACAATAACTTGCTACCTTTGCTGTGACTTTTATTCCGACCCAGAGGAGCAGGTCTGAGCATGCGCACTGCATCGGTTCTAAGGGGACGGGGAGGACATCACGGAAAAAACGTAGCAGCAGCACCACAAACCCCACGCCGAGATTTCGTCTCTCCGCTGCGCTAAAACTGCGCGACGAAAGCGGCCCACGACTATGCCCGGCGCGGCGTTAAAGTGCGGGACGACCACTTGACAGGCCTGGGCGAGGTCTGAGCGGTTGCCGGGAGGGGAAATATATTTCTTCATATGGGAAAAGCATGCGGGAAATGGTCGGAGGTTGCTGCGTGTGTTCAGACGAACGAGGCTGGGCTGAGAATCCGCTGGTCTACTGTGATGGACACGGCTGCAGCGTCGCCGTTCACCAAGGTAACATTAGCCGCTGTTAGCGTGTAATTACCGGCAGCTGTGGCGGCTGACCCGGCGGCTGGAGGCAGCCAGAGGTGCTGGTCGGTCGGTAGGTTTCTGTGTCGGTCTGTCGCTGTCTACGTGCGTGTTTGTGTGTATGTTGCTGCGTGTGGGAGGGGTAGGTAGGCGTGCTGTTTGTTGTTTCCTCTCAGCACACATGATTAAACACACAGGGCCAGGCGCAATGACACGAGCCTGGATGGCGCCTTGATGCCACTTAAGGTCCGCGTGCGCGTGCGTGTGTGCGGGCGCGTGTGTGCGCGCGGCTGTCTGGCCCGGTTGGATTCATGGCACACAGCAAGAGGCGTGTTTTTGCGACAAAACAGCCCCGGCGAGGCCCGCCGGTTTGGACACTATGTTACCTTGTGTCCAGTTGCTTTGTTGCTTTGAGACTAGCAGGCGGAGCAGTTCACGTACAGGCTCATGTTTCTGAGCAAAAATCAGCTTTATGCCTGCCTGACTTCACACTGTCCGCATCTGCAGGTTCATTCTTTCGAAGTAGACATGAATTTATTCCTTAAAGTCAGCGAAACGTGCTATGAAATGTCAGAAAGACACAGCAGGTGCAGTTGAGAGCTTACTTCATGGGGTTATTTTAAGTTGCAAGTTGATTAAAAATGTTTTTTTTACAAGGGTTGTAAGAGAACTTCACTTTGCTGGCAGGTCAGAGTAACATGAGAATATGTACAAAATACGTAACAGTAAAAGAAAGTGGTGAAGATGAGACAGTGAAAGAATTCTTCACTATGAATGTCATGTACAGTGTTACAGAGAACCATGCATCAAAAATAATATGGTCAATCTGTTGTGTGTGTGCGTGTCCCAGCATGCTATGGCATTGTCCAGGTGCCCACCGGTCCGTGGTTCTGTCGGAAGTGTGAGTCACAGGAAAGGGCGGCGCGCGTGGTGAGTATGCCAACACACAACATGACACAACACATCCATCCTTTCCCGCCTCACCCGTTACCATTAATGGCACACTCACTAGTTTGCTCTGTCCTGTCCTCCTCCAGAGGTGTGAGCTGTGTCCCCACAAGGATGGTGCCCTCAAAAGGACGGACAGTGGAGGTAAATCTCACCCTCTGTCCACCTGCTGTCGCCCTGAGTTACCCAGCAAGCATACGAAAGAGCAGGGCTGCTTCTTTGCCTGAAGTAGAACAGAAGCTGCAGGTTTCCCCTTCATTCACAAGGAGCCTTATCATGCCACTGATCTGCTGCCAATCTCTCTGTCAGGCTGGGCCCATGTCGTGTGCGCGCTCTACATCCCTGAGGTGCAGTTTGCCAACGTCCTCACCATGGAGCCTATCATCCTGCAGTACGTCCCGCATGAGAGATATATCAAGGTACTGACACACACGCTGCTGACAGGATCGAACCTGTGACACACTGTGAGGTCGACACTTCGTCAGAGTGTGTGGCTCTGTCCTTACATGACAGAAACACAACCTGGTTTCTGGGAATGCATACAGAAATATCCTTTATTATAGATGATAAGTCACTGAAGGCCAGGTATTAAACATCAGTACTTTCCTATCAAATGACTCAACCTGTGCTGTCTTCATGCGGAGAATGGAGAATGGCTTGTGGATGGTGCTTGAGCAGTTTGGCTTTGGCTCTGAATTTATCAATTTGACGCAGGTGCTTTTCCTATAACTCACTCTCGTCACATTGCTGCCATCAAGGTTGCTCTCTCTCACCATTGTTATTTTCCCTCTCGCAAGGGCCTCCAGCTCAGAGGATTAGACAGCACCCTCTCATCCCTCCTGACACATTATTATACGAAGCACTGTGCTGCACTGTACGCAGTTGAAATATTGGTGTTCATGGATAACGCACTCCATTCATTTTGCACAGTTTAGAAACCTTCAGATAATTTCAGACTGTGTTTGGTTACAAAATCAGTTGGATGAAATCTACAACAAGAGATCCAGCAGCGCTGCATTTTCATATACCTGTTGTGACAGAATTTGAGTACTTAGGGATTGATGTCTGTCCATCGTTGGGCGACACCACCACCAGAAACTTAAGGCATTTTTAGCTGTATAGAGGCAGATGGAGCAATTTGTCTCATCTTCTTCACTCACTGCGGACCCATGTCTCTATTAGTAGCCTGGTGTCCCCGGCTCAACATGTTAGTTTGCACACTGGTAGGGTTTGCAGATAGAGTTGTCTAAAATGCTTTCAGGTGTTGTATATTCTTTCTATTATGTTTGTGCATTTGATAGAATTTCCTTGCTCTGCTATGAGAAAATGAAAATGTGTGGTGTCTGTAGCACAACTTTTGTCACTTGCCAAGAAATTGCACCAAATGCAACTATTATATTGGCACCTGTATTAGACACGTACGGTTGGCACCAGCCCCATCAGTGTCACACAAGTATTTCCAGAGCAATTACAATAAACCTCTGCAGCTGTAAATTCTGTATGTTTTCAGAGCTGGGACTTTGTCACTTTTTCCACCAGTGTCAACAGTCCCAGAGAGAGATCCATTTTAAAGGAAAAAGACAGAGCAGTTCTCCCCCAGTAACCGTAGTTTACAGCAAATCTGGAGGCAACGCAGCTTTAAGACATGTGGGAAACGGCACAATTCTCTTTATGGGAAAAACACGTCGCTCCACATCACCGCCGCGCTCTTCACCTACACTTACTGTACAAAGCCAGAAGTGAATGTGACAAGGTCACGCCCGCTCTCTGGAGGATGTTGAAAGTCATTCTGGGAAATGTGTGAGATTTCCAGCTGATGTAGAAATAGATGAGGCAGTTTGATAACAAAGTACATTTACCGCAATTCATCACCAAATGCTTTTACATATTGTAATGAAAGTCAGTTGTCACTGGTTGCTGATTCTTCACTCAGAGGATTTGCTGCATTTACTGGTTTTTGTATGATTAAGAATTGAACCTATGGACTGTTGAAGGTGTCATCTCAGGCCTGGGGAAAACTGTGTGGGATTCCATAGATAAAATGACTAATTCATAAAAAACAGATATTGAAGATATCATTAATTAAGCCTCATGTCATCTCCATGTATAAGTAAACACTGGTGAATGACTTGTTTGCATGAAACAGTTTCCTGCTGCACATTGACGATGAACTACAAAGATAAAGGCACCTCACACCGAGTCTCAACATGCAGAGTAAGAGCACTGATGGAAGACAGGCTGAATATGTCCTCAGTGTGTTTACAGTCATGCTTAGACGTTGAGAAATGCTTCTGAAATATTCTGCTAATGTCTTTTTTTTCCCACTTTTGTAAAACAAACCATTTTAACCACAGAGTAGTTTCAGGCCGTTGTAGCTCAATCATACATCAGCTGTCCTGTAACTTTATCCGTTTGTAACTCATTTCTTGCCCGTGCAGTCCTCGGCAGTTGGCAGAGCACGTATAGCAGGAGTAATGAGCAGCGTATCCAGCATGCACCAGAGCAGGCCTTTTAAAGCATTGCACATTACAAAGAAATCAATATTTGACGCATGGACACATTAGGCTGAGCAGCCAGTCGCTGACATGCTGTGTGTTTGTGTATGTGTGTCCATGTCTGTGTGCGTGCCTGCATATAAATGTACACATGTGAGTGTTTGAGTGCCTGGTTTCATATTACTGTGTCAGCTACAGTAAATTGCATGCAGCTTTCCCCAGTCAGAGCCATTCATCCAGATTTTGCTGCCTGCATTCCTAGACAGCGTTACAATGGACAGTGAAAACTTGAGAAGCCACTCTTCCTTTTACACACTCGGTGTAGTCATGTCTCTGGCCTTTCATTACACAGCCGACATCCTCTGAGGGGAACAGAGAGCTGAGTGGGATGTGGGGAGTAGAGGAAGACAGAGGAAAGGGGAGAGAAAAGGCGAAACAGAGAGGGCTGAAGCAAAAAGGTAAAGAGCCCGCTGTTCCTTTGTCCCGCACCTGTTGCTAGGCCTCTTCTGCCCCCCACCAGTCAGCCCCGCTCACGGGGGAATAGCTGAGGAAGAAGTACAAAAGCCCCGTGTGCGCATGCCTGTGTGTTCACGTGTCAATGCTTACATGTATTTTGTGTACATATGTGCTCCTTCATATCAGGCGAGACTGCTTTCCACGCAAGAAGTGCAGCCTCTAAAATCAAGTCGGTCCAAAGTCTTGGTTGCGCATGATGAATTGTTGCGTCAGAAATGAGTGTCCCACAGTTCATCGTGAAGCCCTTTCACACCTATTCTATGATAACTTGGAAGGAAATCAAAAGGAATGTGTGTCACAGGGAAAGGAAGTAAAGTGTGGTAGCATCAAGACACAAAAGCCTCTCAAGTAAAAGCTCTTCAATGTCAGATGTGTCTCACAACATTCCTTCACATCTGGTCAACAGTTCTGCTGTAAGCAGCAGCATCAAGGACGGAGCAAACTGCGTTCTGTTTGAAAGCCTCGTCTGTTGCCTCGACAAGCAAAACTTCCTAATCTCTTACAGTATAGCTGCGGCTGGCCTCAAATTAAGGAGCCTTTTATCTTTCCCGCTCTGCAATCTCAAGGGCTCATTTTAATGGCCAAATAACATGAATATATGAGTTTGCCCCGCTAACATTGGAGCAACAGATGGAACGAGATCTCCTGAAACTTGACCCAGCTGTCCGCATGAATCTGCATTTTATGAATCAGCAGGAACTTTGTATAAACGTTGTCCATCAAGGGGGCAACAAAGCATTTATTGTTGTTAATGATAATAATAATAATAACTGATGTGTTTCTGCTGCTTCACCAGACCTGTTATATTTGTGAGGACCACGGGAGGGAAAGCAAAGCTGCCTGTGGAGCCTGCATGACGTGCAACAGACAAGGCTGCAGACAGGCTTTCCATGTCACCTGGTAAGTGTTACAGTGTGTATGTGCACATGGGTGAGCTTGTGGTTGCATGGAAGTGTGTCGTCTAAAGCGTGTGAGACTTACAGCGAGATGGTCAACATCATCAGTTATCTTGATTGTTATGAAAGAGCTGCAGCAAATATCTTGCAAGAATACTTAGGGAAATGAATTCTTTGATGTAACACTGACCTATGAGTGAATCTATTGTTAATGCAACGAAGAAACAGACACAAATGCAACCCTGATTCCAAAAAGTTGGGATGCTGTGTGAAATATGAGTAAAAGCAGACTACAGTCATTTGCAAATCCTTTTCAATCTGCAGTATATTCAGTTGAATTCAGTACAAAGATAAGATATTTAATGTAACTTAAAGAGTATTTTGTAAATATACAACCACGAGTGCATGTTCACTACTTTGTTACATCACCTTTATACAACACTCAGGAAGCATTTGGAAACTGAGGACTCTAATTGTTGATGTTTTTAAAGCTATTGTTGCTGATATACGACTGAAGTTGCTCAGCAGTCTGGGGTCTCCGTTGTTGTATTTTGTTCTTCATAATGCGCAACACATTTTCAACAGTAGACTGGCCTGAGGTGCAGCCAGGCCAGTCTAGTACCCGCACCCCTTTGCCACAAAGCCACGCTGCTGTATACAGACTATATGTGCTGCTAACAGCCTGGATGGTCCCTCCCCTCTTTATCCCAGAGGACACAACGTCCATGATTTCCAAAAACAGTTTGAATTGTGGACTCGACCACAGCACACTTCTCACATCTCAGATGAGTTCAGGCCTAGAGAAGATGACATCATTTCTGGATGTTGTTGATATATGGCTCTCACTTTGCATGGTCGAGTCTAATTTTGCATTTTAGTAGCAGTGATGAACTGTGTTTACCGACCGGTTTTCAGAAGGGTTCCCAAGTCCACGTAGTCCTATCCTTCATATAATCATGTCGCTTTTTAATGCTCGTAGGTCACAGATATTCAGTGTTTCTTCTGATGTGCAGATTTCTCCTAATTCTATGAAACCTTTGATGGTATTATATATTGTAGATGGTGAAATTCCTAAATTCCTTGCAAGTGTGAGTTGAGAAATGTTCTCAAACTGTTACCAATCAACCTGTTTACCTGTCGGATGTTCCAAAGTGGTGTTTTTGGAGCACAACTTTCCCAGTCTTTAGTTGCTCCTGACCCAACTTGTTTGAAATGTATTGCTGCTCAAATTCAATATAAGAATATATTTACAAAAATCTTTGAAGCTGAAGAGATAAAACATTTAATATATTGTCTTTGTTCTGTTTTCAATTGAGTTTGTGTCAAAAAGGATTAACTCAATTCAATATTCCTTTATTAGTCCCATGAGGGGAAATTCCAAATAAGTTGGAAAAAGTTATCACATTTTATCACATTTTATTTATGTTTTACAGTGTCCCGAAGTTTTTGGAAGTCGGCTTTTACACAGCAGGACAGTCAGCAGAGTGTGTGTGTGTGTGTGTGTGTGTGTGTGTGTGTGTGTGTGTGTGTGTGTGTGTGTGTGTGTGTGTGTGTGTGTGTGTGTGTGTGTGTGTGTGTGTGTGTGTGTGTGTGTGTGTGTGCGTGCGTGTGCGTGTGTGTGCGTGCTCATTCTGCTTTATCTTGTCTGACCCTGTGACTCCCTGTGTTCAGTGCTCAGATGGCAGGTCTGCTGTGCGAGGAGGAAGGTCCAGAAGCTGACAATGTTAAATATTGCGGCTACTGCAAACATCACTACAACAAAATGGTAAGATGCATAACAGTCCAGAGACTGCAACTCAACATTCTTGCATAAACATTGTAAGAGTAAGGAAATTAAGGAGCTGCCATCAACTTAAAGACCTCAAGATGAAAATGGTTGCTGCTTCAAACATCAGAGATGAATGTCTCAAAAATGTTTCTTCTCAAAGACTCTCCCTTAAACGGACTGCCAAGTTTAACGCAGTCCATTAACAGTAAACATGTTGCCAAACAGAACTATAAACAACATTTGTTCAATTCATCCATCCATCCATCCATCCATCCATCCAGCAGCCTATCTCAGCTGTCAATGGGCGGGAGGCGGGGTACACCCTGGATGGGTCGCCAGCCGATCGCAGGGCACAAACACACAACCATTCACACTCACACTCACACCTAGGGGCAATTTAGTCACCAATTAACCTAATGAGCATGTTTTTGGTCTGTGGGAGGAAGCCGGAGTACCCGGGGAAACCCACACATGCACGAAGAACATGCAAACCTCACACAGAAAGGCCCGACCCGGGAATCAAACCTGCGACCTTCTTGCTGTGAGGCACGCACACTACCTGCTGCGCCACCGTGCAGCCCAATTCAATTCAATTCAATTCAATTCACTAGTCCTTTATTAGTCTCACAAGGGGAAATTTCAATTTACAGCAGCATCAATGGAGCAGGTAGAATAGTCAAACAAGTGCATGCAAATGAAAACAATTACATACAGAAGAGTGAGATGAGAAGAAACATGGTCCTAAAAAAAATGGAAATACTATTTACAGACTGTTATGTACAGTTGTTTGTTATTTCATTAATGTGACTTAAAATAGTCAAGTATAACTGCGTCGATTTCATCCGTGATTGTCGACATTTTCCTGGCCCTGACACAGAAAGATGACGCCTCCATTCTGAATCCCACCTGTAAAAGCTGTGATCGGCTCAGTTGTCAGTTGGGCAAACAGCAGTCAATGAGCACAACACGAGACCTGTTTAATCACGGAGATGTAGGCTGAAGCTCAACAGCTCCTTCCCAGATTCCCTGTTAATCTAAAAGCTCACAGTGAGCTCTCGTTTCCATTTTGATGGCACCTCTAAGCATTATTTGAAGGAAAAGCTCAGCAATTTGGTCTGGAGGCAGTGCTCACTTTCTCCTTTGGGTTTACAGCAGAAGAAGTTGCGCTCCAGTGAAAACACAAGTAGCGCCTTCAGTCATTCCAGGGGGCGCTCCAGCTCTCCATCACAGGACAAACACCACCACCACAGACAGAGGAAGGTAAAGACTACTGTTGATGTGTGTGGTTAGTGTGTGCCTGGTAGGACCTGGTTCGGCTCTGAACACACCTGAGCCCTGTGTTTTCCTTTCCGCTCAGAGTCACAAGGACAAGATTCGGCAAAAGGAGCGTCACAAGAAGTCTTCCGACAGCCTCGGCTCTTCAGTGACGAGCAGCACCATAGAGAAGGTAGAGCCCACAGGATGACTTGTGAGATGAAAGTTTCAGCTTTAAGGATTCTTGATGCCACAATATCTTAATCAGTATTATATAACAAGGATTTCGACAAGTAACGTCTAGAACTGTCGTTTGGTGGGAAAACTGAATGACAGAACGAATCTTGTGTGTTTTGGTCCAGATATCCTCCAGCCACCACAGCAACAAGGACAGTGAGGGAAAGTCCAAGAAGCTGAGTTCACACAGTCATAGTCACCGCAGCAAGAAGACAGGAAGCACTGGCAAGAGCTGCTCCTCCTCCTCCTGCTCCTCCAGTCCGTTCAACACAGGTACCACGTGAGAAATGAAAGGGGAGCCGGAGGGGAACGTTGAGCAGGTGATATAACGCTGATTGATAGCAGTGAGATTCTTTGAGTTTGACCACAGCTTTGTTTCTCTTGGAGGTGGCTCCCTGTCCTCTGCTCAGGATTTCCATCAGTTCTCGTCATCCTCCCGCCTGGAGCGTGAGCACGACCGAGGAGGAGGCGGAGGCGACGACCACAGCGGCGAGGAGCGTAAAGAGCGTCACAGGAGGCCAGCTGTCCAGGAGGACGAGGACGAAGAGGATGATGAAAAGGAGGAGGACAAAGATGAGGAGGAGGAAGAGGAGGAGGAGGACAGTAAATACCACAAGCCGCCAGCTTTGACTCCTGCTGATGGCCCACTGGCAGGGTCACAGGGTCACGACAGGTCGGAGGGCAACTCGAGCCCTTTCGAGAACAAGGTCACTATTTCCACCTTCGGGTCCATCATGCGCATCACCTCCTCGTCAGGGCTGGGCAGCAGCAGCAAGGTGCGGAAGATCTCCTCCTCAGGTGACTTCAAACCCTCCAAGTCTCTCTGTAAACCGTCTCAACTGAGCACACCTCCTATCCTGGAGGAGGTGGACCTGGAGGACAAAGCCACGCCCCCACCTCTTCCCAGGGAGAGGAGGCACCGTGGCAACAAGAAGAGCAGCCACGGTCCAGGGCGCCCACGGGGGAGCAAGAACCGCGAGCGGAGGGAAGAGGAGCACCACCACCACCATCACCACGCAGCGCCGCCTCCTCCAGCCTTAACCTCCTCACTGTACCCAAGCCCGTCCTCCATCCCCCACCCTGCCTTCCCCTCCACGCTTCCTCCCACCACCATCATCTCTTCCTCTTCTTTCTCTTCCTCCTCTGCCGGCAGTTTTTCCACAAGCCGTGGCAACTCGCTGCTCGGCCCCGGTGAGTCTAAGTGAGTGGGTGTGTGTGGTAGCCCTCGAGCTTCCTGTGTGAGAGCAAGCGTATGTAAAAAAGAAAAAAAAAGCGACTCCATCACTATCTCTCTGTACTCTGTCTCTTTGTACTTTGGTGTGTTCATTTGCAACTCGAGTCTAAAGTGTTGAAATGTTTCCGTTCCTCACGTCATGTCAGCACCACAGCAGCAGCTGACAGTGTAGTAGAAGAAGCCAGTGGAGTAGGAGCAGAGTGGGTCAAATAAAGATTGTTTTTCACACACGTGGTTTTAACTTTTACACTATTTTGTAAATCTGTCTCACTGTATTTATTTCATGTGCACGAGGCACAGATATTGTGCCAGATAGTGGTTTCTGTGTGCGCTGCACATGTCTGTGAGCAGTAGATTTCCTGCCCTACTTACAGATTGATACTTCTGTGTGCACACACGCTCATGGGCTCTGTGTTGTTGTCTTTGGATTCTTACAACTTGTGAAAATAATAACAAATATCTTTTAAGCAAGCTTTACCTTTCTGACCTCCCAGGTATCTACTCCAGTCTCAAGGACCCTCTCACACTGGGTGGGGGCGTCTGCAGTACCCCTCTCTCCCTCGGTGGAGGGGTGTGTAGCACCTCCCTGTCCCTGGGAGGGGGTATGTGTAGCACCCCTCTCTCCTCAGGACTCCTTCAATCCCACGTCTCCTCACTCTCGCTTCCGTCAGTCAACGCTGTCTCAAACACACAGGTACTTCAGAAAGACACTTGGGACTTTGTGTAAAAAGTGCTACTACTGCTATACACACACACGTGTGTGTGTGTGTGTGTGTGTGTGTGTGTGTGTGTGTGTGTGTGTGTGTATATATATATATATATATATATATATTAGTGCTGTGTAAATATTTAATCGCGATTAATCTCATAAATGTCATAGTTAACTTGCGATTAAACGCAAATTAATCACACATTTTTATCTATTCTAAATGTCCCTTGAATTATCATTTTAATGCTGTTATCAACATGGAAAAGTGGATAGGCTTGCTTTGTGCAAATGTTTTTTTATTGAAAACAGCAATGTGTAGTGTTATATTTCACACTAACATTCTCACTTTGAGCAGTCATTCACATTTTAAGTAAAATCTCACACAATTTAACACTGTCAATAAACAGATGACAAAAAAAAAATAAAGAAATACTTGGTTACAAAAAGCCCCTTCAACAGCCCTTTCTAAGGGATCAAAACAGGGTGATACAAGATAAAGTTACAAAGTGCACATCATTGTAAACTAGGACTCAGGCTATAGTGCAGTGAAACCATGGCTTAAACTTTCCTTTCTTAAGTTTCCTTTGAACATAACAGCATCCATATGTCTCTGTCGAAAGACATCCATTGTCGCCTGGTTTTGACAAGGAGGCGGCGGAGAATTCGCATTCGCCGTGTGTTTGGCCATCAAGTGGTATTTCAGACTGGATGTGCTACGTAGATAATTCAGTTCACACCAATAATACACACAGATAACTGGTCTTGTCAGTCGACCCATCTGGCAACTTTTCGAAACGAAACTTTTCATTCAGAATCTTGTTCACATCCATTTCGGCGTTTCGCACGTGACATCCACACAAACCGGTAGCCTACTCTTTGACAGCTAGCGAGCAGGCGAGACCAAACACGTGCGTGGGGCGTGCCTATTGTTTTGTCTCTGGTTTACAATCAGATCCTGTAGTTCACTAGGTCACAAAGAGCGTTAATAACACGATATTTTTGACAGCACTTTATATAGCACTATATATATATATCACACATCTATGTCATAGCTGTCGTATATATATGGATATATATAGATATATACACACACACGCACATATACATAGATAGAAATCTCATAATGAAATAATTGTCAACCACAATTCTGAATTGGAATATTACTGTTTCTATATTTAATTGATGTTTATAAGACAAAAACTTGTTGCTGCTTTTCTCTGTTTCATCTCAGTGAAAATTTGATATTTATTGAATACTTTCTGTCATTCGGATGCATCATCCTGGCCTCTATGAACTGGTAATGGGCAGTTGTGCATTTTATAAGGCTAACTGATAATGAAATGACTGTAATGCACCTCTTGATATATCATGAAATGATTTTGTAAGCAAATTGCGCTTCTATACATCGGTATAGAAGCGCAATTTGCCAGTTAACATCATAGAAAAATCTGAGTGAGTGATATTGATTAATATTGAGCTCTGTTTCACACTTATTTTGGGCAGATGTGGGTTATATTACCAGCAGATGAGTTTTTTCTTTGTTTGAGTAGAAGGCTTCTTTTTTTCTGACATCCCTTCCAGATGGTCCAGATGATTTCTTTGTCAGCCAGATGTTCATGTTCACTGTCTCGTAGGTCCACCCAGGTTCCAGCACCTCCTATAGCCTGACCTCCACTCAGCCTTTCGCCAGCTGTCTCTCCACAGCCCCAACACTGCCGCCACTACTGAGCCAAGCCCAGACCTCACTGCCAGGTGAGAGGAAGGCAGAGTACATGAGTTACACGGGTATATACATGGCCAGACACAAAGATTCTTCCCTTTCACACAAGCTGACATATTGTACTGCCTTCAAAGTAAAGTTTATGAGTCTTTGTTCCCGTTTTCAGAGTCCGACCTTGATGACTGTCGCTTCCCATGTCAGGGGAACTCACCGAGAGAGAGCCTTTCATCACAGTACGTCTCGTTTCATCGTTTTTGATGATGTTGACTCAAAGTCACAATACATGATTTTCGCTGCTCAGAATGAGTAAGCAAGTAGTAAACAGTTTCAGTTATGAGACTCACTATCTGCACATCTTTCATCCATTAAATGGAACATCATTTGGATATATTTTCCCTGCACTGTAGCTGTAGTCAGATCAGCTTCTATTTCTGTAACCAGCAACAGGAAATAACTATCAAAGTGACTACATGGATTGGAAAAAAATACCAACCACAGCAGCAGGATATTGTTGGTAGTTTCCCAGCCTGGCTGTACCAGTGACCTCTCTCTGACTCTTGTTGGTTTTCTCCTCCTCCACACTCAGGTCTCCTATGAGCTGTCTTCCTCTTCTGTTTGACCAGAGGGATGGGCTGGGTACAGGAGTCAGAGCCCGTCCTGAGAACGTCCCTCCAGCCAGCTCGCACATTGAGCTCCTGCTGGAGAAACACGGCAATGGAGAGATGGGAGTTAACAGTGAGTGAGCCTGGAAAGATCCAGTCTATTTTTTTCTTACGAAAAACTAAAATCTTTGACTTCCTCTGGCCTTCAGAAATCATTTAAATGAAACGTTCAGAGGAGAAGTCACTCTTGGAGAACTGCTCATGACCAGCGGCCACATTAAGACCGTAACCTGGATATGAGGTCACAAATATCTCCATTTTAAGGGCAAACGAGCCAAAGGATTAGGAGCCACTGCAATGCTCACTGAAAATGTGCTATCTGTTATCTGCACTTGGTTGTGTTCACCTGCATTCTGCAGTGCACTGTGAGAAAAAGACCTGGTGCTATTTAGAAATGATGAATGAACCCGTGGATGCTGTCAGGGACAGAAAATAGCTCAGTGAGAGAGGGCATGCTGCAGCAGCCATGCAAAAGCAGCTCTAGCCGCTCTGTTTCTCATGTTCTTTGTCTGCATTTCACTTCTGTGGGCTCTCTCCTGGACCAGACTGATCACTGCCTCTTACTCTGGCTCTGTGTTTCTCTGGGGACATCATCACCTGATATTTGCTTTTTCATCTATTTTTTTTCTCCTTTTTCTTTCTCCACCCAGTGCCTCGTGCTTTTATCAATTTTCTTATTCTGTCTACCATTTCTTCCATTGTCTGTTCATTGTTTCTCCTCTAACCCTCATAATATTTGACAGCTGTATATTTTTATGCATCTTTACAACCCTGAGTCCAAAGAAGTTCCTTTTTGACACAAACTTAATGGAAAACAGTACAAAGACAATATATTTAATGTTTAACTCATCATCTTCATTGGTTTTTGTAAATATCTGCTTATTCTGAATTTGATGCAGCAACGTGTTTCGAACATGTTGGGACAGGAGCAACTAAAGACTGAGAAAGTTGTGGAATGCTCCAAAAACACCTGTTTGGAACATTCCACAGGTAAACAGGCTCATTGGGAACAGGTGATAGTATCATGATTGGGCATGAAAGGAGCATCCTGGAAAGGCTCAGTCATTCACAAGCAAGGATGGAGAGAGGTTCACCACTTTATGAACACATGATTGGATAAAGGTTATCACTACATGAAGTCAGGAACACTGTCGTTGGTAAACACAGTTCGTTTGCAAATGATTGCATTCTGTTTTATTTACATTTTACACGGCATCCCAACTTTTTTGGAATCGGGCTGTAGCCTCCCATTATCTGCCAAAGGAAATGCCTACAGTCTCCACCTTAAATATGTTTCTCTGTGCCCCAGGCAGAGTTGACTTAAGACTAATGAGTGTTAACTGCTGTTCCACCCTGCAGAAATGAGAGAGGACTGTGTTTGCTCTGTGTCGTTCCACCTCTTCTATTTACCAGTGCAGGAGACTAGTCAATCCATGTAATTGAAACCACCTGTGGGGTTGCACAGGACATTTAAAGTGGACTAAAATGAAGTTTAGAGGCAGTCATTGCATCTACCTTTGGCATAGATTTTCCCCTTTACATGGGATTGTTTAACCATAGCTAAGTTATCCTGATACATGCAGTAAATTAATGGGACTATTATACATCAGTTCTGCCTCCTCTGTCAATTGACTTTTCTTGTGTAAAGGCAGTCTGGACACTACATAGATGAATGTGCTCATGCCAGGCCTGTACTCTGCTGTGTATTTAGTGGAGATTTCATGTGCCAGTGTGGCTACATAAACATTCCAGTCATCACAGCAGTAACTGCTCTTGTCATAGTCTGACTCATTTAGACACTTCGTGTCTGCATTATATCACACTCCAGGTCAGTCAGGTAGTGGAAGCAGCCCCATGCTGAAATGCTGTTTCTGTATGATGACAGATTTGTCCTCCCTGCCTCTTCTAGTTGTCGAGATGCTTCAGTCGCTCCACTCTCTGCAGCAGGAGAACCAGCGCCTCCAGGACCAGATCCTCAGCCTGACAGCCAAAAAGGAGCGGCTACAGCTGCTCAACACGGAGCTTGCTGTGCCTTTCCCCCCACATGTTCTTTCCGCCCAGGGCTCCATGCACAGCTCTGCCCAGATCAACTTCCTGTCATCCACCCAAGGTCAGATTGTTCATCTCCTCTACCTCTTGTCATATTAAAATCTCAGGATACACACTCCATATCTGTACTGCTTCAACTGCATGCAGCAGAAAATCAGGACGTTCCATGTAGTAAAATGCAGTGTGGAGGCTGCACGTGTTAGTTTTCACCCTGTGTTTCCGCCTCTTTTCCTTAGACCCCCTGAGCACCAATAAAAGTCCCCTGTCCAAAAGTTGCTTCCTGAATGACACCTCCTTTGTTACCTCGTCTGAGGTGAGAACCTGTACACCCTCCTTACAGTGAACACACCATGCAAACTGCATCAGACTGCATTAGCAAGTCCATTGTGAAATGAAATGTGTGGTTTTAACCCTGAGTGCGATGATGACAGTGATAGTTGAAGCTTTCTGCTGCTATCAAGTTTATCTTCATTTACCCTCAATGTTTTTAAGCCAATGCTTATTTTGCTATTAAATGAGGTGCAAAGGCACTGGATGCATCAAAAGTAAGCTGAGCGCTAATTAGCTCAAATGATTGGTCATGTCTTTGTCCCAGGAGCTCCACTCTGGCAGTCCGTCCCGCAGTAGCTCCTCCCTCTCCTTCCAGAGCACTCCTCCTCCTCAGCCGAGCCCTGCCTCCTTCGGCCAGCCCCTCCTGAACGGCCTGAGTCGGGGTCTGAGCGATGGTCTGGGGACAATCAGTCAGGCTGGCAGCTCCTCTTTGCCTGTGGTGGGAGGGCTCATGGCGTCCCTCGCAGGAAGTCCTCAGCTGAATATGAACGGTGTACTGGGCAGTCTGAATGGCGTGATCCAGTCTCCTGTGCAGAACGCCCCTCAGCCCACACTCCCCGCTCTGCGGCCCCAGCCTCCACCTCTCAACCCCCAGGCACTGGCACAGAGCTTTCCACTTCCCAAGAGTGTGAGCCCGTATGTACCCAGTCTGTCTTAAAATCAGCTGAAGTAGAAATCCAACGCAAAATGAGTGGTTTTATTTCAGGGCGTTGGCATCATGTCAGGACGCTGGCAGGTAGTACTTGAACCACAGATAGGTCTGGACTGATTGGCTTGAGTGTCAGTGTGTTGCCTGGTGTGTAATGCGACAGTGTGTTGTTGCTTGTGTTTCAGGTCTTCTCTCCTGTCCGAGCAGCAGAAGCAGATTCTTCTAGAGCAACAACAGCAGCAGCAGCTCCAGCAGTTCCTCACCTCACAGAACTTCACTCCTGTAATTATACTCTTATTCTCACCCTGTATTTTCACAATGTACATTTTCTCATAGGATCTCCAGTATCCCTCCCCTTTATTAAGTGGAATTTGTCTGATACTACAGTAGTGATGTGCCTTATGTTGTCTTGCTCCAAGATGCTTCCTCTCATTCGTGTCATTTACAGTCAAAGGTTTGACTCATGCACTGCTTGAACATTGACTATGAAAAAGAGTGAGATGTGAAATCTTGTTGGTTAATAGCAATGATACTCATTGGCTTCAAAGATGAGTATGGGGATGACAGTAAGCGGTAGCGTGTGTTTTTAAGTAGCCACTGAGGTTATGAGTCACTCTGTCACTCCTTTTCAACAACAGGAAACCAGCTGCCACAACAGCTCCATTTGACTTGCAAACTGGTAAAAGTCAGAGAGCCAACCAGGCGATGTGGACATCTAACACATGTAGAGCTGCTGTCTTTCCTTTGTAACTGTGAGGGTTAGGCTTTATTTGTAATTGTGTTATGGTACATTCAAGACACCAGTGAAGTGTTGAAATATCACCCTGTTTCCAAAATAGTTGGGGCACCTTAAAACATAAATAGAAACAGAATGTGATCAGCCCATATGTAATTGAAAGATAGAAGTTTACAGTGCAACAATAGAAACTTGTATGATGTCACATGACTGCATAATGAGCTCAGAGTTCAGTGTCCTACACGTCCAAGCTGGAGGCCACAGGTGTCCTGAACGTCCTTCAGTATAAACTCACTGTCTTCTCCCGTGTCCCCACCAGGAGCAGCAGCTGGTGGTGTGCCAGATGCTGCAGCAGCAGAGACAGAGGGAGCTGCAGCGCCTCACACTGACAGGAGCACTCACCTCCACCCCAAACTCACCCATGATCGCCCAGTCTCCCAACCTGCTGTCCTCAGCCACAGCCTCACCCCTGCAGGGTGGCCAGGGTGGCAGCCTCTTTGGCCTGCAGGACAACACACTTCACAAGCCTGGGGTGAGCAAAGCGCAGGACTTACAGTGTTTCCTCTAGGATTCTTTTCAGCAGCGGGGGCAGGCTCTCCCGGGAGCCGTGGCGGCGTAAAGTTTTTACTTTTGCAACCTCTTTATTGAATGGCCAGTTGAAAATTTCTTTTTAAAGGCTGAATGTGTGTGTGTGTGTGTGTGTGTGTGTGTGTGTGTGTGTGTGTGTGTGTGTGTGTGTGTGTGTGTGTGTGTGTGTGTGCGCCCGCGTGCGTGTGCACTTACTGTGTCTGTAACCCCCGCTCCTCCCCCCCCTGCTCAGTGCGTACACACTGAAGCACCACACATCATGTAGTTGACCAATCACGTGTGGCTTGAACGGAAAAAAAGTCAAGAAAAAACAACAAAAAAAAACGGCTCCGGCTCGCAGGCAGGAGGCTCCGATCGTTCACTTCAAAGAGCGGCTCTAAGAGCTCTTTCGCTTGCGACCGACACATCACTAGTGACTGGCGTCATCTTCATCAGCTGTCTTTCTCTTCTTAGAGAAAGATTTGAACAAGCTCATCTGAAAATGCAGTCAGCAGTTACATCACGGCGTGTAGATATTAGCTTAATGCTATCAACTAGTTTACTCACATTAGCAACACTGAGTTGGCACCGGGCCCAATTAACTTAAGCTACCAATATGTTACATAACGTTAGCTGGCCATCAATTTTGCGAATGTCTAGTTAACTTGTAAAATCTATTGTGAGTTATCTTAAGCTGATAAGTCTACCTTTTCTCTGGTAAGTCGCTGCCCTATTTTCCATGACAACACTCCTCTGACTCTGACCTGGTGACTGGGTGCTTGATGTGATGTCACTTTCAAGGCTGCACTCTCGCAAGTAATTAACATTGGACTCTGCTGTGAAGGTGGAGACATGCGGCGGTGGTGTATTTGCAACAATAAAAAAAAAAAAGAATTAGGAATTAGGATTTAGGAATGGCAGCCCGCCACTCCTAAATGAAGGTCCTGACTTCTCAGGACGACCGTGTATATGGGAATGCTTTCAGTTTTAGAAATGTAAGAAACATTGTGTAATTGTGTTTTCAGGCTGCAGGAGACAAGGGCGGAGACAAGAATGGGTGACGTGTCCTCTTTACACAGGAGCAGCTCAGATGAAGATATCGGGCACCACAGCCCACTTAAAGAACTGCGGTCAGCTTACATGACTTTTGAACGTCTTTCCTTCTCCATCATTTTTATGTTACGCCCTCTTTTATGAATGTATAACAGGATGGACTTAAACATCAAGGTGAAGTTTTTCATGTTTTTGGGAATTCTTTATATCAGAGGTTCTTCTCATAGGATTTTGTGTAGGCAGCTTTCAGAGAGCATAAATACAATGGTCTCTTCTTATATTGCACTAATTTGTTAGCTAGACCAATGGGGCTGCTTATGAAGGCAGAGCCAGCGTTTCTGCTCATCCCTGCAGGTGCTGTGTGGGCTTCTGGGTTGGAGAGTCAACTTTGGGTCAGAGTGTCTCCTCTCTGACTTCTCAAGCACTGAGCGTTCATGATTTCCCTCCATGGCTCGAACCAGAGTTTCCATTCAGTCAGTGAGAATCACAGGCTTCTGCCACTTCTTTCAACCTCAACTGTCTTCCTTGATATTTCGTCTTCCCTTTGTGTTCACCCCACCCAAATTTCATCCAGATCTTCTATATGTTGCATCTTCTCACATGCACTTCTTATGTAAAGGATATCTATACAGTCATTTTCGATGTGTGGATGGTGGCATTTCTTCATTAAGCTAGTTATTACCTCAGATCTTTCTGCCACCTATTTTCCATTGTTGAAATTTTGTGCTAACTCATTACCGCAATAGCCTTCACTGGATATAAATGCCCACCAAAAATCTTGGTGTTAACTCTAAGGTATTAACTCACATAAATGTAAAAATGGCACAGAACCCACGTGTCCAAAATGGCGCTAGCGTCCACTAGAGACTGGCATCAACGCGAATGTTGACCAGCAGATTTTATTCCAAACCACCACGAGAGGTTCTAAAGACTTTTATATCCTTCCAGTTGCTACTGAGATTAAACAGACAAAACCAAACATTTGGAAATTGTAAGTAAGAAATGAATTGCTTTTCCTAAACAAATGTGCACTTTGCATGTTAGTAGCTAACAGAGCAAATTAGCCATCCACACAGTACCTTACAAAGGATGCTTGGTACTTACTAGGCCACTAGGGACTGAGAGGGTTTTGATTTCTGTGAGTATTTTGCACTCCTCCTCCTGAAGCGTCAGTTTTTTTGTGTTACTTTCATACATAGATATTCTTTTCACGTTCACCAACTAGTTGTTCTTTTAGCAATACTGGATAGATAATGCCTTAATGATGTTAGATTTACAGAGGAAACCATGAGCCCGAAGGCTTGCTCTCTTGTCGTCTTTCTTTGATAGTGTTTTTTATCGGGGGTACATGGAGGGGCACATTAGTGAAGTGGAAGCACTCTTCCTAAACCCATTTATACTTTTGATAGCTGACTGATGATTTCAAAAGTTGAAATGTGTGAATAACCGTATAGTGGTAACTGAAGTGTCAAATCATTCTCTATTGTAATTTTTGTGTTCAGATGCAATGTTCTTTAGTTGTTTGTGCTTCAGAGAACTGAGAAACAAGGACTTGTTGAGAATCTTAGCCTGCACAGTGGTGCCGTAGGGGACGGCCGCGGGGGGCCGCGATGTAAACTATTATTAAAGTGCTGTCACAACAGTGTATGATGCATAGCGTAGCTGTTATCAGCTGAGCAGACGGCGCATCGCCAGTGTCGTTAGTGTTGACCTTTACTGCAGGCCTGTTTGAGCCCACGTTCATGACTCAATGCAGGACCGTGATAGGCTTCTCTTTCCTTCCACTCCACTCTATCGTATGATATCATATATCTGTTCGGCTCAGTTTTACTAACAGAGGCCGCTCACAAAGTAAGTGATTATTTTACCGTGTTTTCTCCTGTGTTCTTTAACAATGCTGTCATAGGTCTTCTAAAAGAATTTCTCACCTCTTTTTGCAATCTTGAACATGATCTCCCATACATGTGATATCTTGAGTGCTAGGTTGTTTTGTTAGCAGCTAATGTAGATGTCAGAAAGGAACTTCAAGCAGCTCACTAGTTGGTGATAAATACTGTAGCAATGACAGAAGGAGAATGTTGATTATTTTGATGAAGACATGGGCCAATGCGACGACACGACTCCGAGTGGGAGGTCTGCAATTTACCAAGTATGTCTTTCTTATGTAAGTCCAGACACAACCATGTCCAAGAGATTGACTGAAGAGTGCGAAGGATTTCTGAAGCGGTTTCTTTCTCATGTTGCACTGGGGCACTTTGGGCCCAATTGTAAATTGTTTTTTAGTACCTTTTCAATTTTGTTGGAATACAAGTTGTATACTTTAAAATGTTTGTGTAAAAACACATTCATTCTTTTAAGCTTTCAAGTTGGGGTAACCAAGATAATCCATGTTCTGAATGTCGTACTGTGTATCTTTTATGTATTACAACATTTTAAGCACCTGGCTCTGAATGAGGTTTGATGGAGAGCGAGTTACCTATTGGGATATGAATTGCATGAAATGCAGTGAGGTCTCTCAAATGTATTGCTAAATACCAAGTAATAACTATGCATAATTTTAAATGCATTGTTCCCTGAAAAAAGAAATTAAATGAAATGAGCACTGAATTTTAAAAAGGACAAGCATGTTGTCATTGTACAGTGTATTTGTTTGAGAGAATTGATTGAAACAAATTTGACAATATTCAGATTAAAAGCCCTGTAAAGTATTTTGATATTTTTGTGTGTAAAATTAAAAGGACGGATTAAGACAACTTTTTTGTCAATAAATGTATTTTACTGAGTTGTTACATTTTCTTTTGGGTGTTGAATGACTTTGATCTGTTAGTGATCTGTGTACTTTCAGAGGAGAGTGGGAATGAATTCAGACGTTTTCCAAGACAACTGACTGACATAGTTAGCTTTTTCTGGCCTGGTGTCGGCTCGACTGAAATAGATTTAACATCATGCCACCATAACAAATATCAGAAGTAAATATTCTATATGGTTATCATGTTACAATGTTTTTTTAAACTCTGTTTTAAGAGCATATCATATCTGTTTGTGTACAGACAGTTTTGAAAGTCATCACACTGAGTCAAGAATATGGAGATCATTTCATTTTCTAACGAAATGTGGTTTAATTTGGCTTGAAGCAGAGCCGAAGTTTATACATTTACACCATTTTCTTTTTTCACCCTCTAACAAAGCATCCATGATAAAGAGATCATAAGCAGTAACTTGTTGCTTTATGGGTGATTAACAAATCCTTTTCTCATGTTGTTTATGCCAGAAATGGCCATTAATAATAACTTTTCATTGTCATTTCATTTTCATTGACGTTTCATTGTTTTATTAATAGTTAATAAGTGGAATACTGCCTAATACAAACTAAAACGTGCTCTGTCTGAAGTCCTTTGTTGCCTCGCTCTTCGTGCTCCGCGGGTTTATAGTCCCACCTTTAAAATTAGGGCCGACTCACCGCGGAGGAAGAGGAGGAGCGCTGTGGCCTCAGCGCGCGAGCTGTTTACACTCATCAACCAATCACCTGTATCGTGTGCGACAGAGGGCATGTTGAAACTTTCTCTGGAGTCCGTCCTCGACAGCTGTACACCTGAACACCTGAGGCCTCCCTGTCCAGCCCGACAAGCCACCAAATCACGACCGCGTCCACCGGAGATTCGACGACGTCATGAGCAATCACAGCTGCGTGTCCGCGGTGTGGAGAGGATGCTGGCAGACTTTCAGACGACCCCAGCTAGCTGTGCCTCTTTCCTCTTCAGTGGTGAGCCTTCAACACGTCGAAAAGTGTTTTTGTTGTGTTCATAGGTCATTTTTCTGTTACTTTTACCGACGCGAGTGGAGTATTTCAGAGTGCTGAGTCATGACTAAGCCTACCGTGCAGCGGTATATTCTTTTATTGTGTATGCAAACACAAAGCTGACACACCCTATGTCGCTGACCTTTGCTATTGATGTGCTTTGCTAATCTGCCTGCAGGTGATACCTGACAACGGGCCACTTGATTTAAGGCTACCAGTGATCTGCAAACAAGACTATCTGTCAGAAAGTAACTATTAGGTATCTATCAGGTGGTGTTATAAAGTGCATTTTTGTATCACGTGTTATTTTGTATCTTTCTTTTTTGACTCTCCATTAACTGTATTCTGCTATTCAAACCATGTGTCTGCTCGCAGTGTGTTCCTGCAGCCATCGCCTGGTGCTGCGTGTCATGTGGTCGTGTGTTCTGTGTGCAGGTTCAGCGCTGCCTGCAGTCCACTGAGAGAGTCCCTGCAGCCCGGCTGCCCTACAGAGTGAAGCTGTCTGCTGAGAAACGCTACGCCTGGTGCGCCTGTGGACACAGTAAGAAACAGGTGAGTATGTACAGTGCGTTGGGGTTCCACTTCAAGTGGCGCCTGGGCTCAAGGCAGGATGACAGTCATTCAGAGTCACAGCCTGGAGGTTGCATCCCCACCAGTGGGAAAGCTGCCTTTCCAGAAAATAAGAAATATTAAAGCGTCACTGGGAAACTTTGAACTTTGTCAGCAGGAGAAAACAGAATGGATTTCAGGATCAGTCCTGACACGCAACTCCTTTGTTAATGGCATTTTTCATGCCAGACTTTTGATCTGTCGTGGCAGGAAAGGCACAGGTCTGTGAACAGCCACGTTCACAATGGCTCCGGTCTATTTGCGTTTCTCAGTATGCAGCGATAGTGAGTCAGTGTGCAGTAAGTAGGACCCTGTAACTGACACACCTATTCTGAGTATTGTCCCCGGTTGTTTCTTCTGAATAGCGTGTTTAACAGTAATAAATAAGATCAGTTTTTATACAGTCCAACCCAGTTCAAATAAAACATTAGTTGTTGTCTGCATGAGGACATGAAATCATGTCGGAATAATACACAAAGTGATGGAAAGAACTGAATTTAAATAGTGAATCTGGCATCAGGTATAAAAAAAAAAAAAGAAAGTTGATGTGAACTGAAGATGATTTTGTGTCATCGCACCTTTCTCTCTCTCTCTCTCAGCCTTTCTGTGATGGAGCTCACAAGACGAAAGCTCCGAGCATCTCTCCTCTACGCTTCACCCCTGACAAAAACAGGACGGTCATGCTGTGTGCCTGCAAGGAAACCAAAAACGCGCCGTACTGTGACGGCTCACACTTGAAGGTCATCTTCCGGGATTTAGTGAAATCAGTGAAAGGCATATTTAAATGAACAGCATCCAAGATGTTTGCACTGGGAGGTCGAGGAGCATTAACTGTAATAGAAATGAAACAGAAAATGTATCTTTGTCGTGCCTTATCAGTGATCTGCAGATTCATAAAACTTATTACATCTTATTATTGAAACAAAATACATTCTGTTCCGTCTGCTTTTGTTGGGAAGATGTGATGTCCTGCATCATTTCATCCTCTTCATACTTGTCAGACTGATATTTTGACTGTATACGGTCAATTGCATGTTTTTTTTAAGCTAATATGTTTTTGCAACCATTGTCCATATACAAATTGTGTTGTGTTAAAGACATACATAAGTATACTAAGTGACACGCATCAAAGCAGCTTGTGCCGAGGCAGAGCGATTTTATTTTTTGTGAGTTATTCACATGTGCCTGAGTTTTCTCTGAAATGTGTGTAATTGCTGTATCTATCCATTTGTATTGTAATGATGTCTGGATTTGTCACATTTCTGCACAATACACCTCAAAACTATTGGTATCAAACCTTGTGTACTGGACCTCCTTAGCATGACATGACCTCTGTGTCCTCAGCAGAAGCTCCAGCCTGGTCTCCAAGCCTCGTGCTGAGTGATCCCACAGTTATGAATTTACTGTTTGGACACTGGACGTCACACAAAATCAGTTCAGTTCAATTTGCTGCTAGCCGATATCCGCCTCCTAATTGGTTCAGCTTCTAACACGTGACTACAGGAAGTGAACTGTCCGGACTCCTCGGTCAGCTGTTGGGTTGTGAAGCAGTGCGCTAGTTCGGTGTGTGTTTGATATTTCTTCCTTTGCTCAGCTCACCTTTCATATCCTCCATAGTCGTGACGTCACTTGGACGTTGTCGCTCGCGGAGCACGTTCACGGTTGTTTCACCTGCGCGCGGCTGGGGCAGCTGCTAGCTAAGGTCGCGTTGAAGCTTCGCTGTCAGTGCAAACATGAACGCGTTAGCGACAAAATTAGATCACAAATGGATCAGTTTCACCTTCAGACAACCTTGGATAACAGCCATGGCAGCCTCCAAGGTAAATTCAGTCCTTATAATAGCCCCTGACTTTTGTAAACGTCTTAGGTTAGGCTGACTCCCTAATTAGTAACAACATGTCTGAAATAGCTGGGTTGTTAAAATATCTTTTTGTATTGTCTTATTTTCTCTACGAAGTATTCTTTGGACAGTGTTGTGTAGACTTCAGTTTTGGCCTCGTTAGCTGACGCAATGTTTCAAGGCTTGAGTTATGACGCACCACAGCACATTTGTGAAAGAAACGCTGTACATTGTTTCATTCAAAGTGTCTGACGGGGGACGTTAGTTTATTTCCACATTAAACACGACACTCACGGTAACAACCTAACAGTGGCCCAAAGTATGTGTATGAAGAAACTATAAATGGCAGTGCCACCTGCTGTATAACATCAACACGATTTAATCATGGCCTCTGCTCTGCTCTGTCTAGGCTGGACTGACATCTCATGTTAGTGTAGATACATCTGGGTGCAGTTAGCCTCCACCTTTCAACTCCTACAACTATTCAACCAATCTCACTGTGAGAAGAGGTCAAAAGAAACGAAATCTCTGCACTAGTATGGGTGCTGTCCATCCACACAGGTGTTTTCACCTCTGCTTGATAAGAGTTCAGCTCAGGTTGGTTCCTAATGTCAAAGTTCTCCTCCTAAACTGGCGTAACATAACTGACAGCGCTGCCTGCACGCTGTTTTAAGAGGTTGAACTTCATCAGGCAAAGGTGAAATCTCCTCTCAAGGTGTGCTGTGGGTGTGCAGGTGCTTTAGACACTGATATCAAATGCTAAACTCTGATTCTGACTCATGGCTCGATATTGAAGTATATTTTAGATTTCATTGCTTTTACTGCCTTTACAATGCAGAACTATTAGCTTCAGTGGAGTATTTGTAACTTACAGTATTGCTAGGTATCTTTAAAAAAACACAAAATACTGAGGACTCTTACATACTCTGTCCTCAGGTCCAGCTTTCCACACTTCCTCCAGAACCTGTCATCCCCTCCAAGAAGCCTTTCAAAGTGGAGCTGGTTGGTGGAAAGCGTTACTCATGGTGCACCTGTGGACACAGCAAGAAACAGGTAAACCACCTTTGACATCATCTTGTGTCACTCCTCGACACATCCGGTGTATTGCCTGATCACATGTTCATCTTTCAGCCTTTCTGCGATGGAGCCCACAAAACCAAAGCCCAAGGCCTGTCCCCGCTGCGCTTTGTCCCAGAGAAAGATGCCACAGTTTGGTTGTGTGGTTGCAAGTACACAAACAACCCACCTTACTGTGATGGCACGCACAAGCAGGACTTCATTGTGTCTGCTCCTCTACATGAACAAACCGGCTCTTGAAGAGGAAGGCAGAGAGCTCTTTGAACTGAGCGTTGATGTTCCTGTTGCATCCACATCTTTGTAAATCAGCGCACTCAGTGAAAGCAGAACACTTAAACTGATGGTCCGTGGCGTCCATGGTGTTCGAGTCTCGTCAGTATTTCTCTGTGCTTGACAGAAGAAAGTGTTTGTTTTCTCTCTTTTATCTGGGAGGGACGTTGCATTGTTGCAATGCTGAAATACCTCCTGAGGTGTGTGTAAGTGGTGGAGAATTTACCATATTTACCATACTGTTTATCTTGGGGTCGTGAAAATACCTCCAGCTCTATGAAGCCATTGTGGGCAGTGTTACAAATACATTCGCAGTACTGAAAGTCCATAGAGAAAGATGTTAAAGTCAGGATGGAATTGTATTATGGCCAAGATTTTGAACATCTAGAGAATGATTTTACAGGAGAAAGCTGTCTGTCTGCATATATGTTTGACACTGTGAAGTGTGTTCATGAAACGATGTATGATTTCATTCCATAGAGTCAGAGAGAAGGTGTGATTCTCCTACTAAGTCACTCCACTGAGGAGCCGTCAGGGTCACAGAGTGAGCATCTTCTCCACACAGTATATACAATGGCACATTCTTACCTTTCAACTTATGGGAGATGTATTTATATGCTTTTTGATTATTTAAATGAAGAAATAAACAGCATGTACACTGAGCTGCCAGTTAGGTTGACTTCAGTGTGTACAATGACACTATGAAACAATGAAATAAAACCGAACACGCTCATCAAACTGATCTATCTGTTGAAAGAATAGTGCTGACTGGTAAAGCCCTGGAATATTATACACAAACTTTCCTTGTATCATTGAGACTGTGATGTCCTGAATGTAGAAGTGCTTTAGGGATTTTGGAGAAAACATTTTGGTAACAAACTTTGTGATTCAGCCAGGCTGGCCCTGGCCCTAATGAACTTCTAGATAGGACAGATAGAAGATGCTCCAACTGCACGTATCATCCACCAGGTGGCTTTGTACACAAGCTGCTGACATTTTGCTGGACATGTACACTGAGGGAGGCCCGCTGAGGATATCAGAGCAGGGGTGTTCAGATTCTGACAGGCTGCTACCATGAATCTGTCCCCAGAGATGGTAACAGTGCCCTCAAATGGAAGACATAGTGTTTGTTCCCCAGCTGGTTTCTCACTGTTTCACATTTGTCCTGATAGAGGAAGCGAAGCTCAGGAAGTGTCACCTGTTTGTCTGTACACAACTCACCAAAACAGGAAGTCTCATCACTGATCACACCACATCTTGCATATCAGTGGTTGCCAACCTGGGAGTTGGGTTGCAGCGCAATTAACAAAGGAAAAAACATTTATGTGACACAGTTCTGTTCCATATATTTTTTATTGGAAACTGCTATTATACAAATGTCAAATACAAAGTACAAATCTGTCATCCAAAATTGTTTTTTTTCCCCCTTTTTTGGTCTGTTAAAACAGAAATAAAGCAACACCTTCACCCAACCCACCCGAAACTCTCAGTAAGAGGAGAAAACACACATACAGGGAAACTAAATAAAACACACGCACAAAGCAAATAAAATGAAATAAAAGAGAGAAGTCCAATGAGAAGGATGCTCAAGGTGCTCACTGCAAAGCATGGATGCATTCAGAATGAGTTGGTGTGCAGAGAGGTATTAGAGTATTTACAGATGAGATAATGAGCTGCTGTCTTATGTCGAAAATGGCAGATGATCCTCCTCAGAAAAGACATGAATCATTCAGGCAGCATGTAGAAGGTGGACCTGGGCTTTTAACTGAAAGAATACATGTACAGGCGATGAGTGAGGCAGAAGCAACCACATCCGAATCATTCTGACTGAGACTGGCAGGTATAAGGGCTTCCCAAAAGATGGCCCTCAAAGGGCCGTCACCTAACGTGTGAAAGAAACAAGTTCAGAATTCAGCTGATTTTGGACAAGAAAAAAACAGCAGTATGATCCTCTGCTGACATCCACATCTGTCAGTACACTGTTTCCAGTGAAGCCGAGCTTCTGTGAAAATGAACCCTATGCAGGAACTAAACCTGACCTAAACTTAGACAGACACACGAGGATGTAGAGTTGACCCTGATCAGTGCCTCTTCCCACCATCCATGTCACATCAAGCACCTTTTCCAAACCACCCTGCAGGAGAGGCACACCAGAGGATAAGGTCATAGTAAAGCGAGATCAGAGCACATGTCTTAAGGAGAGAGAGCAGCTCAACAACAAGAGAACCCGCCGCTACGCAAAATTCAATTTCCTCTTCCAGACTTCCCTCAAATCTTGTGTGTATGCACAGAGAACTCCGACCGGGGTCATGAGGGACCCGTGACATGTAGTCTAGTGTCCTTAATAACTTGTTTGGTTTCAGTTTATTACAAGTAAGCTCTGACTTTTGTGGTTTGACAGACTGACTGTATAAATAGAAAATCTGACAGGAAGAACACATTTAACCCTCATTTGTTTGAGATAATTATGCGAACGTGATGGAGTGATGTTAACACTTTGAAGGTCACTCCGTCAAACGGAAAATAAAGAGCTGTGGACATAACATAATGTACCCTTAATTATTGAACTGATTAAAGTGGAGTTTTAATCTCCAGCAGAAGCGCCTGCTTCCTGTCTGGTTTATTAAGCACACACAACATAAATGAGTGAACTGTCGAGCAGCACTTCCTGGGTTTCACCCTCTGCTTTGGCCATGTGCACCGCAGCAACGTTCAGGGAATCATAAACAGGACACTCAGGTCAGAAAAACCTAGTAAGTAAACATTTTATTGACCTAAAACATGCACATATGGCTGATAAAAAAGTATCATTGTTTGCTGAAAAGAAACAAAAGGAATGTTGAAATCGATGGAACTACAACATACATGGCCCAATATTCAAATCCCTTTTGAGTTCTTCGACTGCCATGAGAGAAAGAACACGCTCTGCTGACAAAACATCGGCTCGCAAACGTGGTAGTGCTTGGAATTCTGTAAATATAAATGCTCCTCCTGTTGGAAAATACTTGTCGGTTTGGATTGTGTGACTTGACCTTAACAAAGTGCATCAACAGTTATATGTAATGTACCTGTGTTACCTGATGAGCGGTTGCTTATACTGGACACTTATACAGCAGTTATTAACATGATGGATCAAAGGCAAGGACTAGCTTCTTTTTTCTTTACATCCAGCTCCTGCAGTGATGCGCACTGCGACGCCTTTCAGCATTTTGTCTCAAGCTTCATGGAGCCAAATGAATGCTGATGGAACTATGGTAATGAAACAGACCCACTGCATATACAATACAAAACGATTACAATATCTTGTATAAAAGATAAGTTTATACATATGTATGCACACATGCTCACATTTGATACATACTGTACAGTTTGTATGTGTGCACTGTTCTAGTCTAACACACATAAACACACACACACGCACATACATACAAGTGTCTATTTGGCTGCACTTTTCAGTCTTTCCTGCTGAAAAATGATATCAGTAATCTGCCTCCCGTTTGTCCAGAAGGAAGAAGGCTCGAGCTCATCTTTTCGCTCTGTGGGAAGAAAGAAGGGAGCAATTCAGACACTGTCCTCCCCGCTGCCCCGCACACGCGTTAGGTTGTCGGAGGCAAACCGCTTTTGTCGGCTGCCCTCGCCTCCTCCTTGCCGGCCGCAGAGCTCGTGCCGTTGACAGTCACCTTCCGGGCATTGGCGCCCTGTTTGGAGGGGAGAGCGTGTCGCTGAGCGTTACTGGGCACAGTGGTACCGTTGGAGCTTTGGATGGCGGGAGAGAGGTCGTGGGATGCGGTGCTGGACTGCGAGGAGGCTCGGGGCGGCTGGGCTGCGGCGGGACTGTGGACTTTGTCGCTCTGTGAGTCGCTCTCTGACGTCGGGCTGGTGTTGACGCCGTCAGAGTGGCCCTGGGCGGCGGACTGGGACGGCCTCCTGCGCTTCCGGGTGGGTTTGACCAGATACTGCAGGGGGATGGGTCCAGTCTGCACGGAGGCACACACATAATTAGAACTGTGGATAGGAGCTCAGACTGGTGACTGGTGAAAAATGCTTTTGTCAACAAATCCCGTGAACAGACCAGAAGCACCACTGAATAGATCCCATTAACAAGTGTCGTCTGTGCAGCCAACGCCTCATACACTGTATCTTACTCTGCTGTGCCACAGAGCTCCACTGTTGTCCGAAAACTACTCACACATCAGTGAGACACACGATGACACTGGATGACCTCTTCCTCCATCACCATGAACATGATATAGAATAGCTACATAGAACACCAGCAGCCTTGTCTTTTGACATACCTTAGTCCAAATATCACACTTGTTTTACCAGGAACTGATCATTTCACAGCACTTGTAGTTTGTCCCATTTCATCAGCCCACCCTGTCCACCAGGATATTCCGACGTAGCTCTAGACCAACATACTCAATAAAACGAAGCTACTGATTTTTGTTGGAAGATCACACCACATCACAGCAGCATCACGAATTACAAACATACAGCTAGAAGAAAAACAACAGAAATGAAAAAAGAAACAAACTGAAAACGACTGTGGGATCATGTAAATATGTTTTCAGGGATGTCTGCATGATGACAGACCGCGTTTGTTTCCCCCTCTTTCCTCCCGATGACACAAGTTGTGTTTCAGAGCAGCTCCCTCTGAAAACATCTCCCACGCTTCCTGGCAGCCACTGGGTTTCGCTTACACCATCATGGCACCGTTCATGTGGGAGACCGTGAGTCTGCTTTGTGCGTGTTGCTGTATGCATGTTGCTGGACACACAAGCTAACGCTGTGAGAAAATCAGCCTCATGAGACGAACGACAATCAAACACTGACATGGTGAAAACCGGGGATCGTGGGACTTTAGCCACTTCTTGCATGAAAAAAAAGTTGCTAACTTCAATGCACTTTAATGCTTTATAGCTGGAAATGTTTTGCTAACAACTTCAACGCCAAGCACCCATTTATCCCCATGTTTGCAGGAATAAATGAACAGCTCTCACTGGCTGTTTGTCATGTCATCCATCTAAAAACATACAGCATGCACCGGAAAGCTGTCAGCAGTGATTTGTGACGGGCCAGGAAACACTGCAAAGAGGGAGAATCAGGGAGGTCAAAGTGGTTCTACTTGACCTCCATGATACTCTGCAAACAACAGCATAACCTGCACAACATGGACCACCTCCATGACACCACAAACACCAGGTCCCCCTTAAAGCTACCTAACTTACAGCCACCATGTAGCTGCATCGCAGATCTGACATGATTTAAAGCAGTGTTTCTCAGTGCCGGTCCTCGGGCCTCACTGCCCTGCATGTTTTAGATGTTTCCTCCTCCACCACACCTGATTCAAATGATCAGCTGCAGTGGCCCGATAACGAGCCACTCATTTGAATCAGGTGTGTTGGAGCAGGAAACCTCTAAGGCTACGTTTACACTTAGGGAAAATTCATATGTTTTCATGCGGTTTGGCCTCTCGTTTACACGCAAACGGAGCTTTTTTTCACGGAAAATGATCATTTTTAAAAACTCCGGCCAAAGTAGAGATTTCTGAAAACGCCGGCTATTTGTCGGCATGTAAACAGGGTTAAACTGCGTTTTAGGTTTGAAACGTCACAACATGCGACTGAATACTTCATCACATCGTCATGTGAGCGACCTATGTTTACACTCGCGCCCATAGGTTTGGCATAGTTATGATGCACTCGATGGCGTATTTATCCGGGTTCATGTAAACGATAACATTTTTGAAAACCATGTTGTGTGCATGATGTTACTTTTGAAAACGGAGGGACCAAAATATGCGTTTTCCAAAATACCCTGCTACATGTAAACGTAGGCTAAAACATGCAGGGCAGTGGAGCCTGAGGACCGGAACTGAGCAACACTGAGTTAAAGCACTGTTACTTTTTCCATTGAAGCCAACCTGAACACTGATCTACTGAGTGGAACACAAAGAATAACACCATGTTAGCTACAAGACACACAAATGCGCATCAAACAGTGAAAATTACAGTCCAGGTCTGGTGAATACTTCAGGTGCTCAGTAAAAAGGATGAAAAGCGTCACTCACTCGTCTCCACTCGTAGAAGTAGGCGATATCCATTAGTGTGTAGTAGTCCTTTAAGGGCTCGTCTCCGTACAACACCTCCACCTGTAACGCACAGGGAAAAACCAGTTCATGCAACATGACCATCTGCTCGCTCTCAGCTTTACAAGCTTTATGTTTCTGTCCTTAAAAGTTCAGATCTGTCCTGCTGCAACGTGTCCTAAAGCTTCAGGTGATGCACTGCAGTGACCTACCGGTATGGATTTTTACAAGGCTGATACCAGTATTTTTGTCCTGACGCTGAAGTAAAAGAACAGAAGCCTCTCCATAGAAACGTCTTAATGTTTCAGCTTTCCTTGAATATTGACCCAATATTGGCAGACCTGCTCCTGAAGTCCCGTCCTGCTTCCAGGCAAGCTCCGGTTTCGCTGACCTCAATTGCTTTTGAAAGCCTTTCTGTATCTATCGTGACATAACTGGCACTGCTGCGGTGCGAGTACCTCGTCATTTCAACACAGATGGCACTTATTTTGTCTGCATTCAAAAACATAAACTCTTGAGAGGGTCTGATCAGGGAGCGTTGTAAAGAGAAGGAGACGACAGACAAACTGGAGTCAGTCCTGCTGGGAAGTCAACAGGCACACATCAAACACCATCTTTAAATGATTGCTACTATTGCCATGGTGCGTGCATCCAATGCTGTGTTCATGTCGTATAATAACCAGTTTCCCACCTGTAAACACAGTTGCTGTTTCTAATATTAGCCTCCATCCCACTGGGAGCTAATGCAGCGTCACAATGTTGTTGACCCATCTGAATTTTCCAGTCGCTGTAGTTTATAATTAATCACATGTTGCAACGAACGAAACCAAGACAGGGTGAGATGAAAGTGATAGCGCTGTGCGGTCCTGCTCATCGCTGACTGGCTGGTAAGGACGGGGTCCTGCTACAGACACAGTATAGCTGCTGCTCGTGTTCCAGTGATGTCACTGTGATGACGTATGTGGCCTTTGCACGCATTCTGACAGTACGTCTGTGTCTGATGCCGCACTCACATCATGCTGTTTTCAGCCAGCTGGAAGATCCCCCGCTTGGTGAAACTACACCTACAAGTGTCACAAGTGGAGCTATGCAGGCTTTGCTTCACCTGCTAACAAGCCACTAGCTAGCAGTGCTGCTACTTAACACTCCTGAGTTACAGCACACATGGCCTGAATGTAGAATTTGACAAATGAGAAAGTTGTTGAACGATGTTGGAGAGTGGACAGTCGGGCTAGCATCCATGCCACAGTGCACTCTGTCGCAGACCACTTCTGACAAGCTGCAACACTACAGCTGGGTGAACTAAATGGAGGATCTCCTCATCACTCTGAGCTCTGTAAAACAGCCGCTGAGGCACTGAACGTCAGCGTCTGAAAGGCTCATGTCAGCTCCGGTTAGGTGGCTCATGTTATTGATCTTTTTCATAGCACACACTTTGAGAGGTAATGGCAAGAAAAGCACAGGTGGAGTGAATAAAGTAATCAGACTGACCTGCTGCTCTGAATGCTGCCTCAGTGGGATGCTTAATGGAACAGGCCATCTTTGATGAGGTTAGCAAAACCTGTTCTTTTCCTGCTGTGACCCATCAAAATCTCTTCTTCTGAAACTGTTCACCTCCACTTATATAAATCTTTCTGACCAGCATGTCAGCCAACAGCTGTCTGTTTACACATTCAATAGCGCTACATTAGCATTCGTTTGGAGTCGTTTGAGTGTTTTTCTCTCCACCAACTGCTCTTTCGCTGCTGAACGCTCCCCTACGCTCAGCACGCCGTGGCTAAGTTTGTCTTCTGTTGGATGCTGGGCAGGTAACAGACGCTGGTTTTATCAAAGCTTTTTTTTCCACTACAAAGAGCTGCCTGCCGCAGCTGAAAACAGGCTGCTGACAGCAGTTTTAAAAGTGAAGCAGAGCAGTGAAGTTACAGGCTATAAAACCAAACCCAACGCGCCGAAAGATGCTAAAACGCTCTGAGTTGGGTGAGAACTCTCTGTGGGCTCCTGAGCACGAGCACAGTCATCTGATCCAGTGTTGACAGAAAGGAGCAGAGCAGCTTTGATGAGTTTGCAGTTTTTCGGTCAGTTTGGGAACACATGATTTGGACTCTTTGGAGCTCTTTTGGTTATCGTGTTGCACCAACTGCATGCAACCCAACACGACCCACCCACCGCTGTGATTATGTTACTGCACACTTAAAAGTCCTTTTACACAAAGGATTCATATTATTGTGTCTACACCCTGAAGTATGCTACACAATCAATACGGCAAGAGTGTCTAATTACCCGATAGTTGTTGGGAATATCCATCTTGCTTCTGAGGAACTTTGCTAAGTGCATGACGGACATGGCTGCTGGGCACTGCAGGAAGCGTTTACCGTTGGCCTGAGAACAAAGAAAGGAGCAGAGAGGGGGTCCATAACGCCAGGGTGAAGACCACAACACCACATTAAGCACCAAAAGTGCAGGATTCAGCTCCTGCTTCACTCAACTTCGCCGTTTCTCAGAAATCAGGCTTTACCTTGTCTCCTTCCATCTCTGAGCACTGCCTCTCATTATTTCTGCAGACACAAAGAGAAGGTGTTTCATAAGAGTTAACAATTCTCTCCAGGCTCAGAGGGACATGCTGCAGGTGTGAGAGGAGCCATGTCGAGTGGCACACTGCTCTCGTTCTCTGTCTTATTTCTGTTGAACACGCGCCTCACTTGCATATCTAACTCTCCTCTATTGCTCGCCTTCTGTGTGATGGGATCGTTGCGTTTCATGGCTTTCACACCTGTCTCAGCAGCGACTTTCCACTAACCGGCCCAACATGAACAATTCTCCCTGCTGGTTTTTTCTGGAAAAATGAGAAATGAGTGACTCACTTGTTCCTCTCATAGAACTGTATGGACAGACTGATGATTTCGTCCTCTGCTATGTTAAACGTCTCCACCACTTCTCCTGGTTCCAGCACGCGATTCTCGGCGTAGAAGTCCCGCCTCCTCTTCATCTCATCTGAAAAAAAAAAAAGGGTCCATTTGTGAGGAAATTCATCATAAAATGGGAAACTGAGACAAAGGTTGATTAGTCTGTTGCTCCACAGCCTCGTGAATCGCGGCCTTACCTTTGAATAACCCCGGAACAAGCTTATAAACAATGTCTTGAAGAGTTTTGTCGGCTCTGGAAGAGAAAAAGAACACGTTTACGTTGATAACATGATGCTCACTGCAGTCAGGAGCGTTTAAAGCACCATCACTGACCTGATGCTGAGCTGTGGACATGTCTTGTGAACCTGGACGTCACAGCGAGGGCAGAACTTATTTGTCTCCAGGAAGGCAACAATGCAGGTTTTACAAACTGCACAGAGAGAAAGGACACAGACACATGCTGAACCGACCACCGACAGTGTTAACGTGTAGTTCATGCAACACTCGTAATTCAGTGCAGCGCAGTAACACACAGTGCTTTGTTGCATTCTGACTGAAGTCTCACAACAGTCCATCAGACACATCATCAGCCTCCACACAGAGCCGCATTAACGCCTCATGCACAGTCAACAAACATGGAAATCCTGCTTCATTAGCACCGCATTACATGATTATTACAGACGCTCCCTGAAGTCAACTTCCTCCAGGCCTGCTTTGAAAAAGGAACATTAAGGTGGGGTCACTCAACATCATGCTCATCCTTACAAACACACGAGCGGGAGCTCTGCTTTAATATGCCTACAAGTGGAAGCTCTGTGCTCCAGTCACAGTGCGGTGAGCGGAGACTCTGTGCATGCATGTCAGCCAACGCTTCCCTGTGAGGAACTTACAGGAGTGCAGGCACTCTACGATGGTTGTTGCATCAATTAAGTACCCAGCGCACAGTGGACATGTGAGGTGTGGATTCAGATCTGTGATTTTAATCCGGTTGGGCTGCATTTTATCCATCTGGACAGATCTGCAGAGGAAACAACAAGAACAGGAGAGCTTCTGGTTACACGGTGGAGCGCAGGAGCTGATCTGAACATGCACTGACGCTTGCTGAGGCTCTTGGTTCTTTCTCGTATGGTCAGTGAGTGGCTGCCACAGTGCTCCCGCACACAATGTCTGCAGCTCGTCCTTGGGACAGCAGCTTGTGAAACCACAACAAAGAGAGCCGATGGCCCGCAGGAGCACCTGGGATGACACGCTGTAGCGATACAGAACGTGTGGAGAGCTGGAGCCGTGCAGCTAAATGCAGCCTGAGTGCTGGTACACAGCAGCCGACTATTGAATCGCCCCTGTGTGGCCTCATCTTGTGCATCAGCTCCGCTGCTCGACCAGCGGAGCAACAAAGAGCGTTAGCTTTCGCCCGGAGCTCCGGCGGACGAGCGGCCAGCACGACCGAACACATCCCGAGAAAACACCAACACTGAGGGGGGGTGCAGAGCCATACAAAATCACACTGGTACACAAAGCAGCCATCTTAAATTCACTGACAGGGCTGTATCAGGAGGCGAACAAGAGAGACTCAAAATGTGACACCGTGCACTTTGTGTGCGCCTCAGCTAACAGCGCGGCGATGAGCCCGAGAAAGAGCGATCGCCGATGCTTCGGTCCTACCTGATTAGACATAAAAGTTTCCCTCTCCTCCCAACGAGGATCCAGGTAAATTATTTGGACTTGGACAGAATTTGCAGCAGCGCCAGAAAATGGCTTTTTTCAGCACCGTCAGAGGACTGCCCATTTTGGATCACGTGATATTATTTTGTCGCCTCGGTCTCGGGGCATGCAGGGTATCCTCTGCAGGCCTGACCGCTTCGCTCAGTCTGCTTCCTGCTGCACGGCCCGACGCCTCACTGGCTGCTTTAAAGGATCTCACCTGTTTATTCATTCATTTCGCAGGTGAAGTTGCAGAGCGGAGGGATCCGACACGCCCTCTGCTCGGCTGACTGATGGGGATCGTTTGGTCTGCATCACCCACAGTCACAGGCCCTGCAGGCCTCATGTCCCGGGGCCCGGGCCGAGGGGTGGCCCACACACTGCGTGGGAGTTCATTTGAAAACTTGCAAGACTTGTTCCGTTGTCATTTTATTTTGTAAAAACAGTAAAGTCAATATGTTATATTTAGATTAGGATGTATGAAGTGATATAAGGAATAATAGATGACGCAACAAGTCAAAGGAAACGGATGAAACATAGCAGGATAAAAGTATCTACATGGACATGAAGCGTTTGGACCTGTGGAAAATATTACAAATGTCTGATCAGATACAGTATCCTCAGTGGACTAGGCCTAAATGAAATGCAGAAATATTGTTATTACTATCAATAATGTCAAATAATTTCCCAAATTGTGATCAATAAAGAAACAGTCTAAAGTCTGAAGTCATCGAGTGAATTACAAGTTAAACATTTTTTATTTGTCTCATGTATTCAATTAGTTTTAAATAATAGAAATCTGAGATTAGAAAGCTCCTTTTCCAGGTAACCCTGCAAGCAATAAATACAGCACAAATTTACAGACAGGAGAGCAAAAATTAATTTGACGACAGTAAATTGGAAACAGGACAGGACAAAAAGACAGAAGAGCAGGGCAGAGGGACAAAAAACGAGTAAATGAAAACACTGACAGTCACTCAAAAGTGTAAGTGGACTGTAAACCGATGAAGAGTCACAGGTCCTTTAGGTACCAGGCAGAGCTCATCAGAACTCAGCCCTGAGCCCTGTGAGAGCCCGAGGACAGCTCACAGACATGAACACTGATGGTGCAGCCTTTACTGACTCCCCTGTCTGTGAGCGCTGTATGTAAACATGCTGTGCATGAATAAAGCTTTGAGTGAGTGGAGATACAGTGCACAGGGGGGTAAAGGTAATTTTGAATTTCTCTGAATTTCTTAGTTAGGAAATATTAAGAAAAAATATTTTAATTAATGAGAAAGAAACATCCACTCCAATTTGATCTTGGATGGTGCAATCTTGAACATGAAGTCTCCTGAAAAAAACAAAACAAAAACAAAAACAAAAAACTATTACAACTAACTACATTATTACAGCTTGTGCATGCTGTAGTATAGTAACATTTATTAATGTTTTTAAAGGGTTATTCCAGTGATTTGTTAATTCAATAAAGCCGGGAGGACTCACAAGAGACAGAATTTTAAAAAAGAAATGGTCAAATTTAAAGCAGCAATGGGCACAATATTTTAATATTTATTTCTTAAAATGGGTTTGGCTCCAGAAACACTGGATCTTACATTTCCATTAATGCAATTAAATAGCATCTGTTCATGACACTCAGTAAACACTCTTGTCTGTCAAACTCCATGTCCAGCTTGTTATGCAGGATAACCCTGATGACATCATCAGGGCTATTTTGTCAGACTGGACACAGAAGACATTATTCAGCAGCAGACCTAACCATAATGAGGAAAATGAGCTTTATGTATAAAATCGGTGGAGAGGCACCTTTAAAGTTGGTATTTTCACTGAATTTCATCATTTCCTCCAGTTATACTCTCATTTAAAGTTTGTAACTAACAATGCTGTCCTTTCTAAGAACCTGAGTGACATCACCTGGTTGAGTTTTAGCTTGCCATAACATCATCACATATAAGCATTTGAAATTGGAGTAATGTGGTGCCTGTGGTGGCTGCCGTGGGGAATGACGACACATGTGGGTCCTAGATCTCCCTGAAACATTCTCAGTTTGGATCTGTAACCTGAATGAGGACACGTTTGATTGAAATTAGAATAATGTCACACATTTATTTCTGATTTATTGGATTATGAAACTGTGTCGTGCACAGTTGTCTTTAAAACTCCCACCTCGCCTGTTAACCTTGGGTCAACCCATGAGTCTTTTTTTATAGTTGATACAGAATCTGACAGGTCACAAATTTAGGCGCAACAGCTGTTACAACCAGGACCGGCCCTTCCATTTATCTGGAAATTTTAGGAACCTAAAAAACCTATTTATAAAAATAAGAATAAAAAAACAATACTTGGTGTTATTTACCGACATATTTAAGGGTTTTTAGAGTCCACATATTTAAAGACAATATTTGCTGTGTAGAGATGTGTTCCTGGTGGTGGGTACAAAGCTTTCGAACAGTATTGACTCCTTCATGTTGAATAAATATCTTAGAGAAAATAAAGTTAAGTGAATAAATAAAATAAGAAAAATCCAACTAGTTAAAAAATATAACAGAGGAGTACATTGGACGGATTTGGCCTCGGTATTTCATTCATCAGCCTTGCCTACAACCATCGACCCTCCTTGTCCTGTGGGTAAGGTGTGGGAACCCCTGTAGTTCGGCCGGCGGCCTGCTGGGGGCGCTGTTGACTGTGAAGTGCAACGCAGACGCCATCTTGAGGAGATCCCGAACGCAGCGCTCGCTGGTGGTGATTGACAACAATCTCAGGCGCATCATGATGGGATTACTCACGAACAAGTAGAACCGCTTCATATCAGAGTTGGCTTGCAGGCGGTAAAGGGAAAGCAGAGGAGCTGTCCGGCGAGTGTTCACCGCTCCGGGTTTTTTTCTAAAGAGAGAGGCTGCGCTGTAGCCTGATGGCCGGCTAGCTGCTCTTTGGACTCCGCGGCCTGCTCGGGAGGAGGAAGGGTGGTGACGGCGCAAAATGCTCTACCGCTGACTCCCAACAAGACAGTTATCCTTCCCAGAGACTCGCTGCGAGTTGGACGACGAGCACGATGCACTTATAGATTTTTTTAACTGCTCTTAACTTTCCGATTTTCTTGTTGTGTGTGGAGGCTCTGAACGAGAGTGAGTGCCGTCTTGCGTCCCCTGAATTCCCAGCCTGAGACATGTCATCCAACTGCACCAGCGCAGCGCCTGTCAGCGCTAGCAAAACCAAGACGAAAAAGAAGCATTTTATAGGACAGAAAGTGAAATTATTCCGCGCAAGTGAGCCCATTCTCAGCGTTTTAATGTGGGGTGTCAACCATACGGTAAGGACATGTGAACTGTGTCGTTGTTGCTAGTGAGCGGCTTGTTTACGGTGCTGTTTTGATTTAGCTAGTCCGCTAGCTTGTTAGCCAGCTGCTCTCATCTGTCAAGACAGTTTTGATGCTTTAAGTCGCCCATGGAATTAGTGTATTTCATGGAAATTCGCCAAGTATTAGTATTAGTTTGTTCGGACAGAACTCTGCTGGCTGACTCTTTGCTGAGCTTGTCGCTTTCATGCAGTTTGTAGTGAACTGCTGCTGCCTTGTTAGCTAGCCGCGGATTGACGTGCCTGGCGCGTGCGTTTTGCAGGGATGCAAAGTGTATCGGTTAAGGTCTCTGCAGCTGTGGAGTAATGATCACAAAACGAGCATGTCCACGGCAGGCTGTGCATTTTCACTTAAGACACAGCGTTAACAGTCTGCCATCATCAATCATTGATGGTGGAGTGTTTCGGAGCCAAGTCGTGAGCTGCGGCTGTAGTGCAGGCATGGAGTGGGAGGGGTGTGACAGGCAGCCGGAGCAGCAGGTTACACAGATTTTCAGCCCCACAGCTGCAGACAGGAGCCTGCCTATTGTTTGAATAAACCTGCTCAGAGCGTGTTTGTGCAGCTCCAGTGCTCATTCCCTGCATCCGATTGCTTCAAGTTATTCCATCACACCATTTCCCTATAAATAGAGCAGAAAAATATATCACATTCACTTTTGGCCGAGGCTGGCCATGGCTATGAAAAGCACAGCGAAGGGCAGATTCGACACCAGTGATGGGTGGAATGGGTTTGCACCAGCACTTTGGTCATGCCTAATGTGCAATGGTTACTGCTTGTCTGACATTGACTCTTGCACAGTTTTGATTGGTGGTTGAAGAGGAGCCTCTCAGGTGTGACAGAGAGCTCTGTCAGAGCTGAAGCTTTTTGATTTGCTCTGAATGGAAGACCAACTGTGATCCGCAGTGTGGGTTCATTGCCACAGTCAGGTGAAATGTGTTTTCGGGTCCTTTACTTTTGGTTCCCTCGTGTCAGTTGAAGTACACCACTGTCCCATCAGCAGTGCTGTACTCAAACGACAAACTGACACATCTGCCAAACATGAATTTAGTCAGTGATTGGTTGTAACTCAAACGTTGTTAACTGCCAAAACTGCTGATAGTGACAGCAGTCACAGCGGATTTGACACTTTGACAGTGGAAATGTGTTTGTGTGTCAGTATCAAACCCCTCCGATTTCTGCAAGACATAACATCAGAACCATAAACACTAGCTATCCTGTTAAAAGAAATGACACAGCGGATGAAACGCATGCAGCCAAGGAATTAAGGAGGCAGCTAATGATATGGTTATCACTGCAGCATCTCCAGTATTCAGTGGGTGAACTTTGGCAGTGGGTGTGTGGGTGCAGCACACAGGCCTGGTGATTTGAGGTGTGGGTGGGAAGCTGATTCAAGACATCAAACAGACTTCTCATCAAAGTCCCCGTCTTCCAGTCTTCCAGAAGTTGGATGCATTTTTTAATAGTGGCCTGGCTGTGATGCAGGAGGACTTAACTTCCACACAGTGTGTTTAGATGACGTACGGCACCACCTGTTAGATGCGGTTAATCCCCCAGATTTTTTTTAAATGCCATGTCAGCAAATAATTGCCCACTCGGGTCTATCAGCCCATCAGGTTAAAGGAGGGTTTGTACTTCAGGGCACTGCTCTGTCAGTGAGCCCATTCAACAGCATTCATTAACACTTACACAAGTCTGCCATTTATAACAGGCCTCCCCAGGCCGTGGGAAGCTACCTGACTTCCTTTTTGAAAACTTGATTCAAGAGTTCTGCTCCTAATGTAGAAACAGCAGCTGTATTTTTTGTATATGTCTTTTACACATATCTTCTATGGCCTATGGCTATTAATAAGATTGGTTGTTATTTATATTGTGAATCTGGAAGTAACAGGTTGAGTTCAGATGATCAATCAGTTCAGGTTGAGTTAGACAGGCTGCTTATGGACGTACAAACATAACATCAGCATGTTCTCTCTGTATTGACATGCAGGAGTTTGAGCTGACTTACAAAATAAGGAGAAGCTGCATTAAATGAGCAAACCGCACTGTCAGGACTGCGTACTTCCCCTTTGCTGCCCTTTTGATTTTATCTGTCTGTTACTCCACTTCACAGTTCCTTAAAGGCTGTTCGTGGTATCGCTTCAATCTTTCCCCCCAGTTTCCCTTGTATGGCTGTTTATTTGATAATCTACAAGGAGGTTTTCCTGAAGTCCGTCGCTGTGAGCTTTTGCTCTGGATTTGTGTCAACAGATAAGATCAGAGTCGGGGGGCTTAGCAGCAGTAGCAAGCAAAGCTGTCAGCCTGTTCTTTGGTGCCAGAGTTAATGATCAGTGCTGGTAAACACTGGCCGAGATTTGGCAGAATGTGTTTGGGTTGTTTGTGAACACTGAGGTGTGTTACAGCTGTCCTGTTAATTAGCATGTGCAGTGCTTGAGGGCTAAGTGACACACATATGCATATTTTTCTCTGTCTTCTCCTCATATGATGTTTAAAGCTTATCTTGATTTGTTTCAGTGGAACTGCACAACAGTAGAGCACTTTGTGTAGGAGTCTGTTTTAAGCATAATTTCAGCCTGTGCCCTCAGTGAAACTGTGAAAGTCAATATTGCTACTTGTGTTTCTTATAAATAGTTACTGTATACAGCCTGTTGTTGTGTATAGCAGCTATTTCCTGTTTTCTTTAAGCTCTTGTCTGATCCGTCTCTCTTTCTCACTTGTCTCCTTCAGGTTAACGAGTTAAGTAACGTGCCTGTACCAGTAATGCTGATGCCAGATGACTTTAAAGCCTACAGTAAGATCAAAGTGGACAACCACCTATTTAACAAGTAGGTACATCACAGCTTATGCACTGTCAGCGCAGTCTGTTAAAGGCACAATCTGTAATCCATGTGTAATCAAAATCGTCAATGGTCAACCCACCTCTTTGCTCCAGTGCTCGTCAGTTGTAAATGTGAATAGATTTGTTATTAATGCGGTCAAAAAATGTAGATTGTGCCTTTAACAACCCCCATCTCATCACAGTACAGAGGCAGACTGTCTCTGAATGGCCTAATGTGTGCTGTATTCAGAATGAATGTCAGCATCCATAATGTGACCACGGAGACATCACTGCAGGGTCAGGTCGCATTCATACACAGATTGTTGTCAAAGCTCGGCTGAGTACTTAACCGAACAACTTCGTAATACAAGTCATCCTCATGGCAAAGTAGCAGTGCGAGACTGAAGCAGTGTGGTGTTTTGTTATGCCTCTGCTCCGATGACAGCTGTAACCAGAGGCAGAATGTTTTCAGTTTGTCCCTCCGTCTGTATGGGCATCCGGTAGGGCTGGGCGATATGGCTGAAAACTCTATTGCGATAAAAGTGTTTTATATTGGTCGATATCAATAATTATTGATATTTTTTATGACCTATTTAAAATAAGGACCGGGAGAAAAATACATTCAATTTAAACATCTTTATTTTAAATTTAACCTTCCTCTGATTATAATCCCCTCAGCTATCAAGGCAGAAAGGAAAGGAAATGTCAACACAACCATGGAAAACACTCAAACAATAAATGTAAAAAAAAAGTGTAAAAATGTAAACAGAGAGAAACCTGAGAACTTTTTTTCTACAGGTTTAGTGCAGAAAGTTCACAAGCTGATTCATCTTCTGCTGAATAAAATGTTTTCAAATATGTGCAGTGTTTTGGAAACATAGCAGAAACTTGACATCTGTAACATACAAACAAACATGATAGACAGTACAGTAACACTGACTGAACTATAAAACCAGCCTAGACATATGAACAACTTTAGTCACTCTTCTTATCTAAACATACATGAACTATTCAATTATATTTTTATTGCAAGTGTGTTTAAGAAAAAAAAGTAAGTGTAAGAGATGTTTATAACCTGGCTTCTCCACAGTGCTCAGTGAAGCATGTCTTTAGCTGTATGATATGCCGCTGCCTCCGTTATGTCTTCGTGCCTTTTAGATGATTTGTCATCAGGCACTGAAGCAGATTCCTCTGCATGGTGGTCAGCTGCTTGTGCAGTGGTGCTGCGGTTGGTGGACGTTGGTGAATACGGCTGCGCTCCAAAGAGTGAGCACGGCTAAGGTGGTTAAACAAGTTTGTGGTGTTACCGGTCTTGGTGGAGACGACAGTCTTGCATAAGTTACAGACCACATTGGTCTGACTACGGTCCGACTTATAAAATCCAAAAAACTCTGTACTGGCGAGCTGACTTTCCCTGTGTTATCGACAATTTCTTCGCTCGCTGCAGCGCTCACTTTCTATTTCTCATCTCACTCCTCACGGAGCAACCAACACGTGACAACGAGATGGCGCAACCGAACTTGATAATGTTACGTGATTGGCGTGTTAGCGTGTCACTCCCACTGATTAGCGATTACTCCCTATGGTGCTCGGTTACCTGAGAGCGAGCGCCTTTGTTCATGCAACCAACCTCGCTTCGCAACTTCAGGTTTCTTCCGACGAAGAAAAAAAAAAAGATCGAATGCTTTATCGAACGCATTTTATATTGATATTGATGACGTGTCTATCGCGAGACATATCGCTATCGTTCTATCGGCCCAGCCCTAGCATCCGGACATCCGTGCATTTGTCCCATTCTTGTGAACACAATATCTGAGGACACCTGCAGGGAATTTCATTACATGTGGTGCAGATGTCCACTTGGACTCAAGGATGAACTTAATAGATTTTGATCATTGATGGTCAAAAGGTACTATAATGAAATGAGATGTGTTTTTTGCCATAACTCAGGTAATATGCAAATATACTAAATTTATATTATGCTAAAAATTTCACAAAAATGTCTCATAGGATAAAATGATGAAGTGATGATGTTTTGTATCCAAAAGGTCAATTTCACTGTGACTTTTATTTATTTATTTTTCAGTTTTCAGTCATTATTCAGCACCGTAACTCAGGATCAGAAGGGGAGATTGTGGCCAAATTTCACATTTGGTTGGATACTGCATTGGTGACCACAATTTTTGTCCCTGTATGCAGGAGTGGACAAAGTAATTTGAACACTAAATAAACAGAACTTTGACTTTGATTTAGTGTATCTGTGCTTGCTGTCATGATTTAGAAGACACATCTTGTGGACGTACTTGATAATCTCTCTACAGCCCATAATCTTCAGTGCTGGTGGTTTTGTCTTTTTGCTGCTCATTTACAGTGGCCAAAAGTCTTGTGTTGCTTTGAGAACTTGCATACTAATAAGTGTTTTTTACCAGAGGCAAACCAACCAACAATAACAGCAACCCAAACCTGTTGTCTCTACAAAATACAATAAGAGCTGAAATGCAGAATAGCAAGCAGTACAGCCACACTGACTTAAGCCCTATTGGTGCAGGACTAGTAGGACCTGGGGCCCTCTAGTGATTCGTAATAATAGAAGAGGTCGTCTGGGATCTTAATCCTGTGTGAATCTAACATTTCTCTAAGTTGTAAAGTAGTAATTCCACCACATATTCCCCACCATATTTCACCAAACACAGAGGTCATGTCATAATATTAGTCCCGTGTGAATTGGCTTATCTGTGATTTAGGGTCTTTTTTTTTAACGTGTTTTCTGTGTGAAATTTGATTGTGGCTCTTAACATGCTGAAAATCAGTCAACAGCTGTGCTGTAAGATCGGTTTAAAATGAGTGATGACAGAAAAGGTTGGGAACAAAAGGTTGTCACACAGCCACAAAGCACCTGTTACTTGATCTAAATGAGCTGCAAATGCGTATGAATGCAAAACAACTCTAAACTATGTTAATATTGTGGCTGTTGAAGAACAGACGCTCTGCTTCTGCAGTGTTAACGTTACACAGAGCCTTGGCTGATAATGTCAGTAAACTTGAGAAGAATACAGATTTTGCTTATTCTGTGCCAATGAGCTACACGAAACACAGACAGGAGGTCCCATAGCAATACTAGTCCCATGCAAATAGGGCTCCCGGGTGCTTTCACACCTGTAGTTCATTTATTTTGGTAAACTTGTTGATTGTCCTGTATCATCAGTGCATCATCAGGACCCATGAGAGGAGATCAAATTGTGTTGACTCACAGAAGTTTCTGCATAACCAGTTATGAACTGCAAATCAGGGATTTCTGTCCCATGTTTTTAATGGACTTAATGAACTGACAGAGTACACAGCGCAGGATACACACACAGCAGGTTTAACAGCTTTTGACTGAAAAATCAGGGAAAATATCTCTGCTGACTTGCATGTGTGTTACCATAGTTACCATATGATTTGCATAAATATATACATGGCTTGTACACATCAATTATTAAATCGCTTCTTTGAGTACATGTCCCAGATCAGCAGAAGGATTTATTAGTAGTTTAGCTTTTGAAGTCTCGCTAAAGTCACACATCTGCTATCATAATCCATCCATCCAATGAACCATCCTGTGGTTGGTTCATTTGCCACAAACGAACCGCCTGACTGCAAACCTTTCCTTTCCGAGCAGTCTTGTTTTGGTTGCTTGGTCAGCACCAGGGTTCGGTCGATTTGCTTTCACATCGATTGGCTCAAAAAAAATCCTACTGACCGGGAAAACAGACCTGAGTTCATCGAAACCAAAGCACATACTGTAGCTCGAGAGCACTCTGAGTGATTTTGGATGCAATTCAAATTTCTTTGTATTGACATTTTAGCTCTGATTCTGTAAGTTTTCTGTTGCTGGTATTCCTTATTCTATGTCCATTCATCTCTTTGCATTTCTTTATTAGGACAAAATTCTGTATTCTAGCTGCCAATAGGAATATGGGATGTCAAAATGAACTGCATATGCACCTTCCATAATCCTCCCCCTTTTGGCTGGGAGAGTAATTACACAAACATTGTTGACGATAGGCTCCGCCCTGCTCCGAGTTGCTGTAGCCTACCTGTTGCTTTGGATGCTCTCGCCTTCAGCTCTGACAAGATAAACTCTGCTGGTTGACATGAAACACATCAGTACTGCGTCAGCGTGGAAATGTCTCCACAGACAGCAGATTAAAATACTTGTACACTGTGAAATATGGAAAGATTTACATGGTGGCAATAGGCTCATTCAGCATTTTGAACTCATTTGGCAGTGGAACAGACGGTCATTGATATGGAAAATTCCTCTACTCCAGCTTTAAATGATGCGTTTGTTTCAAAGCTCGATGTTGCCATTTGCTTTGCTATTTGCTGTACTTAAAATTGTTCTCATCCAGCAAAGCAGCATCTGAAGTTGAATTCACAAACACGCGCGTTTGGAAAAGGAGTTCCAAGCTGTAAATGTCAACTGAGTTGCATTATTGTCTGTGCAGATCCACACGCTCGCAGAAATACATCCAACAATCAGCAGACAGACTTCAACATCAGTCAGTCCTCATCCTCACATTCAGTAATGAGCCTCTGAACTCCTGTTTGTTGTGCTGATTGTGTGGAACTGTCTCTTTCTTGCCAGAGAAAACCTGCCTAGTCGCTTTAAGTTCAAGGAGTACTGTCCCATGGTGTTCAGGAACCTGAGGGAGAGGTTCTGCATCGACGACCAGGACTACCAGGTGAGTCACGTCTGCGGACGACACACAAGCTAACTGATTCATTGAGTGAAAGTTATTTTGAGGCAGAACACGTGTTGGGACATTAAGAGTTTCCCCACTGAACTAAGAATGAACGTGGATGTCTCGCCCCCAGAACTCTCTGACGAGGAGCGCCCCACTCAACAGTGACTCCCAGGGTCGCTTTGGCAACCGCTTCCTGTCGAGCTACGACCACCGCTTTGTAATCAAAACCGTGTCCAGTGAGGACATTGCTGAGATGCACAACATCCTAAAGAAATATCACCAGGTAGAAGCCCCTCGCACTGCCGCACGGCACATCCAGACGCAGACAGAAACCTGACTGTTATGAACTCAGGGCTTTGATATGTGGAATGTGGTGAAACCTTCTTTTGAATCTGAAGTATGTGAGTGACGCAGCACTGTGGAAACGATGACTGTGGAGCGCTGCCGTGTCCAGTTTGAATCAGTTTCATGCTGTATATTTGATTCCTCACTCCCACTCTTCCCGTTCCACGCTCTGCTCGCCTCCCTTCATTGTCTCCAGTTTATCGTGGAGTGTCATGGAAACACGCTGCTCCCTCAGTTCCTGGGCATGTACAGGCTAACGGTGGACGGGGTGGAGACGTACATGGTGGTGACCCGGAATGTATTCAGCCATCGCCTCACTGTACACCGCAAATACGACCTGAAGGTAGGACATGTCTGCTTGCTGCAGCAACATGTATCACACACACACACACACACACACACACACACACACACACACACACACACACACATCTGAAACCAGACAGACAGACTAGAGTCACACATGAGAAGTAGTGCATCACCAATCAAGAATAAACAATGAGCTGTAAATTATCCAATCAGCTGAGTCTGTTTCCAGGTGTTGCTGCTGCCTGTGTGAAAAACAACTGTATAAATCCTGTGTGTGTACTATATTCTGCATGTACTACTGTAATATCTGGGTCGTAGCTGAAGTTAGAGTGAATATTCATTTCATTCTCTAGTGTGATTCACATCAGTGAATTTAGTGAAAAGAATTTGGACTTTGTGCTGAATATTGTGCTTCATCGCTTCCTTTGTAGCTTAAGCTGCTTCTCCTGCCAAGTGTTCTCTGGAGAAAACAATCTCACCTTTCCAGTATTGACAGTTTTAAAAAAAACCACTGCGAGTTAAAGCCTCTGATGTGTCTTGAGCTGCTTTCAATTCGTTCTATTTTTATTCTTATTGTGCCTCGTTTTTAGGGTTCTACAGTCTCAAGGGAAGCCAGCGACAAGGAAAAGGTACGTTTTATTTCAGTGCAGTGACGGCTGCTGCTGTGACGGGACAAAAATAAATGCCCTTAGCTCACCCCAGAGCCAAACCTGTCAAATGACAGCTAAAATAAGTAGTTCTAAGTAAGCAGATGTATTCTTGCAGTACCTCATGCTGGCCTCAGGCTGCCAGTGTGTACATGTGCTGTAGACTGACAGCAGACAGTCACTCACTCTGAGTTGTTGGAATAGGACTTTCTCTGTCTACTGCTTTTGAATTATCTCTGTATGTTATAATATGACATTCATGACTTGTCAGTTGTAACATTTTTTGAGTAGCATCTTGCTTCTATTCATGCCTGAATCCCTACAGTTGATGATGAAGGTGTGGCCCTGTGACCTCATTATCCCGTTAAACCCAGAAAACTGCCATTTCTGCTCCTGGTTGACACCTCCTTTCCCTCCCTTCAGGCGAAAGAACTCCCCACTTTCAAAGACAACGACTTCCTGAATGAAGGCCAGAAGCTACAGATAGGAGATGACAACAAGAAGTACTTTTTGGAGAAGTTAAAACGGGACGTAGAGGTAAGAAACACGTTTTTTTCAGCTGGTCTGCTGAAGAATTGATCAGCTTCAGAGGAGATTTTGACCCTGTGCTGTGGTAGAGCTTTTCAAAGCACAATGAACAAACCTGTATGAGCAGCTCAGTCAGTCTGACGTGTTCAAACTCACCATCTTTTCATGGCTTTGATACAACTTAGATTTGAAGAAATATGAATCTCGCTATTTTTCTAATCATTTGATTAGTTTGGCCAGGGTTGGTATCAAACCTCAGTACTTTTTATTAGTGCCAAACAAAGACAAACTGAAATGTGCCAGGAGCAGCGAGTGCTGGAAAACACCAAATACCAAGAGCTGGGCTTAGTTTGGTTCTTTGCAGTTTGTCGTTTAAATTCTAATCTTATACTAACTAGATTAATTTTAGGCTATTTCATTAAGGCTAACACCAAAGGTCAGGTATTGTAAGGGTACAAGTGACACTTGTCTTTCAGTGAAATCATGTTGAGATTGTACTCCAGTAGACAGTTCTGTTGTCATTTGGAGTCATGTTTCTGGTGAATTTAAGTCCAACATCCTCTCTTGTAGCTCTGTTTTTAACGTATAGTGGTATTATCAAAGCTTTTTCACTGCTGCTGGAGCCAGCGTGGATGAAAGGCAAAATAAGGTCATGTGTCACAAAACCAAAACAGTGAGCTGTAAAATACTTTGATGCTCCGGAGTGGCAAATTTGAGTCATCACTTTCTGGGTTTGTCACTACGAGCCAGCCCTTTCCCATCACACATAAGCATTTGATCCATTGTAAGTATTAAAGTATTAATTGGTGCAGCTTTAAGGGCTCATCACGGCCATGGAGTTCAAAGTGACAGTCTGTTTATTTACAAGACTTTAATGAGTTTCATTTCGACTGAATCATGACCAAGAAGCCCAGATGTGACAGCGAGGCCTTATGTTGAGTTTTTCTGTGTGTGCTCTATGTGTCTGTCAGTTCTTGGCCACCCTGAAGATCATGGACTACAGTCTCCTGGTGGGCATCCATGATGTGGAGCGGGCGGAGCAGGAGGAGATGGACGTGGAGGGCGTGGGAGAGGAGGAGGAGTACGAGAACGACGGGATGGGCGGAGGCGTGCTCACCGGCTCCTTCGGCACGCCTCCTGACAGCCCTGGAAACCCTCTCAACTGTGGAGGATTCTTTGGCCCCGGGGAGTTCGACCCCTCTGTGGACGTTTACGCAATCAAGAGCCACGACAGTGAGGGTCATCTTTGACATCCATTAGTCTTACTGTAGCTGTAAGAGGAGTGGTAGAGCTCATCCCATGACTGCTTGCCTCTCAGAGAAGAAGAAAATGAGTAGCATTAGGAATAAGATGCATCATCTTGATTTTTAAGTGCTTAAGTTGTTCTTTTGTTCAGTTTTATGTTGACCTTAAATTCCAGGCAAGCAGAATCAAACTTAACTATGTTTATGAGCCAGGCTAAGAGCAGAGCGGTCAAGGCTGCAGTCCTCATACAAATTAAAGCCTTGTAATGTATTGATCTTGTGCCAGGTGCTGTGAAGAAGGAGGTATACTTCATGGCTATCATCGACATCCTCACGCACTATGATGCTAAGAAAAAAGCTGCACATGCTGCCAAAACTGTGAAACACGGGGTGAGTGTCGAGATTACATCATAATCCATCAGTCTGTGGCTCAGGGCGGATGACTAAGAAGCCCCACAATGGTCAATATTAGAGAAGACAGTATGAAACAAGTTAACACATGAATACAGAATGAAAAATATATTTTCCTAAAGTACATAATGAAATCATTGAATACGTTATTGCAATAGTATGCTAAGTTAAGATCATTCTTTTCATCAGACTTCCTTAATTCAAAATTCCCTTTTTCATAAGTCTGCCACTTTTGATGACAATGGGAGTTTGCACCAGTGTCAGCCAATCATAGGTGCCCTCAGCCTCCCAACAGGTGTAACAGCTGTCAGCAAGCTAGCTAGATCAGATAGCTACGACAGACACACGGTTGTTTTTTTCTGAGGAACATCTTTAGAGTCACAATGCTGCAGAGGTGACTGCATTCGCTAGCAAGCTGCTGCTGCTAACACTGACTCTTCACTTTAATGCTGACTCAGCAATAAATCAGTTCACAGCCAAACCCAGCTAGGCAGCTGTCGAGTGAGGCCGCATGAGTTTAAAAGAAACTAGTTCTTATATGTGTTTATTTACAGCAGCAGCCTGTAGTTTGTTGATTCAGAAGAGTGTTAGCTTTGTCAGATGCTTCAGCTACAGCATTTAGCATGCTAAATTTTGGTTGATGAAACAGTGATGAAACTCGCTCTCAGGTAACCGAGCACCACAGGGAGTAATCGCTAATCAGTGAGAGAGACACGCTAACGAGCCAATCATGTAACATTATCAAGTTCGGTTGCCCCATCTCGTTGTCTCGTGTTTGATGCTCCGCGAGGAGTGAGATGAGAAATAGAAAGCGCTGCAGCGAGCGAAGAAATTGTCAATAAAACAGGGAAAGTCAGCTCGCCAGTATGGCATTTTTTTGGATTTTATAAGTCGGACCGTAGTCAGACCAATGTGGTCTGTAACTTATGCAAGACTGTCGTCTCCACCAAGACCGGTAACACCACAAACTTGTTTAACCACCTTAGCCGTGCTCACTCTTTGGAGCGCAGCCGTATTCGCCAACGTCCGCCAACCGCAGCACCACTGCACAAGCAGCTGACCACCATGCAGAGGTATCTGCTTCAGTGCCTGATGACAAATCATCTAAAAGGCACGAAGACATAACGGAGGCAGCGGCATATCATACAGCTAAAGATGTGCTTCACTGAGCACTGTGGAGAAACCAGGTTACAAACATCTCTTACACGTACTTTTTTTTTTTTTTTTTTAAACACACTTGCAATAAAAATATAATTGAATAGTTCATGTATGTTTAGAGTAAGAAGAGTGACTAAAGATGTTCATATGTCTACGCTGGTTTTATAATTCGGTCAAGTCTACCTCAGTTTCTGCTATGTTTCCAAAACACTGCACATATTTGAAAACATTTTATTCAGCAGAAGATGAATCAGCTTGTGAACTTTCTGCACTAAACCTGTAGAAAAAAAGTTCTCAGGTTTCTCTCTGTTTACATTTTTACACTTTTTTTACATTTATTATTTGAGTGTTTTCCATGGTTGTGTTGACATTTCCTTTCTGCCTTGATAGCTGAGGGGATTATAATCAGAGGAAGGTTCAATTTAAAATAAAATGTTTAAATTGAATGTATTTTTCTCCTGGTCCTTATTTTAAATAGGTCATAAAAAATATCAATAATTATTGATATCGACCGATATAAAACACTTATATCGCAATAGAGTTTTCAGCCATATCGCCCAGCCCTAATAGACTCAGTGATTTTCTCTCTCATTGTAAACTGAATATCTCTTCAAACTGCTGGTGTGACAAAACAACAAAGGAAACTGGTTCATTGCATTTCTGCTATTGCTATTGTCTGACACTTTGAAGATGTAACAAACAAGTGGTTAATTGTAAAAATAATCACAGGAGTAATTTTTCATGTAAACAAGTTAGTTGCAGACACGGGATCTTCAGCGGTGTGTCAGGTCCTAGTGTCTATGGAAGCACATTAAAGTCCATGCACCATTAAAAACAATGGAGATCGAAGTGATGGCGTTCTGATATTGCATGTGTGTTGCTCCATCTAACTGTTTTTCTGCCTTTTGTTTGTTTGTTTCTCAGGCGGGGGCTGAAATTTCGACGGTGAACCCGGAGCAGTACTCCAAACGATTCTACGAGTTCATGTCCAACATCTTATCATAGACTCATCTCCCGGTCCAGCCCGCCACTTCCTGTCAGAGATCTGTCAAATGCCACGCACTTATTTCTCTTTTCCCCCACCTCAGTATAGGTCAGCCCCCCCCCCCCCCCCCTCCTCCTCTACCCCCCCGCCTCATGAAACTACCAGCATCCTCCCACAGCCAGGACCAGTCTGGCAGGAAGGATGCGCTGAGCCTGTTACACTGTCCCACACAATCGCACACACCGCCGCCGCCGCCTCCCTGGTTTCATCATCCAAAGCAAGGAAATCTCATGAAACCCTTCACTGAATTCAGAATGACATCCTGATAATCTCCCTGTTCTTTTTTCAAAATTTTCTGCCTCCCAGTCCTCCTCAGCCACCTTGTTACTCCTCACGCCAGCACGGAAACTGTCTCACTAATGCCTTGAACGAGTGTGTCAGCTTCAGCAATTAACAGTCCGTTAGTACAGTCTCTTCGGTTTCTGTTCATGTCGTTGTTGTTCTTATGATTTCTATTAGACACACACACACACACACACACACACACACACACACACACAGATGTAAACAACTTGCACAGATGCTGAATGGTCAGATTGCATGACAAAGTCTTTGACAGTCACCATCCGGCTTCTCTCTCAGTAACAACAGAAAAGCAAAATGTACTGCTGACGAATTGGAACGACGGGATAAACACATTAATATATATTGATGTATTAAGTAAATGAATGCAATATCAAAAATGCATGGCTGATGTGTACATGAGACTCCACCAGTAAGTTGAAACATCAAACCACTGAACTTCGCATCTGAGTGTTACAACAAAAAAGACAAAAAAAAGAGGAAAAAAAAAAACCTTGGTGTTTGAATGTTACGTTGCCATATTGTTTTTGAATCTTTTTGGAATTTTAACCGTGAGCTTGGTGGAGATTGGTCTAAGAAAAAAAAAATTGACATAAAAAGGGGAATTCTGCAGCAAATACTTGTTTTATTACCATAAGGATCATTTTTATATCTTGTTTACATTAATGTAGCAATTTTGTGTTTGTATACAGTATTGTTTTGTTACCAACAGACATTAGAAAAAAAGGTTACTTGAAAATGATTCATTGCATATTAAAGGGAGTTTTATCTTGTTTTTGTTGTTTGCCAGTGCTTCTTTCTACAGCGACTGACTGTCCCTCACACACTTCAGTCGAGTTTGTGCCACCATGTGGAGCACAAGGCTAATGTAAAGTGCTGCTAACAAACATCCTTAAGGCGACTGGGGTTTTGTATACTTACATTTGTATGGGTTTGTAGATCTGGAAATAACATGAGCACACATATAATGCAACACAGAAAAAAATCATTGTCGAGGGCTACTCAGACCTGTATCTACACTCAGACTATTACATTTTCCAAATATCAAGAAGGCTGCAAGATAAATTGTGTGTGGAAGCTCATTCTTGACCTCAGAAACTGATTTAAATGTCTGTCTGGGCAGTAACTGAGCTATCTCCATGACAACTGGCCAAACTCCACCCACTGAGGTACTCTGAGATGCAGCTGAAACTCCCACCAAAAGTCAAGAGGTGGAGTAAGTTGTTAATCTTGACAAGGGAGCTTTGAAATCACTGGTCTACGTCCAAAAGAAAAACATACTCAAAGCATTTTGATCCAATCTGTAGTCTTGAGGGTTCAGTGTTCAGGATGGACAGCCGGACTGGCCCCTTCAGGATTTTGCAGTGTATCGTGAGTCTGGTACAACACACACTTGGTGCCATCTTTTTTTGGTCAGCCAACCCTGCAGGTGTCCCCTTCCTTGAAATTTTAATTTCCAAGTAATCTTGATTTGGTGCAGAGCCTGTGTTACACAAAATGAGACGTGACAAAGATCTGAAGAGTGACAGCGATGTAGTGCAAATTACAAATAACATCAGTCAAGTCCATTGTCTTAACTGGTCTTCATTTATTGAACAATATCAATGAGAGGAAAAAAGAAAGTACAAGCATTGTTTATTTGTATACAAAACATCTGTGTTGGTGAAGTGTGGGGAGAAACAGCAGCTCTAGTCCATCCTGGCCTTCAGGGTTCGTGTGGTGATCTTGTCTTTCTCACTGCCAGAGAGGAGAAAAGGCCATCAATCACTGCAGACCTGTCATTCCACCTAAGTAACCTGTGCATGCTGTACATGTTACCACTGTACTTACATGACATGTACGACAACTCCCATACCAGACACCGCATCTCTGTCGACTGCATTCAGCATCGCCTGGGAGATGGTCTCAAACAGGTCCTCCGGCTCCTGCACAATCACACACATTTCTCAGTTTTTGTGAAAGAATACCTGTGGCCTTAATGGTAGACACCTTGCCAGAGCTCACACACTGTACAAGAGGAGGTGTGTCTTGAACAACTAGCCTCTGTGGCACTAATGGCATAAACAATAGATACCCTAAATAACAAAGAGGCAGATTTTTGAAGATGAATGCTGTGTTGAAATGGTCAGGTGTTGGCTGTGTAAACAAACCACTAACATTTACTATACATTCACAAAAAGCACACACAAGGGGTCCCTCATCATCATGTAGGATCCTGCAAACATCATATATTTAGAAAATTAAGGGAATACTAATTTGCATGTAAAAAAAAGTAACAGTAACTGTCACTGAGTGTCCAGCAACCAGCCTACAGGTGAAAGAGGGACTTCACACGCCACACAGGACTTACCATGTCTGGCTCCCACAAAGACTCGCACATGCCGTACATCTGCTCTGAACAGGTGCCGCTCACAACAAAGTCTTCCGTTACCATGGGGCAGCCAATCAAATCCAAGGAGCAGATGAATGGCTCTAAGGTTTTGGGATCGAGTCCGGCGATCACAGGCTCAATGTAGTATGGTCCAAACCTGATGAGAGGATCACATATAAGCGCATTAGTGTGGAGTTGGACATCAGTCTTGTTCACGACAAAATGGGTCGAAATGAACTTCAGCGCTCTCACCTCCTTTCATACAACAGGTTGGACACCATGCTCATGAAGGTCTTGGGCTTAATCTGACGACCCTCCTTCAGCTCATACAGGTTCAGTCTGAATTTAAGCCTCTGGGATCTAAACACAAGGCAAGGACATCCAGTTAGCACTGCTTCCATTCATTCATCACTCCTGTGACATTTTATGTTTGACTATTGTTTATTTGACTATTCAAAAAACACATCTGCAAAAAATGCATTACTAACAGCAGTACTAACATCACAGCATCCTCAAAAATAGTTAGTGATATATAACAACCTGTTATCATGCCCAGTTGAAAGAACGGCTTTGCCAGTTTGAGAGAGAGAAAGCGATGGAGGTTAAACACACTCACACTGTCTGAACATCAGTGGCCAGTCCAGCCAGCCCGATGTACAGCCTCTCTCCCATGGGGAAGATCTTTTGGAAGTCTGTGGTGACCATCTGAGCCTGAATGCCAAATCTTCGGTCTGCTGCGATCGCCACACAGTTCTTCCCCCGCATGGCCATGACGGCCCCTCCGTTATAGGACATAATAGACTGGATGGAGGAGAAGACAGAGGTAAGTCAGTCAGAACTGAAACACTCAACAAACTGCATTATAAGTCCACTGATTAATTGATTACTCAATTATTTTTCACGTCTTCTTAAGCAAAAAGACAAAACGAGCCACTTAAATATGTCAGTTTCTGCATGAAAAGAGATTTTGACAAGCATTTTTTACTTTTAATGATATTTTATGGGCAAACAACATGAAAGAATACAGTAAACACATATGTGTGTGTGACATGAAACGAATAAATACTTTTGATACAATACATTCTTGTGCTCAACATATTTATAGAATATCATATCTTAAATATTCATATTCATAACACACACGTGTATAAGTAAAAGGCAAGTCCACTAAATTCATCAGGATCATCCGCCGTCAGGTGTAAACATGGAGTAGTAATTAAAAAAAAACCTCAAACTAACTGGAACTAACAGAAGAAATAACAGTAAAATAAAAGTGTACAGGGCACAAATGTCTGATGCCTCAGTATTATTCTGAAGCTTCAGTAAACGTTAATCAAGCTGAAAATGTCTCATCACACTTAAGCTGCTGTTAACACAAGCTGACCTACAACAATTATAAAAACAAAATGTCATGACAGTGAATTCGGGGTAACACTATAATGTACAGAATACGACGTTAGCTCATGTAGCTACCATGGGTATGCTAGCTATTTCGCTTCGCGGCTATCGCCGGCTGCTGCTATCATTTATTGCTCTTAATCGCTCGCTGAAACACTAATGAAACTCAAAAGTTATTTGAGGTTTTTTTGATAACTTGTGAAATCTAGCGCAACATATGCTTTCATAGAGTATTAGCGAACTTTAAAGAGCTAGCAAGAGATGTCGGTGAGTTTACCAACATTAACGTTAGCTTAGTCAGGCTCCTGTACCTGTTAGCTTTATTAACCAATTTTAAACCATTTTACCCAACAAAGCATTCACATATAATCTATTTAATGATGTTCTTACCATGGTGACGGTGTTGTGGTATACTCCTAACGGCTAGAACTTGCAAACTCCCAGCTTTTATAAATGACTGCTTGTTTCCCCACAGTGACTACACGATTTAGAAACACATAGATCACAGTAGCTTGATTCTTCTACGTCATTTCTTATCGCACAGTTAATTGGCTGCTGAACGGCACACAGTGCAAAGCACTACTGTCATTGGAGGACATGGCGCAGGCGCGCGGTGCATGCATAGTTTGTTAGAGGTGTGTTAAAGTGAAATTAAAACCGGGGTTTCTTTCAGACTTGTCTTTAAAATTGTACTGTCACTGTTCAGTCCAGGTCTGAGGGTGACAGGGTTAGGTATGCAATCAATGGCTTAACTGGACAACAATGAATGGCAACGTTTAAAATACGTCCTGGCCTGTCCTCAAGTTCTTGGACCAATGGCAAAACTTATTCAATGAGTACAAATAGCTAAACTGTAACACTAAACTTAATAATCAACAAAAAATGAATTATCCTCCTTCATGAACATCACACTGTTGAATGAGGCTTTGAGTAATATAAATCCTTTTGGCAGACAACAAACCTGATGCTTTGTGTGTGTGTGTGTGTGTGTGTGTGTGTGTGTGTGTGTGTTGAGACCAGGAACATTTACATTCATAAGGTCTTGATGTGAATATTTACACTTTACGATTGAAGGTGTACTTTAGCTAACAATACCTGAATGACAGAATATCCCTGTGACATCATAGGTTGTTTTAACCCCCCCCCCCCAAAAAAAAATAAAAAAATAAATAAATAAATAAATAATTAAAATAAAATAAAAAGAAAGAATGGAGCTCTGGAAATGTGTTTTTATTCCAGTTACTACTCACAGGTGTGCACTAAGTAACAAACATATATTACAAAAACATTTGAGATAAAAACAGGTCCTCTTATACTGTAAAAACAAAAAACTATATACTGTACACAGTTTAGATTACATGAACTTTAAAGATGTACTGGCAGGAAGGTGACTCGAACAGAGTAGCCATGACAGGCCTTTTGCATTTGTCTGAAAATTCATTACCACTGTGGAAACTGCTTTTTAAAATAAAAGTCATAGGTAAGCATGGAGCCGTGTGGTTCCCCATTTGACCTCACAATAGACCCATCACACCATCCAACCTCAACGCATGAATATGTACATACATATCTGCCTGAATACATTAATGAGACAGATACAGGAGTGGCTGACACACTCTTGCCAAGCCCCTCCAATCAGTTCAGTCTATCTGTAAGATAAATGTCTTATGTCTTCATCTCTTCATGAAATTGTCCAGGGAGGCTGGTGTCCTCTGAATGGAGTGGATATTCCTCTTCACTCTGTCCTCTAAGGAAGAGCTGGCAGCACTCTCCAGCTTCATGTTACTGCAAAAGGAAAAGGTAAGTGTTAATGGAGCTGAACATGAAGCATGCAAGAAAGGTTAAACATGAACAGACACCAGGAGGACATTATTTGTGCATTTAAAACAAAATAAGAGACACGTTGATCATTTCATCTCTTTGTCCGCGTTGCTCAGAAACTTACTGAATGAAGCCAGCGTGACGGTCGTGCTTGACATTTTGTTCCCGCTGCTTTTCCTGCTCATCTTGCCTCTTGTATCTCTTCACATTATTCTCCCTGTCCTCCTCCCTCTGCTTGGCCTCGTCCATCATCTCTCGCCTCTTGCGCTCCAGCTCTTCTGCAGAGAGCTTCCTACATTGGACAGAAACTAGAATTACCACCTCGCAGTTGTATGCCTCTGCCAAACAGTGAAGTTACAGTTTACGATATCTGCTAAGATGCTGCTCTATTGTATGGACCTATGATTGCTTTTGGAGGCAAGGGGAGACGCCTTCTCTGTCACATTGAACGCTGCAAAGGAGAATGCTGTGTTATGCAGATGCTTTAATTTCAGCTGTGGTTAGCACTGTCCAGACAACGACCTGGATGCAGGTACGCAGGTATACTGGTGGGAGAGGACAGTGATGGGGACCATTATGGATGAAGACTTATTGTCAAACCTACATATGCACCGCCAAACTGTGACTGGCATTATCCAGTTATTAGTGTTATTTCCACCCCTGTAATTGCTGTACGTGGATTGAAAACACGATTGCACGTGGTCACCATGCATCCCTGACCACTTCGAGAAGTGGCTTGGTCGATCGAATCACAAGCCGACCTCAATGCATCTTGGGTGCATTTATACCTGTACTTTCGTGCTATCCAACTACAATCCAATCACACAAAACGCATTGTTATGCAAGGTGTAAAGGGGGTCTATGATGTCACAGTGAAAGTTAACCTTTGACCTCTTGGATATAAAATGTCATCACTTCATCTTATCCTTTTCTCTTATCCTTCATTTTATCCTTTTAGACATTTGAGGGAAATTTTGTTAAAATTCTCATATGAATTCACAGTGACCTTTGACCACTAAAATCTAGTCAGTTCATCCTTGTGGACATGTGTGCCAAATTTGATACACAAATAGTTCAGCAACCCAACCCAAAACAACTGTATAAAGAATGACTAACAGAAGATTTACTGCAAAATATGTCAAAAGAGACTGAATGAATCTCAAATGAAGTAGTCTAAATTAGAACTCTGTTAGTATTTGGACTATAAACATCACTACAAATGCAGAATCTACACTTTCTGGAGCCGTGTGAACTCTTACTTGGACACATGGTGCCTCTGTCTGTGGAAGCGCTCTCTCTGTGGGCTGCCAGCTCGAGGTTCCACCTTCCTGTCGCCTCTGTGTGAGAGAGAAGAGTAGGAGTGGCTTTCCCTGTTGTTCCTGTGAGGCGATCGGGAACGGCTCCTCTCACGGTGCCCTGAGTGATTGGACAGAGCTGAGGACTGGTGTTGTCTGCCGGCAGGGAGCTGAGAGGGAAGACTTAACCGTGAGGACTTACGAGGGTTCAAGTCCAGTGAGAGATTAACAATTGAAACTGGAGAAGAAATCAGATGTACTGTATGTGTGGGCAAGGTAAGACTAGTATAATAAAATACCACGTTGCTGCATACTGACCAGTAGGCCGTAGCCTGGAACATGATGGGAACGAGACTTGGCGTCTGCTGAAGAGTCATTTCGTGAATGTGACCTAAAAATAGATCAAAGACGATAATTAAAACAGTTCACCTTATTGAACTAACTGACTGAATATCGTCTTTGTGCAGTAATAGTGTGAATCCCATTCTAGAATATAAGGTATTTGTGCATTATGTACTTTGCTGGTTGAGCATATATAAATCACATACAGCTCATTGTATACAGTATGTTCTTACATACCTGTGATTTTTATCGTCGTCTTCATTTGAGCTTGAACTTGAACTCCTTCTCTTGTGCTTCTTCTCCTTTCTTCTCTCTTTGTCTCCCTTCTTTTCCTTTTTATCCTTCTTCCTCTTCTTTTTCTTGTCTTTCTTGTCCAGATTCTGGCGCAGCTGTCAGAGAACCAACCGATGTTTCGCCATAAGTAAAAATAGCTGACAGTCCCCTCCTCCTGACATGGTACCACTTTGCTAACACAACTGCAGTTGTCCTGTATTAATAAGTCATCACTGAAAGATGCTAAGCAGGGCAATACGTATTTTTTTACAGTGATGTAATATAAATCAAAATCTTTAAAAAGGTTAAATGTCAAAACAACATTTTAACATTTTAACATCAAAACAGTTACACAGTAATTTTACCATTTCTTTAATTTTCTTCATCTTCACTGGATTAGTCAAGACTTCTCTCTTCTTTTCTTCCTCACGCTTCCTTCAGAAAACAAACAAAATACAGTTTAATGATTTGCAACTTTTCAGAACAAATTACAAGAGAGAGGGGGCTTCCTAACCTGATCTCAAACAGGGGGTCTTCCCGGATCTTTGCAGCCAGATCGAGGTTGGAGGCAGGTGTGGTGGGGTTGAAGATGGACCCAGGCAGGAGGCCAGTCTCCGCCGATGGGCCACTCTCGGGCTCCTCGTATTGGTCGGTGATCTGCTTGTCAATGGCACGTCCCAGAAGATACTCATCTCTGGACACCTGGCCAGCAGGGCCCTGGTACATCCAGTCCAGACGATCATCCTTCTTTCTGGCATCATAAAAAGAGATACAACATGACTTCTACAGTACTTTTCTGTCTTGATCCACAAAGCAACTTAGAGAAGATCAGAGAACTAACTTGATGGCACCGGCTTCCTCTGCAAATCTCGTAATTTCTTCTCGGGCTCGTTCCTCTTTCAGTTCTTTCTGGAGCTCCTCAATCTTCTTGCGTTCAGCCTCATGTTTCTGTTCAGCTTTCCAAACACGCTCAATGTTTTTCATAGTCTGGGGATGCCAGCTCTTTTTCAAGTTCTGGCAGACGACAAGGTTGAAGACATTTAGTAACTGTATCTGTGAAAACTACCAGGTACAAGTTTTAATGTACAGTTTTGACTTTAAAGGGTTTGACAGCGTTTCAATGTCAACCAAATTATTCACGTAGACAGAATGAGTGTCAGGACCTTCACAAGACACACAACTAAAAAATATCTACCAGAAATCCATAACATCTTCGGCTTTATTCGGCAAGGAAAATATTTATAAATGGCAACTAAGTTGACCATCGCATCCTCAATCAGTTAAGCTAACGCAAACTAACGTGAACTCTGAACGTATACGTTAGGGTTACGAGCCGTTAACCTTAGCCATTGAAACAGCAATGAAAATGTAAGACTAGGACCAAAGTAAAAGTGAGTATTGCTGAACTGAATTGTGGCTCGAAACAAATGGCAGAAGTTATTAACTCATGTTTTAAATGGTGCATAGACACCATTAAGCGAAAGGACATCTTCAAATACCTATATTCTGAATGGACTTTGGTCCCAATGGTTTTTATCATTCGAGAAAGACCCCATTGTGGTGTAGCTCAGACTTACCAAATCACCGCCCCCCATCTTGAAAAATTCGTCGTTTCACTTCAACACAAATTGAAATAGCCAAATATGCCCTTAAAGCTATAAAAGGTGGGACCTCAAAAGTTGCTAGAAAGCTAGCTAGAAAATGGAGCCACCAACACAGACCACCAAGGCTTATGTGCGATATAGCTTACGCATTTCCTGTTTTGTATAATTCACTTCCGGTTCCAGCTCATGGTGCCTTCAGGTACCCGTATTAAAGTCAATAACAATATCAGTCAACGATGTGACTTGACATGACTCTCAACTGGTTTTGGTCGCAGTTAGTAAAAATGAACGTTGTGTCAATGAACGTTTTTGGTGGTTGTAAATTAGCTGCACAACCGGTATCCCAAAACGAAACATCAACAGTATCCTGACCCTTAAGTAAAAGACTTAAAAGCAATGTGTCCAAACCTTTTTGGCTCGTCATCTGTAAAAACATAACAATTTAACACAAAATGGCCTTAATGTGGACGAGTAAAGTTCTTTGTAGTTCCATAAGAGTTTCAGGATTTCTAGCTTCTCATGCTCTTTCTTCCTGATGTAGCTTTGGATTGCTACATCAATCACTATTGCTGTCTGCTTTTCCATATTGACCACCACAATGTCTGGTGGGTTCACCAGCAAAGTTGCTTGTCAGTCTGGAAAGTAAGTCCCATCAAATCTTCACTCTGCCATTCTCAACCACCTTTGGAAAGTGTCTCCCATTAGGTCTTGGGGACTTACAGTCTGTAATCAGAGCAGATGTTCTCATAATATCCTATCCACTTTCATTGCACACCTTCCCAGCTAGCAACTTAAAACCTGTTAATAAATGCTGGACTGTGCCAGAGGTGTCTTTGCATAGCCTGCGTCTTGGGTCTGGTCTGGTGTGATAGAACTTGATTTACTTGAAAACTTAAAAAAAAAATACTTGGCAGGCAATTGGATAAACCATCAGTCTATCACAAGCTAACTTCATCCAATCGAATCAACAAACCATACGATATGTGACATCTGTGGCCTTTTACCACCTTGTTATTGCAGTTGGGTATCTGATGACTCACAGGGCAGACAGTATCTGATGATGGTTTGGATCTTATTTTTCCCACTGAGCTGGCTCCTCAAAACTTGCTCCAGTCTTTGGAGGCATTTGGCTATAGCGGACCTCCTTGCAATGGACAGTGGTTTCCATTTAACTGTGGAAAACTCAGGTACTTGTCTCTGTTCTGTATGTGTGTTATGCCACACTCATGTGGATTCAGACAGACAATAGACAGACAACACTGCCTGGACTGATGGAATGGCAGGACATCAAAACAGCCTATTGTTTACAAAGAATGGATAAAATATATTAGATACATTTATTTAGTGTCTAATATTTTCCATAATGCATGTATGTAATGTCAAGTGCATGTAGCAATAAATGTAGCTTTCTCTCAATATTATATTGTAAACATAGAATTTATGTTAAGACGTAAGGTCTTTTCATTTCCAAGGAGAACTACACTCAGTCTATCCCCTGTTCATGTTTGTCTGAAAAAGAGATGACAACAATAAAAAAAGACAAAAGCCTACAAAATCTTGAGCTCCTTGTTCAGATTGCCCATGTTTTCTCCTCGTGTGATGGGGCTAAACATCGTGGAGGATGGCAAAAAGTCAAAATATTTTTTACTTTGGGTGATAATTTCTATCGTCACTGTCGCCAGTGTTCTCTGCTGCCCTCATTTTAGTGTACCAAATGATATTCAGTTTGCATTCAGGTTGCTGATGGTATCTTCTGAACATGCATTCATATCCATTCTTTGTGATGACCTGACTGAGGCGGTTCAGGCCTTTTCAGAACAACACATGGGACATTCCTCAAGTTGGCCTCTAGTGTTGTTTTCCACTCCTGAAATGAGTCTTGGGTGACTGCACTATTAACCATGAATGGTAGGTGATGCTTTGACCCTGTATTGTTGTTCCTGATTCCCTTGAGAGTTGTACTGATTCATATGATTCCGAACCTTCACTCAGCTTAGCTGTGATGATGTCTGACAGGGTCTTCCATGACACCATCTTCCATGTCGTGCAGAGGCAGGCTGCAGGCCTGTTGTTTCAAGGTGTTGTAACCTTGTGAGGACACAATCAGTATTGTTCTCCCTGTTGTTTACAAAGAATGCAATAAACATATTAAAGAAATGTATTTTAAGTCTATAATATTATGTAATGTATCTTTGTGTGTGTATTAATGACATATACATAATACATATATATGAATTAACTTTAATTATGTTGTGACCCTACGATTTATCTTGCAATCTAGTCCCTGTTCTGTCTGTTGGGAGTTTAACTTTACTACATTAAGAACACTGCTAAGTCTAATCATGAGCGCAAATTTAAGAATGATATCCAATTTTGCAATATCTCATATGTGATATAAGAATTTAAAGGCTTTAAACACATCCAGTTAACCTCAAGTATGACTACTACTGCTACTACTTAAAAAAAGAAAAAAGAAAAAGAATACTTGTAATAATAATAATAATAACTGTCTGTATTTGCATGAAAACAAAACTCCAAAGAGTAATTCATAATAAGCACACCTGTCTTTTGTAAATAAACATTCAACATGGGCACAGAATATAGTTTTTTTTATTTAATAAAGGACAATAATAGATTAAATACAAGTTATTACACTATGATACTTAACTTATTAAAAGTTTTAGATCCTATTTCATTACAGTCAACTAAAACATTTACTACAGCAACCAATTTTAAAAAAAAGCTGTCCATCCTGTTCTACTGACCAACATAAGAGACTATCTATAATAACATCAACAAAAAATAACAATAATAGTCAATACACAATAATTGACTAATGTTTAAGTAATGTCTTCCATTTCTTATCTTCTATACATAAATACAGCAATCATGAGCCTCCAATAATGCAAGCTCCCTATATATAGAGATCTCAGTCTAATGTCTGTGATGGCTTACATACATCCTACTAGTGTTTTAAACTGTAAAGATGCTCACACTGCCTGCTACAGAACTATTGATCACATAATATTGATTATGAAAGTTAACTACTCAGAACAAGTAACAATTTCTGATGCGCATGGTGTTCAACTGCATTTTATTTCATTTACTAGATTGTTAACAGTGTTTCTCTGCATGCTAATTCAGAGTCAAATCCTTTCTCTTGTTTAACAATTTGCCAGTGTCAGTGAATATGGAAAAAGCACAGGCACACCAACAGCTGTTAATAAAATGTGTTGAGAGATGAGCAATTCCCACATTCTTTGTTGGTGATTTTGACTAAAGCTTGATCCGACACGCAAATGGTAATCAAGCTGATGATATTTGGAGGAACTGTATAAACCCACTTAATGAGGTACACCTGGATAACATTTGTACGACAACCTTCTGCTTCCGCCGTCGCCTGAACCTTTTGAAGGCATGAATTCAAGTTAAGTTCTTTCAAGATTTTGTGTTGCATGATTCTAATATGTAAAGCAGTATTCTTTTCTAGCAGAACAAGTTGCAAATACAACATTTACATGTCAGCAACATTATGTGTAACTGTTAGCAAACAGTCTCCTAATTAGTTGTGTTTCTGGCCCCTCGACAAAGTAATATTCACTCTCCTTTTAGCTTGCTTTGGTCTTCACCAATTCCCTAAATATCAGGCTCTTCAGCTGCTGAAGGCTCCTCCACGTTCACTAGACAGTAGCCTAGCTATTTTTTCTTTTTGACATTTGGTGCCGAGTAATCAGCTAACAGAGGCTTTATCAGAACATTTTTGCTGAAAACAGTAGTCTGCTGCTTGGCATGAGACTGAGCAAAAACAGTTGTGGGCCAGAAATCCAAAATAATGAGCTCAAATCATCGACTGTATAATAAATAGTGAACGAAGCCACCATGACGTCACCTGTTGGTTTGTGGACTACTGTGTCGAAGGCCAGATTTTGGCATTATGGCCTACGCCATCCTGGTTTTTGGAGCCACAAGTGACCATATTTGGACATGTGGGTGGAGGATACACATTACTACGCCTCTATGTTATCTAGATTGGATCTGACTGAGAACCCAAGTACACGCTGCGGAAGCGACTTGTGAATCTGACTTCTTCTTGCAACTAGTGGCGTACCCCTGCTGGTCATGAGAATGAATGCAGGTTTAAGGCACTTGGGGACTGGCTTCACTTTACAAACTCGCAAGCTGTGGGCAGCTGCTGAGTTGAGTGATTATTCGGTGTTTCATCACTGTGATCAAGTAATTTGAGCCATTGTTAATATGAATATATTAATTACTGCAGCTTTAAATCTTGGGACCACAGAGGCCACTGCAGTAAACTGCCTTTCTGGAAGTTTCATTCAGTACCAGCAGCTTGTCATGTTGACATGGTGTGTCTGTGGAGGTTATTGCCAAATATGACCACTATCATTATCATTTTGTACCAGAAACTAGGATTTATTTGACCCGGCAGCATTTCCTCTCCATGTCCAGCTTTGGTGATCATGGTGCTCAGCTTCATCTTGGTCTTACCTCAGAAGAATGGAGGGTGTCACTGTCCTCAGCAGCTCTGACCACTTTTCATTTTTTAGATTTAATTAATCGAGATGTGTGAGTTTATCTTTTTCACATCATTGTCACGCTTAACGGTTGTTTGCATCGTTTCTTTTCATCTGGTAACATGAAGTGTTTTGCCATCAAAATGATGGTGGCGACAAAAACACACTATTTAGTAAATAGTAGCCTTTGAAGTGCATGGAACTTTATACTTCTATTATATAATATTATATTATACTATAAAATATTATATTATGAAATATTATATTATTGTGTTGCACTACATCATTGCAGCATGCTGCCATGACAATGCATTAATGGCTGCTGGACTTTCATTTTGTTAATGTACCACTTTAATTACTTACACACCAACATACACACAAAACCAGTTTTGTGGCATGAACTGGCAACCATCCAAATGGCCACTGACATAAATGAATAAGCAAATGCTGCATTATATTCCAGTGTCTTATCACAACTACCGCAGTCTGAAACAAAAACAAAATATCACTGTTTCCTTTTTCCGTTCATGCTGCCTTTGAAATTGTTTAATTAAACTGTGTTGGAGTCAAACAAGTCCCCAACTCCTCCAGTAACAGATCTGATTAATTTCATTGTAAACAAGTTAACAAGCCACCTTCAGTTGATCTCATCCCAGTCTCTACACTACTGGTAGTAGTGGCTATAGCAGCAATGGAAGTTCAGCAACAAGCTGCAGCTTCAGCTTGGTTGCCTCCTTAGCCACCTTTCACTTTTAGTAAACAGGGAGAGTTCTAGTCACAGCACAGGATTGTTTTTCTCTGCGTGCATTTAGATCACTGAGTTATCCCTGTTAATAAATTCACAGGACCACAGACGAACACTTTCTGTTCCATCCAACTTTGATCAGTACAAGTTTGTCCGAATTCTTTCTCTTCTCTATTCTATCGTAAATCTATGACACCTCTGTGGCAGAGACGGGACCAAAAGGTAAACCTTTAACTGCAGAAGATTCTTCTGAAAGTGGTGAAATTACCCGGACTGCCCTGTCACGCTGGAGACTGAGGGGTCTGTCTCACATTTCAGCTTCAGCGGAGGCTCTGTGGTGTCAGACACGGACACATTTGAGGATGACTGAGGAGGCGTAGGTGCATCAAAGCCCTTATCCATCCTCCCGTCTCCATTCACCCTCTCCTCCCCATGTCCCGGCGGTGACTCGTGTGTGCGCATGTGCTTGGCCAGGTGGTCATTGCGCATAAACACCCTAGGACATAATGCGCAGCTGAACTTCTTAGCGCCAGTGTGTGTCTGTAGGTGGCGCTGCAGTTCATCAGAGCGTGTGAATCTCTTGCCACAGAAGAGCCAGTTGCAGACAAATGGCCGGTCCCCGCTGTGCCATCGTAGGTGAGCCTTCAGATGGGAGGTCTTGGCGTAGGCTTTGCCACAGCCAGGGATGTGGCAGTTGTGCATGTGCTTCCTTCTGGTGTCGTCAGTGCTCTGGCCCAGCTGTTCAGCATGGACGCAGTTCGGGCAGCGACACACAGCCTGGCCGGCACCTCTAGAAGAGGAGCGGCGCTGGGGCTTAGGGCGGGCTGAGACAACGTTCTCCTGTGGCTCCTCCAAGGAGAACGGTTCTTGCTGCAGCATCTCAGGGGCCAGCGGCTCCATCTTGAAGCCATCCTGGGGGAAGAGGTGGGACGAGTGCGAGGCAGGAGCATGTTGGGCTGGAGGCAGGGTGCACAGCTGTGGGTCAGAACCGTAAGGGCCTAAAGAGGACTGCAACCCCATGGAGCTTCCTGGACTCACTGAAGGCAAGCCGACACCTTGCCCCGTCTGCAGGTCAATCCAGCTCCCGGGTTGGACATCCCTGTGGAGGTCCCACCAGGAGGGGATGTTCATGTCTTCTGAGCTGCCACTAGGTGGTGCTGTCCGTAACCAAGGCTCGTAAGGGTGGGCCATGTGAGCAGCTGGTGCAGGTGCAAGACTGTTGATGAAAGTGTTGTTCACTATCTTTTGGGTAACGCTGAGGATATTACCACATGATGGGATGGCGATGCATGGATAAAACCTGCAGACAAAAAGAACAGACAAACTATTATCTCTGGTGTCAACTCAGTCTTCCTCACTCAGCTGCATTTTGTCAATGACTTCATTAAACCACATGCAGTGACTTTGACAAGTCCTGAGGTCATTCTTTCCAGGCTTTGAAATTACTCAGCTTCTGCTGATTTAACATTTCTGAGCATCAGAAGTGCAGACACTCAGGCCTAAATCCTCCTGTCTACAACATTTAAATAACCAACCCCAAGCACACCTCCTTCATCGCCATGGATACTGCAGTTCTCACGCTGCGTGGCCGTGGAGACAGAAGAGAGGGGGAGACAGACGTGTCCAGGCAGAAGCCTGCCACATGCATCCGCTGCCAGGTACTTCCCATGGAGGACAGTCAAAGACAAGCGCAAAGAAAACAACATCATCGGCCCTGTGCAGAGGCAGCGGCGGGGGGAGGGACGAGAGTGAAGGGGAGTGTTGACAGGAGAGCAGTTTGGTAAAGGAAGAAGTTCCAGGGAGGTATGGCTGCAGGCCAAAGTCTATTTGTGCGTCTCTGAGGTTTGTCGAGATGAAACCTGGCAGACAGGAGAACCTGTTTTTTATAAATCACACATGATTTACAACAACAGCCCTCCAGGCAAGTTACAAAAGGAGCCCCGTAAAACACCCCGCCTTTTACACACTGGCGGCAGAAAGCATCAACAGTTGCAGACTGATGGCATTCAGGAGCCCGAGAATGGGAGTCCAACAATAACATAAGAACAATTACTTTATGTTTGTAATTACAAGCACACGCTCTCAAACAGCATTCTGTCCCCTACTCACTCCACGTACGTACACTCGTGCACACCTCAAAAAGTGTCAGTCAGCGGTGGGAGGGGCTCTGATTTCTGAAGGTGACATGAAGCTTGTTAAAGTTGGACAAGAGTGTGTTGAAATTTATGACAAGAAGCTAGCAGGCTGCAAGATTTGTGCTTGGCTCCGAACATGTCCTAGCCCCAAACAATCTTGTTGACTTCCACCACACCCCCATCCTGGAACATCTACAATTATCTTTACAGCAGGAAACAGTAAAGTAGTCTGGAGCTTTAGAGGTTAGTATCTTAGTACTGAGATCACTCATTGTGATACCGTATCTCACATAGCAAAATGCACAAGGCTGCCCAGAAGCAAGAGGTCAAGCACCAGTGGAAGACATACATGTCTGATATGCAGATTCATTAGAGGCAGGTGGAGCAAGCATGCGGTTCAGCCCATGAGTCGTGTCACTCTGACTGACAATGGATCTCAATTTGTTGAGTCAATACGGCCAAACCAAAAGAATTACACTTCTCAAAAGTTCAGTCAAACCCTCGCAGAGATGCTTTCTAGTTGCAATGAAATCGTAAAGCAATTAGTTTGGAATTCCCTAATGAAAGGTCCTGTCTGAAAGGTCAAGCTGATTTATGTCATTTTGGCCTGGAGCCAGAGCTGCTCTGTAATTTTTTGGGAATGTTACGCAGACGCACGGCTGAATGGTCCCCCCCAACCCCGCTCTTGCTGACATGACCGTAAACAAATGACAGCAGCATCCTCCTCCGTTCCTCAAAGTGCTGGGAGCGTGAAGAGCTCCTGAAGGAAACAGCTGGCATGAGGTGGGCCCCGAGGGGGACAGCAGCCTGGAAGGAGGAGGATGGTACAGAGCAATGACAGAGCTCTGGTCATAAAACCTGCCCGACCAAGACCCAGCACAGCCTCCAGTTTACAAGTCTGCCATTGGGCAGAGGCACAGAGAGGGAGCGAACTTCTCTCTGTGCTTTTTAAAACGAAAACACTGCAACATGAGTGCAGTGTTGAATCGTTAGGCCTTCCTACGTTTTCAGACTGCTAACCTGCTAATGTGCTAGTTGACGTGCCTTTTAAAGTCCATTTTCCAGAGTAATTTATTTCCCATTCTATCTCATCCCAGACCAAGAATAACACGGTTAAAACATTGACGCTGACTGTCAGTGGACACTCCAAACAAACCAGTTTGGGTCATCCATAAGGTGTTTGATTTAACGTACTGAATCCACATCGATTCAGTAGGGGTCAGGTCAGTCATCAGAGGAGCGTACCACGACGAGCTTCAAACACTTTTTATTACGATCAAGATTTTCTGACCTTTGCTTAGTGCCCATGTGTCTGCACAAAGCTGAAACAAACACAGAACTTTAAACAAATACGGACAACTGATGCAAGGACCAAAGTCTGACCACAAACCTGTAAAAAATCTGGTGGGTGCAACAATAAGGAGGAATGAAACTGACTGTTTAAGAATTTATAAAATGCTATAATTGACAGTAATCATCAAACCAGATTTGAATTTGTGCATCTAAGTGAATGTTAGTTAGTGACATACAGAGTTGCAGATGGAAGACTAATCCCCGTTAAACACTTTGTCTGTGCTTTAATTGCATGATTAAGTGCAGTGATAGCTTAGATACAGATGACAGCTTGACATCCTCAGTGATTTAGGACCATTGCTGTGACACTGATTCATACGCAGTTGCGTAAAATGCACGTCCTGCTGCATATATTACCACAATATCTACACCTGTTCTTGTGCCTGTAGTTTTAACAGCACATTTTAACAGCAATTTTTCTTCTAAGCGGACGTCGTGCGCCCAGAAAGCTCTTTCATCAAACATTTGATTTACAGAGTTTTAAGGGCCACTGTTACCAGCCACTGCACAGAAGTCTGAGCATATTCTCTGGTACGTTTTCTCTTAAAAAACCACACAAGTGTCAAAAACAGACTGCAGCCTTTTTCCACACATGCTGTTCTTCAACAGGAATTTCTTTCAACACAATTTCATGTGCTGGTTGTTTCAGCATTTGTGTTTTAATGGACAAAGAGATTAAATGTCAAGCATACAGACGGGATGATATTTAAAATGTGATGTACAAAATGTGACAGCTGTTCTCCTGGTTTGCTTAAAAATGATATTTGATTTACTCTAACAATTTTCAAGATACATATATAAATATATACAGTGGTGGAAAATCATTAAGAGCATTTACTCAAATACTTTAAGTTAAATGACTTAAGTAAAACATTTTTTTTTTACTTGAGTATTTCCATTTTAACACTACTTTATACAATATATATAGTTCCTTTTAGTGCTATTCAACAGGACTTTTCTGATTAAAATTTTACATACAAAATATATGATCAGTTCATAATTGATGCATTGCTTTAGATTAAACTACCCAGCAGTATAGAAAGTAGTAAAAATGAGCTTCACTTCAAGCAATTTCAATATTGAAGAAAAACTTATTATTATGTTAAAACATCAATAATAATGATCCAGTAACACTCACAGGGGCCATTCTACGTATTGGTACTTTTATTTCTGAGACTTTAATTGCTCATACTTATTCTTTTACTTCACTGTACGTCTAATGCACGACTTGTATTTCACTCTGTGGTATCGCTACTTTTCCTAAAGTAAATGATGAATATGTCTTCAACCACTGCATATATCTAAGACTTGTGTTTGAGATAAGTTAAGTTTGGCTTTTTTGAATAAAACTAATAATATGTAAACAGAATTAATACAAACTTCAGTCAGACTGTCCAGACTGATGTGCAGACGCATTCATTTAATGGATATTATTGAATCTCATCGTGTGCACTTCCACTTTAGTAACGGCTTTCCATGAATAATTCATCTCTGACTCTCAGTTCAAGATATTCTGCCTCTCTTGTATTTAGTGTAGATCACATATTTTGTCTCTTACTGTATATTTTATGAAATCTCTCATTATTCTCCAGTTTTACTCAGTTTCACAGGGTTCCTGTGGATTGTTCCCACAGGGAACATGAACTTTGAATAACCTCAATATTTTTTTAGCAGGAAGAAAAGAGGAGCAATAACATCTTTAGACCCGGATTTAAAATAAACAGCAGAAATGAGCGGCGGAAAATTTTCTCAGCAGCATTAATTCACAGATTTGATTCCTCTTTCATCACAATGACACAGGTGTGATTCCCCATCATTTGCTTGTGAAACATTATTTAAACTAAGACTTTAAGTTAGAAAATCTGCATCATCATTTTTATGTGAGTACATGACACACCAGGCTACATCCCATTGAAACTGACCCTACACACCTACAGACACTTAAATATCCACACTTTGATGTTATTTAACTTGAAAACCTGGACTTCATATTCTTATCATGCTATACATTTTCATGTTTGATCCAGGCAGCTAATATTGAACATCCTAAACTACATTCTCCAAAACGCAGGACAAGAATTCAAAGTGAACCTGTTAAAAATCAGTTCAGGTTGGATTGCAGCTCTTATGGGCTCTTTAGTGGGAGACTGAAGCATTTTTTATTTGGGTCTCAAGCCTCAAGTCAAAGGAGTTTCAGTACGTATGTTGTACTTTCTGTTTTTAATGTGAAATTCTATTTGATTTTCTAAAGTTTGGACTCTCAGCTCCATGTAGGTAACTTGAAAGCCACAGGACGTGCCTTCAGTGTAATGAGCGGTTGCTGTAGCATAGATAGTCTTAGTAATGATAATGAAGATCAGATCACTGATACCCCAGATCATACAGACAGATACGTAAAGGCTTACATTAGATCGCAGTGATAGCGAATTCCTGATTTACCTGTTGCGCTGCTGCTGCTGTTATTTTCTTTATGGGATAAAAGCACCTCGGTTGGAGAAACTCTGTCTCGGCTCAGCTCTGCTGCTTCTTCCCTTCGTCGACAAGAGTGCACAGAAAAAAAATATCCTCATCATATTTCATCTGATTTTCTCCATCGCAGACGCTCCAGGTGAGGAAGTGTCGGCGTTTTGGCGCACAGGTAAGCAGCATTCTCAGGAGTGCCAAACTTTATGATAGGCTGTGCGTCTTGAGTGGCTGCAGGCTCCGCCCTGTGCTGATGCGGAGGGAGGCAGAGGTGCCAAAAGCACAGTTGTTTTCCAGAGTGTGCTCTGGGGTGTCCTATCAACCAAGGGTCCACTTTTCTACTTATCATCACTACTTCTTTCCAGATTTCAGCATGCTCTCTCTCACAGTGCAGATATGTGTCACTCTGCATTCAGTCTTCTGTAGAAAGTCTAATATCAGCAATCAGTGGTGGAAACATTAATACTATAACACTCAAACAGTGCACTCAGGTACGCTACAGTTTTCAGGTACCTTACTTTAAACTCTGCTACATCTCGGGAAATAAGATTTTACAGATAAAACAATCATCAGCTCATAACATATTCAGCCATGCATTGTTAGAGGTTAAATAAACCAGCAGTTAATGAAGCAGTTAAAATTAGCTCCACCTCAACAAACTGCAACATGAATCCTCCACTTCAACCTGAACACATGCATAATGAGGACAGGGGTCATTCTACATAATGATGAGTGCTTTGACTCCTGATACTGTCAGTACATATAGCGGAGAATACTTTTAGACTTTTGGTCGATTACCTGTAATGGAATATTTTTGTAGTGTGGTATTGCTACCAATAGTTGAGTAAACGATCTGATCCTTCACCACGGTGCATCAGATAGTGGGGTCTTTAAACTGAAGCGTGTCTGAGAGCATGACATGTAAGAGCTGAAGTACTGCTGCTCTGTGTCAGATGGAAAGTTGACCTCTGAGGAGCTCTCGATTGTTTTAGGATGTACGGCTGGATTAAAAACCATAAAGATTTAGTTGAGGTACATGAAAATAGTTATAGCAGTTTTTAGCATTGAAGTTTGACCTTTGAAACAGCAGACATCAAGTCCACTTATTAACTTAAATTTGTCCACTGCTTTTGTTTTTTCTTATTCATAGTTGACTAGAGGAGATGACATTTGATCTATGAAATGAACACTCATAATATTAACTATTATAATTACTTTTTAACTATCCATTTACTTCATTTTTTAACTTAACACAGCACTTTTCTTTCAAAACTACTTTCTACCACTACTTTAAAACTAATAAACATAAATATGACACATTTATCACGTCATTGTGATGCCTTATGTCATACTTTGTCACGGTTATGGTGATGTACCAAAATCAAGATGAACTTTTTTACACTGTGCAGGGTTGGTCCAGTAACCTGGTCAGTGCAGTGACTGCAGCCTGTGAATCAGATAGTTGAGACCTGGAAATCCTTTGATTGCGGACACTCCTGAGAGGCGGTTTGGCCCGGGCCAAAACACAGGCACAATGCACAAATCTGGAGCTCTTACTTTGCAGTACACAGACACCAGATTTGCTTGTCAAAGGATCTGAACCACTCAGAGAAACAGTTTCTCACATTAGTACAAACTGTGCTCAATGTCACAATTGACCTGCTACAAAAGGCTTATGGTACTTGCCAAATGTTGAATTTCTCTCAGCTTCTGAGAGTCGTACTAGTTGAATGGCCTGCAGTGGCTTTGAATGTGCTTTACACATTTAAGAGTTTTTAACATCATCTTCCTTTGAGGCCTTTTTCTTTTATTTTGTCTCCTCACTGAGTTAATTCCTTTCCTGTCACAGCATGTCGGTGGAGCAGCTTCAAATCAACTGACAAACACAGACCACAGACAAGCCGGCGGGAGATGACTTCCTACCCCCTCTGCTCCTCTTTCTCTGAAGCAGCACTTTACAAATGCTGAGTTAGAACTGATTACACGACGGTCACCTAATGGAACCGCGGGGCGATCGGCAAATGTTGGCAAAGTCTTGATGGAGCACGCGCCTTGATAGACTCATACACACCTTCCAGCCATGGAAAGTGATCACGCTGACGAGGGAACGTCGTTTCCACACGCACAATATTTGACCTGCGACGGAACCAAACCTCTGCTTAGATTTTAGCATGTGAAAGAGCCTCCTGAATTAACTGCACGGTTATTCATACATAAAAGACTTAGACATAGTTTGACAATTTTGCTGGAGACACATAGAAAAGGTAGTCAAAACTAAAATTACTACAATATTTCAGCATCTCATAAGTTTCACTATAATGCACTTGTACACGTAGAGAGGATCAGGCCACTGAATCGAAGACCACACACCACGTCTAAATGTTGTTTACTGACGTCTTTAAATAGTCAAGCATATTTCCTCATGAATACAATGCAGCACAATCAGAAAGAGACTGCTTAATAACATTTAATTACAGTGCAATTTCAAGTAGGGGTTTACAAATTCTCCTAATGATTTAAATGTGTTTAGATAACTTGTTTGACAGTTTTTATGTCTGTTACTGCTTACATATTTTTTTGTATAAGAATTTATGCTGTGTGTACATGAAACTTTGCGGTTCTTTAAACACTCTTACAACGAGGCTTTTCCTGAAGTACTGACTTTTACACTTGTCATCAATCCAGCAGAATCCCTGTGAATTTCAATGCAGTGAAGTCAATCTGTTTATATGACTGCAGCACCTTTGACCTTTGTGTGTTAGCGCTGTTCAGACCAAACCCATCTACCTGTGCAAGTTACTACTCCCTAATCGCACTAGAAAGCACACGATGTGTCAAAGTCAACAGTGTACTGCTTTGGCACTCAGTTTAAAGTTATAAATGCTCGAACCAGTATTATACTATGAGGAATTAATGCAGGGCGTGTGTTTACACATGCCAGTCAAACAGAAATTTTGGAAATGATACAGCTGATTCAACTTGAAAAACTTCCTGAACAAACAGATATTATATTAAATTCTATTATATATGAATAATTTGCCAAATATTTTTTTTTCCTTTTTGCATTTTTGTCAGCAGCTTCTGCTTGAGCCACTTGTCCAATATAAACTTCTTTATTTAAATTCATTTTAATTGTGGGCTGCAGTGTGGGAGAACAGTGTCTATCAATGTCTATGGTGAAAAGCTCGACTTATCTGGAAAAAATATTTAATGACAACCGAAGCAACAACTGAGCAAATCCCATCGGCAAACAAAAACAATGAGATGCAGATGAAAAAGCAAGCAAGTGGACTTTAAAATTGAGCAGATTTTTTTTTCTTTTGCTCAGCCAGTGACCAGTTAGCTCAGCGTGAAGACTGGGAAGAAAGGTGGAAAAATCTGTAAACATGTTACATCTCATTTGTTTAATCTGTATTAAAAAAAGAAAGTCTAAAAACTATTTTTGACAGGAGTTAGTAGGCAGTCACTGCGACTAGCCAAGAAATAGTTCAGCACGTAACACCTTCAATTAAAAATGACAATTAATAAAGACATTTTGTGGTAATTAGTGAGCTTTAGAGGTGCTGGTACTGTAGGTGGATTTTGTTACCTTTGGACAGCTCCAGTCTTTTGCTAAGCTAAGCTAACCGTCTCTCGGTAGCTTCACAGTTAAGACACAGACATGAGAGGGTGCGTGTTACTATCTATTGTATTTTTAATTACAGTAATTAGTCAGGAACAAGTTTCTGGAGCTGGATGCTTTGGCTCCCCTGAAGGTCAAATGATTTACGTGAGACATCAGTCTGAATTCTGGAGCTCACACTTTGTGTGTGACTGTATTTCCGTGTGTACAACTCGGGACTTTCCTTAAAGGGTATGTGTTTTGTATACAAGATTCCCACCATATAAAGTTGGTTCTGATTCTGATTCACTGGCCTCTGGCTGGTTTGACTTGCCTCTAGTCCCACGGGAACCACACCGGTGTCCCAGACAAATCCTCCTGCCAACACGCCAACCTCCAGAGAGCTAGGCCGGCTAAAGCCTCACTTCCCCTCCAGAGGCAGAAAAAAATCCAAACAAAGTAAACAGTAAGCACCTAGTAGTCAACTTCCTTATCCTTGTTAATTATTCAAAATCCCGGAGGAGAGACCGGCCCACAGTTGTCTTCTGAGTCACCTTTTTTTTCTCATACAGGCACTCACTCACCACAACGGCCCCCCTCTCCTCCTGCCTCCCCTTTCAACTTCAAACCCAGTCATTTCTGCAAGCTGCGCTTTGATTGTACCAAACACCTGTATTTTTCGAGGAGAGACTTCCTTGTGAGCCCCCGCCTCCCATCTTTGATTGTTAAACAGCAGTGGCGCCGTCATTACTGTCTGTGCGACTGATGCCGCCCAGCTTCCCCTCCCATCTTCCACCTCTGCCTTTTAACCGGAACTTTAATTGCTCAGAGAAAATTTGGATTGCTTTATTTTATCTAATTTTCAAAAACCCTTATTCCTGTGTATGTGAAGGGTTGTAAAAGTTGAAATGTGCCTCGCTGGATTTATCAAATGAACTGGAGATGATCACAGATTTCCTAACAGCCATAAAATGAGCACTGAACCCAAAAATGTCCTCAGATTTGTGAGAAGATGTGGGAACGTCTTACATTTAGAGCATAAAGTTGGTTGTAGCCAGATGGACACAGACACCCAGCGTTTTTTTCTGGCTCACCCGTAATCCTCCAGGAAGACAGACAGACACACACACATACACACACACACCTTTGCAGCAGTAATACCATGCTTTATTAGACGGCCTCTCCTGCCATCCTGTCTCCCCCCTCAGATTAATATCCTCTGGGCTTCTCACCAGCTGTTTCCGTCCCATAACACCCCTCATCTTCCTCCGACCGGCCCTCTGCTTCACATGGCAGGGCTCACAACCAGGCCCACGACGCCTGCGTGGCTCTAGGAGGGGTCTTCAGCTTAGCGCTGTACGTGTGTGTCAATATGTGAGCTCACCAAGGCTGAAAATATGTCACAGTGAGCTGAGACACAGCAGTGATAAGTTGATGAAATCTTTGAACTTATACACTTTTCCAGATTTCCACTGTTTCAGATGATTTTTTTGCAAATGGTTCGACCGTTTTGCCACACTGGAACTGATCGTTAACATAAAAAAAATCATTTTTTTCGAGGAAAAGCAGAGGCCAATCTTGGTTTGATTTAATCTGCATTCTTTATTACTTCATCAGTCGACACTACTGATGTCGACTTGATTTGTTTTATTGGTGTAGGATATTTACAAGCTTTGTTTTTCATTCACCCGTTTAGTTTCACTCTGTCTGTGCTTGTTTCTGTGCCGGTGTGTGTGTGTGTGTGTGTGTGTGTGTGTGTGAGTGTGTGTGTGTGTGCACGCGCACGTGTGTGTGTGTACTGTACATGTGCGCGAGCTCTCCCTTGGGTGTGTCTGCCTTTGGCTCAGGTGGGTGTTTACCTCTCTTGGTGTTTTTACTGTTTGTGTGTAAGGACAGACAGGATGTGCGGTGCTTGTCAGCACGCTCCGGGAGATGAAAGGCCGGACAGGGTGTGGAAGTAGCCAAGTGCTGTTCAGGTAACAGGTTGTCTCCTCAGAAATCGCTCAAGAATTCAGTCGTGTTGCCTTCAGCATTCCAACTGAGCCACAAGTGAACACCACTCACCACCAAGTTGCTTCAAAAAAGAACTCAACACCTCCTACAAATCTGGGCATAACTGAACACCGATAGGGTCCAGGTGCTGAATCTCAAAACACAAGCATTAGTCAAACATTTGAAGAGGCTAGATTGGCTCTCCTTGTTTCCTGTGCCTATAGATGTGCATGCGAACTGTTATTAAACTACTGCCATAAAACTCTTTGCATCACCAAACTTGACAGACGCAGCATGAGTCAGTTTCAAGAACGGGGCCCAATGACATGCATATTGATGATCAGTAGCTGCACCAGTCTGCTGTTGGGAATGACTGACTGAGAATGCTTTCAGTCACAGCAATGCAGTTGGGCAGGTTTACATGATTAGAGTCAGAACTAGCCTTTAGCATCCACATAATGACAATCTATTGTTAGCACAGGTGAGGTTATTAGTTTCACTCCATGTAGTCAATTCACTGCTAGGCAACCAGAATTAATGTGAGGGTGAGAAGAAAGATGTCAGTTAAACAAATGGTTAGCAGAAAACATATGTGGTTTATTACCTGCAGTAACTAATTACAACGTGCAGTTTCTTGCCTTCGTCCCAATACAGTGGAAGTGAGATGAATTCAGTTGACATTGCTCACAGCATTAAAAAAAGTAAAAAAACAAACAAACCCCAAAACAGCCTAATAATCAGACTGAATTCTCTTTTTTACCTCATGATTCAGTGTGAAATAATGTATTCATGTTAGCTCTGTTTGGGAAGGGTTTTTTCAGTGAAGAAATCAACGGTTAGCTTTAGCTAGCTTTTGTTTGGGGCAGTTCATTTAATTTTTTTGGCTACTTGAGGCAGCACAGCAAGCTGTGAGTACAAAAGATCTAAGCTGATATGACAAACCTGTTGCTTATTTACACTAACAGAAGACTTAGCATTTATTTTTATTATATTAGCGTTTCTGGACACCAGATGAATGTAAGTCCAATATTCGTTCTCTTTTAGCTCTGCTTTTGCTCTCCACCAACTCCTAAACAGCTAAATGCTGTGCTATTTACTAGCTAGTTGATAACTTTGACTTCCCAAAAATCCATTCATCTCCACTTTATTGTGGTGGAGGCAGAAATCTCCTGGACAAACTAAACTAAAAGTAAATCTACATTGCCAGATACCACCAGAGGTAAGCTTGAAAATATGTTTTTTTCATAATTGGGTGATTCGACCTGTTAAATTGACTGTGGAATGAAGTGAAGTGCAACACCCAGGTGGAAGGTGTTGGTAAGTGTGTGTGTCTGGAAAGCCTGAGCCCACAGACAGGAAGTGTCAGCGACATAATTCAATGAAACACCAGCGATGGGAGACACCCACTCGATAAACCCACTGACACACAGGAATTCGCCCAACTTTAATTACACTGATTAGCCAACATGTGATCCAGAGTACGGGTAAAAAGCAGTAGTGTGGTTTTCACCGTGCCAAAAACTGTGACTCAGAAAAGAGGAGACTCTTTACACTGCAAAAAGAACAGATACAACATATAAACTCCATTTTTCATGCACAACATACAGTCATCTTACAAAATATGATGCAGTCAGGAAGTAAACTAGTAGTCATGTTTAACTCCACTGCTATAAACTACAGCATTAAATACTAGCTTACCTGTGTATCAATAATAAGAATCCAGAAATATATAAAAGAAAAACTACTTTAGTAGTCTTTATTAATGACCATGAAAAACCCCTTTGGTTGGTGTCCATCGTCTTCCAGACACAGATCACTTGCTTTCTCTTTTTAGTTTGCTTTTAAGTGAATCAGCAAGACTCTCTAATGGACTGTGTGTTGGTGCTTTGGATACTTCAACTAAAGTAAAGGTTTACATAATTCACTAGTACTTAATAAGGTACAAACAAAGGTGGAGGTGAGTTAAGTGAGTACAAAATATGTAAAATACAGAACATGAATCCATATATTCAATGATTTAATGGAAAACAGACCAATTTAAAGGGCCACTCCAGTGATTAAGTATTGTACTTGCTGTTAAGGGACTCCCAAGAGACAGATTTTTAAGATGAATAGTCTCTAGTATCAAACTCCTAAAACACTGGATCCTACATTTCCCATAATGCCGCTCCATACAATCCTACCCTGATGGCGTCATCAGGGTTATATTTTTTCAACCTTTGTAAAGCTCCCTACAGAAGCCGTCAGGGTGCTGCCACAGGCTGAGCCGAACTCTGAGGAGCAGTCTGAGCTTCATGTTGAAATGGGTGGAGTGCCCCTCTTGCAGGTTTCTTATGAAAATGTTAATTTGTTTACTTTAGTGAATGCAAGGTAAGACGTCTGTCCAGCTCATCACTTTGAGTCACGCAGACATGAACTCATGAGTTTAAGTGAAGCTGATAATCAGCAAGTATGGCGAAACAAATACTTTGCATATAATTACAGTTTTATATACTCTTATTTTACAGTGGATATGGTGAGAGGGCAGGAGTGAAGCGAGGAAGAGTTTCTTTGCTGTTAAGTTGTGAGCAGTGACACTGGATTGTAATAAGTTGCAGTCTGTGTGTTGCAGGGACTCTGGGACTCTCTAACCCGGGCTGGCTGTGGGTTTACAGCCCTGACAAACAGGCGAAGGGGAGGCAGACTCATGATGAAGAGGTACATCATCATCAGGCCTGCTGTGCAGCTTTTCACAGGTGTGGACTGGACGCTTTGGGAGACGGTGAGCTGTGCTTGTGGCCAGACGAGACGAGACCTTTAAGTACATACCTTTGGATTTCTCGGTCACGTGACTCGGTATCTACAACCTGCCTTCTCGCAGCCGGCCGTCCGCTCTCACCATTGCAAATGAGGTAAACATTTTCTACAGCCGCGTTCACAGACTAGCTCTAGTTTACACACTGTTAGTCCTGAAGTTCACCCTTTTACTGAACCCCCCGAAAACGGCGCACTGACACGCAGCGACAGGCGCGTCGCCGCTCCGGAAAGAGGCGGCGGGTGTCAGTGCGCTCAGTCGGGCCTTATCTCCGGAACAAACACTGATCTCACTCCGAGCTCCGCCACAGCCTGCAGCTGCGATCAACGCACTTTCGGCGACACAGTTTCCGGATCGAAAGCGATTCGTGGTCACAAATGTGAGACGAGAGCGATAATAGAGCAACGTAGCGGTCGGATTTGTGAAGATTACAGTCAATAAAGTGCTCTGCACAAGACTGCCTCTTAATCCCTGTGTGAAAGGGATGGGCAGTGCACCGGCTCGGTCTGACTTTGTGCAAAAAGCTGGGTGGGGAATGGAAGGAGACTCGTCCTCCTGACTCCACACATGCATATTATGGTCAAACAGGGCGTGGGCTCACTTGTGTTGGGTGTCAAACACATTGTCAGATTCTTAATTAGTTGGAAATCAGGTTGTTTACATGAGCTGGCTACTTGGTGGAAGGAGCGCTTATTTGACAGCACTTTTAATTCCTCCGCCACATCCAGCCACACTTCTGCTTCCCACCCATTTTTGATGCTGTTTCTTTGTTGCAGGATGGCACAGGCTCCCATGTCATGTGATTGTTTTGTGTCCTTGCCCCCCGGCTCTCGCGATGACCATGTGATTTTTGGGAAGAACTCCGACCGTCCCCGGGATGAGGTGCAGGAGGTGGCCCACTACCCTGCAGCGTCTCACCCTCCAGGCTCCATGCTGGAGGTAAAGCAGCCCTGAACTCCCACAGCCCTGCTGCTGCTGCTGGCACAGCTGACTGACAGCAGGCTTCATGCATCACATGCTGACTGATTCACTGTGCACTTCCACACTCTGCTGCATTGCAGAAAATGAATTCAAAATAAAGAGATTCACATTATAAATTTGCTCAACGTACTGTACAAACTAACTGTGCCTGAGAGGGCACAGTGAAACAGAATGGTAGAATATTTACATGGGGTCTTTATGTAGAAACATTCTTTCCTGTTAATTTTTAAGGGAAGGGAAAGTTTGAAATCATTGATTAAATACTTTCTCCTTTTCACCCCTCAGTTGTGCAGCCTTAGTTTTGTTTGGCCAGGTTTGAGATTTCTGCCTCCGCCTATCCACAGAGGAGAGGAATGATGCTGTATTTTGTTTGTGGTTCTCCCAGCATTAAAAAAAAATCACCTTCATACAATCAGCGGTAACGTGTCTTTTCAGAAACAGTGTCCTGCCCACAGGATAACACACAGTCCTCGCTGTAAACAAGTTTCATTTAACTACTTTTTACACAACTGTTGACAGCTTGCTCTGTCCATGAAAGCCTCAGCACCAAAGCTGAAGGGTGAGCTTGAAGCTGTTAGCACAGATAGAAAATGGGTCTTGTTTCAAAGATCACACTCTAATTTCCTCTAAGTCAGCACCAGATACGGTACAGGAGTAACAGGAGCAGTCTGTTAAAAAGATGGTGCTGCTGAGTATTTGAAGTGTAAACATTTTTAATTTTCTCAGTAGCACCAACTAACTTGCATTCATACACGTAGATATTTCAAAACCTGGGCAAATTAAAGCAAAACTAAACCCACAAGTGGTACGAGTGGGAAAAAAACGATCATTTTAGGGAATATATTCATCTTCTCATCCAAAAGATTTTGCATTCTGCACACAACTCAGGGATTGGTAAATACATTTATATTTGGCAAGAGGATGTAATTCTGCTCTTTGCTTTTCACTGATTTGGAAAGTGGCCGTGAACTGACAGATTCATGGAACTTCTGTCCATTGCAACATTTGTCCTGAAGCAGATACATATCACTCTGAAACTTGGACCTTAATATTAACTGTCTCTCGATCACTCATTGTGGTCTGCAGTGCACATACATCCAGATCCCTCAGGTGGAGCAGACTCACGCTCTCGTCCTCAGCAAACCTGCCTGGATGTGGGGCGCTGAAATGGGAGCCAACGACCAGGGAGTGTGTATTGGGAATGAGGCTGTGTGGACCCGAGAGCCCATCGCTCCAGGAGAGGCTCTGCTGGGCATGGACCTGGTCCGGTGAGCATTGAAAACCTTTTGGCACTAAAAAAAGAACTATATGGATAATAAACAGCTTAGCCAATTTTAGCAACAAAGAAAAAATAATCTTCCGAGCCAATGGGAGCAGCTATTGCATCCTCATTAAGTACAGTTTGGGTACTGGATATTCAGTCGAAGTATTAAGTTAATCCTCTCAGGCTTTGATCAGAAGGGTGTGCAGACTGTCACAAGCATGTTTTGACAGGTGTAGTAAGTACCGTTGAAGCGTAGCACTTACAGTAGCATTTCCTCTATGACACATGGCAGAAGAGCATGTAAACAAACTCCACTGGTCCTCATGGTGAGTTAGAAAGACTAACTGATCAGACAGTGAATTCATAAAAAGATAAAAGGAGATAAATACATGATGATGAAAGAGTTGTTGGCATTAATGAATAACTTACTCACATTTATGACTGTGCAACTGATGCTTATAAAGAGCAGTAACGCAGCATGACTTTTGATGGTCAGACTGGGGTTGGAGCGTGGTGACAGTGCCTGGGCGGCGCTGACAGTGATCACCGGCCTCCTGGAGCAGCATGGCCAGGGGGGACAGTGCAGGGAGGATCCTGCACCCTTCAGCTACCACAACACCTTTCTACTGGTGGACCGCAATGAGGCCTGGGTCCTGGAAACCGCTGGACGGCTGTGGGTGGCGCAGAAGGTCACGGGTGAGGATGCAGAGTGAAGGGTGCATGTGGGGTCAGTTCATTTAGTCCAATGGGTGCTGAGCTGTTAATGTATGCTTACACACTGAGAGGAGAACTGCAGCTATATGTAGAATTGAATGACTGAAGACTGTTGCTCAAAACTTTCTGTATTCTTCTTTTCTGTACTCTTCAAGTACAGAGCAAGTAGCTTCAAGTTCATCAGTTGTTTCTCATGAACATTTCTATCCTGAATTTGTTCCTGACATACTTCAATACCCAGCACACCCAGCAGTCTGACTTCAGTCAGTACAGGACACTTATTTGTTTTTCGCCTGACTGTGCTAAAATGAAGCTGTGGCATGAACAGCATGCACCATTAGGGTGTGTGTGTGTGTGTGTGTGTGTGTGTGTGTGTGTGTGTGTGTGTGTGTGTGTGTGTGTGTGTGTGTGTGTGTGTGTGTGTGTGTGTGTGTACACCTGTAATGTGTGTCTCAAGCGATTTGAGCAGTTTTATCTGGCTAAAAATGGAAGAAACATCAGGAAGAGTAACTGAGGAGGGACCCCTCCTCTAGGGGGGACATACAACCAAAAACTACGAAGTACTAAGAATACAGAATAAGATTGGATTGTACAACCTAGAGGTCAAATACTGAGAACTCTGAGACAGTAAGTATCTGAAATGTCAGTTTACTTTGCACTGTTGAGAAAAATGTTGCTGTTAAGAGTAGTGAATGAGTTATCTTTGACTCGACTGCTTTCTAGCAGCTCTGTGAGGCTGTACCCAGACACAGCAGTGGTTTGAGCTACATGCTAACGTCAGCATGCTATCATGATGGCAGTGTCAATGCTAACATATTGCTATTTAGCAGGTGTAATGTTTACCACCATTAATAACTTAGATTAAAATGTTGGCATGATTTGCTAATTAGCACTACACAGAAAGTACAGCCGAGGCACATGGGAATGTGTGTTTTTCATGTATTTGGCCATCAACCGAAGTATTGGTCAACCTGAAATTTTGACCTGATGGCGGTGCTAGATGAAAATGTAAGGCATCACCAAAGGCTGACATGAAAACCCACTCAGTACTTAATGAGAAACTTGAGTTCAGCTCAGTGTGCAGCACAGCTGTGGACCAACCAGCAGACCACCTCTACCACACCGCTAGCATGACTCAAAGCATCTGCAGGGCTAAGGCTACAGTAGACTAAAGTTATGCATTGAGTGCGCGGCTTCTTAATCAGCCTTAAAGAGCAAATAAACACTAAACCACACAGGAGTGTTGAAAATCCATACGAAATATTTAAATACTTACATGAGTCATATTTGCTCTTTAATGTGGGAAGCTGAACTACAAAGTAAATAAAGCCAATTCAGATCTCTTTGTTCATTCTTCATTCTTCAACATGAGACCACAGCTTATAGAGATGTGTCATATAATTCAGGGAATCCTGAAATTGTGGTGAAGAGACGCTCATTCATCGGGGTTGGATCATTCTGTCAAGAGGAGATAAACCTTGCAAGCTGCTCTGCTCAGTGTCTATGCGCATACAACACAAAGAAGCATGCCTTACATAAACAGCATGTTTTTCTGGTGGAAAATGTGGCAAATGTTGCACTCCCAAACAGGAGACTTGTGTCTTATTTTAAAAGGCAAAACTTCTTCATCTTCAAATGCTAACAGCTGCTTTGTCTTCTCAGAGGGTGTGAAGAACATCTCCAATCAGCTGACCATCGGTGCTGAGGTCTCGGCAGAGCACCCGGAGCTGCGGAGCGTGGCCCAGGCTCAGGGCTGGTGGGACGGTGAGGGAGAGTTCAACTTCTCTCAGGTGTTCAGCCCCGAGAGCCCGCCTGCCAGGATGGAGCTGGCCAAACAGCGCTACAAAGGAGGCACAGAGCTACTCCAGCAACATGATGGTGAGGGTGCTCCTCTCCTGTATTTCCCAAAATGCCTTTGGACATCAGCCTGAGAGAACCGTCTAACACTCATCTACTTTGCCACGCTGTGTCTGGTCTCAGGCTCAGTGACGGCAGAGGTGATGATGTCCATTCTGAGGGACAAGCCCAGTGGCATCTGCATGGATTCTGGAGGTTTCTGCACCACAGGCAGCATGGTGTCTGTCCTACCCAGAGACACCAGCCTGCCCTGCATCCACTTCTTCACTGCCACCCCAGACCCGTCCAGGTATGTCACTAAGAATTCCTCAAGATTATCAACATCATTTAAGACTACAGTAACTCATTTCTACAACAAAATATTGACATACGAACTGCTGTAAATACAATCCTATGCTGCTCCCTTTACATGAAGGCTTTTCAACGTGCTGTTCTCATGCAGCCCTGCAGTAGTATTGGAAAAGCCTGAATGACAAACAGTGGCGGCATTCATATGATATTTATGTGTGTGCTGTTCTCTTTTAGACCAGAAATCAGCTAAACAAAAAGTTAAAAATGTAAAGAAGCATGTGGATTGGGAAAGTAGAGAGAGGTTGATTGATGCACTTCCAAGTAATTCCCAATGCTCAGCTGGAGAGTAACCTTGAGGTTGTGGGTCAGTGAACTGCAGCTGAAATGAACACAAAGTTCACCTGCAGAACTTTGTGAATGTGAGATAAAATGTGTAAAACTTGAAAGGTTCTGAAAACTTTCCTTATGCACTGTGTTTACTCCAACTTAAATGGGGCAGTTCTTTCCAGGAAAATGAATGATCGACTAAATGAACTGACTAAAACATCTGTCTCAGAACATTGTTTCTATGTTACGTAAGAACAATGTAGTTAGCATGAAATTACACAGTTCTCTCCAGGAAACTTTCAAGAAATTATTACAGCCCTGTAAAATAAAGCATAGGTGGTGCTTTATTTCCTGTATGTTTGAAATGTTGCACAATGTGTTTCATGGTGCTTCAATGGCCGCTGAGACCGCTGCAGTGCTTAAATATGCCACTGCTACTTTGGCGTTTCCCCCCAGGTCCTCCCACCAATAGAGAGCAAACATGTTCTACATGTTGGACTCTGCATTCTTCCCAAATTTTCTAAATTCAGTTGCATGCTGTTAGGCTGTCTGGTATGTCCTGTCTGGAGAAACAACCTGCAATGGAAGTGATGTGTTTTGCTTTTGTGGCATCCGAAAAAAAGTTGTTAGCACGGGCAGCAATAGCTGCATGGAATAGACAGTGAAAAGTCAACAGCCTCCAAACCTAGCGTAGAAATGGCTTTTACACTGATCGATCAGCTACAGCAAAATGTACTGACATTAGATTTCATGTCATTGAAGAGTCATTTCAATTTCAAATGCCTACTGTTGCAACTCAATATTGCTCCTCTCCTGAACTTTGCTTTTCCTGCATTCTGTCTCCACTTTGGAGTTTCTGAGTCTTCCTTTTTCTCTTTGCTCTTCCTCTCCCTGTCAACCCACCCCACCCGTACCCTGGTAGGTCTATATTCAAGCCTTTTATCTTCTCGGACTGTTTCACCCCAGTGCTGAGGGTGGTCTCCCCACAGTTCGGCCCAGACGACCCTGTCAGGAAGCAGCCTCGCTTTCAGAGCCAGGTGGACCGCAGACACGACCTGTACAAGGCCCACCAGGTGGCGCTCAACAACATGGAGACCAACCCGGTGGGCACTGATGGACAACCTAGGTCAATGATAGTCCTGCTGGAAGTTCCCATTCATTCCAAACTATTTTATTGAGTGTTCAACTTGGTCATTGGTTGCTGATTAATTACAGAGGAGTGGCACAGCTCAGGACTGACACTCCCAGCGCAGAGCAAAACACAACAGGACCTCACAGTCAGTGCAGACAAGACACTTGTTGTGAGCGTAGACTAAACATAAACACGCTCCAAGTACACGTCCAGAGCCAAAGAGCAGGGTTTCAGTCATGACTACATTGCAACCAAAGACCAACATGAGAACGCTGGGAGGTATTAGTGCCTCAGAACGTTGAAGTGACGTTCTCCATCAAGGCTGTTCAGCTGATTATCCTGTCTGAGATAACGTGTTTTTTTTGTTGAATCACTGTCAAATTTAAACCTGCGTTGAGCTTATGATGTAATAGTTGAGGTAGCATAAGATAAATTGACAGTCACAGAAAGAGCAGTGTGCTATTTACAGATGCAGTCAAATTCTCAATTTCATTCTATATTCACATTCAAAGCAGGTTTTCAGTATGTCAGTATTGTGCATTCACACAAAAAGTGAAAACTGAAGTATACGGTATGTAGTAATAGTGTGTTGTTGATGGACACTAATGCAATTCCAAAAGGAAATAGATACTGACAGCTGTAAAACGTTCAAGTGAGTGTGGTCGATGCTAAAACATAGTGGAACAGCAGAAAAAGTGTAATGAAGTCTGTAGCATTTCACTTAATATCGTCAGTTACACGGCATGCTAATGCTAACATTAGCCATCTCATTTGCATATTTTCCTCTTTGTACAAATCAGTTAAATGAAGGTGTATGATAGCAGGTGTGCAACTGCTGTCGTTAAGTCTGCGTCTCTGGTTGAATGAGACTTTCACCAAGCCGAGAGCGGGACCTGGATTCTAGTTCAGTAAATACATGACATACCAGGGCTTGACCATAGTTTAGGATTGAATCAAATGAGTGCACTGCTTAAGCAGGTTAAAACATATATGCAAGTACTATTTGACCCAGGTGTTACCGTCATTATTGACATGTCTGTCTGTCTTCTTCTGTCTGTGTCAGGACGAAGGTTTAGCCATCTATGAGATTCTGAGGGAGCTGGAGTCGCAGTGTCTGAGCGAGATTGCAGCCATGCTGAATGGAGAGATACCAGGAGACGAGCTGGGGGACTTGTTTTTCGATTGCGTGGACACAGAGATTAAGTTCTACCAGTGAGGAGGTGGGAGGCTTCAGGAGCTTCATTTGGTGTTGTACTGTGCATGAATGTGCTCAATGCTGTTAAGGGAAAACTTCTATCTGCAACTTTAAAAAGGTGATAAAGTGATGAATATGCATGACTGTGATCAAAATATGATGACATCCAGTAGCATTGCATGTTACAGAATATGTTATCTGTCTAGGCTCAGGTCATAAACCAGAAGAAAATTAGGTAAATTGTGTAAAAAGCACTTTAAAGGGGTGGAGAGCTCCGCTTTCTCAGTCCGTCATAGGAGCACACTACTTAATCACACCTGATTCAAACCCAATTTCATTATGATTTTCAAGATCCTTGAGAGCCTGTGCTGGTCTGTGACAAAGGAACAGACTGCAGGCACAAATGGTTGAAATATCTTGCCTGCTCACTGAGTATGAGACCAGTCAGAGCTGTCTTTTACTGCTGAAATCTGAACAGACCTGATTGTGATCCTTTGTCCTCCAGTGCATTTTTGGCATGCGCCAGCAATTCTTTGACAATGTTCCTGAAGAGCACATCAAAACAAACACAAGAGGGTGACAGCCTATCTGCGGTTATGCAGTAAGATCAAAAGGTTGCAGCCATAATGACAACTCGGTTCTGATTCTTACACGTTTCTGGTGTCTCTGCGTATGTTCCTGCTGCTCTAACACTTTGCATGCATATCTGGAAACATCCCTTGAGACTAAATGCCTAACGTGTGTAACTGTCCTCTGTTACAGCGCCCTCAGGTGGACATCCCTAGCGCTCGCACGGTTCACAGGAGAAGGCCCTGGGACTGATAAAAACTCTGTGTTCCTCGTCAGATGGGCCTCCGCCTCACTCACACAACACACATCTCTGACACCATTCCATCATTAACACAGACTAACTGTCTTAACTACACATGTGATTGGAACATTTTAATCATCTGTCACCCAGGGAGCAATGGCTGCACCTATTTAGTGAGTATAATGATGTAGACTACACGGGCGTCTATGTAGAGCTGTGAGAAGTTGCACAAATACTGTGAATATGGCATTTGTTTAACATTTCGTCTGTTGTTGCAAATGAATGGGCTGTCATTTGATGGCTACCTGTAGGGAAGGATCTAATAAAGAATGTGCATAGTCTGTCTTGAGTGTGTTGTGAGCTTTCTGGCCACCTTGGTGGTGCGGCTGCAGGTATTGGTAATGTGAGTGCGACATCACATTTTTTTAAGTTAGTTAAATTTGTAAATCTCTTCTTTTGAGCCCGTCCATTTCTCCATTTCAGTGTGTGGGGTTAAAGCTTCTCCAGAATGGTGACATAAGCCAGCCCAGTGAGGGTTAGGGGCTGCGTGTCAGTGAAGTTAAGAAAACAGCATTTACTCATCTCCTGCTCTGTGATTGTTCATTTCAGATGCCAGTAAAGCCGAATACTCAGCAGAGCTGTTGTCATTAACCCTGAGTTGTGTTGATTTTGTCAACATAAATCCAACCATTCCCAAGCGACATGATATCCAGTGGGATTTATTGTTTTGTCATTTCTGATCTACTGAGTATTAGTTGATATTAGTAGTTAAAGGTCTCTTCCCAGTCTTTTGAATATGCATCACAGCTCACTCATTCGACTCTCTGAACTTTCTGTTCTCGCTGAGTGACAGTTCTCCCTCGTGTCTGATGTGTGATCACAGCCACACAAATCAGTGATTGCTGACCAAAACCTTTGTGTTTGGCACATTATTAATTAGTATTACTAATTTCTGCCTCCATCCTTTAATTTATTTTCATCATCACTCTGTCTCACTTTGAAATGAATGATAGTGGAGTATGCATTATTTTGAATTTTGTGTGACAAAAAATGGTTTGCAAATATAGAAATGAATGGCTGCTACCTCCTTGACATTAAATGCAAAGTAATGTACAGCATTGGAGTGATTACTAACACCTTATTACTTTGAAAAATGGGTCCAGCTGCTGGCTCTGGGTCATTTTTTACTTTATGTTGAATGTGGGCACAGCTGAGTGAAAATGAAACAGAATAGGCTTTTTTTTCACAGCACACAATGTGCCTTGAAGAGGGGACAAGTGTTATTAAAAATGTTAATAGTGGCTCAGCTCTATTCCAGTGTCCCAGTGAGCCATGACAGTGTGACAGTGAACCAGCATATGCGATACCAGGATTTTGAAACGCATTCATTATAGCTGTTCTTTTCCTGCCGTGACATGTCAAAATGTCTATTGTAATTAAAAAGGCATACAGCTATACATTATTTCTATAATAAGGTGCATCTCTGTTATAATTTGTGAATTTGAACACCTTTCTTTGGACCAGAAAGCAGTTAAAGCTTTCTGGTCTTTAGCCTGCACAGGTAATTTTCAAAACACATAGTAACGGCATAAACTTTACCTGGAAAGTCACATTACCTGCTCCACTCCCAGGTTACACCAACAGCTATAGTAAAAACTATATCCCCCCTAAAATGGTTTTAAAATGGTCAGGCTGTATTTTCAGCAGCATGGATGCTACTGAATGATCAGAGAAATAGGAATGTTATAGGAATACTACAGGCAGCATATCTTTATGATCCTCTATTCTGCAACTACAACCTGCAACTTGTCATTTTGATCATGAAAGTGACACTATAGAGTGTATATGCTGCAATATAGTGTAGAATAAAGTATTTATAGTATATGATTTAAAGAATATTATAGAACCAAGATGAAACTTATAGAAAAATGGGACTGAGAGAAAAAGGCAGAATTACAAATGCATCTGCTCCCCGCCTTCTGTCTGCATCAACAGAATGAATTTTCGATTTGGCGTTACATCGTTTGCCTGACTGTCCAGCCCAGTAGGTGCCGCTAATGGGCCTATAAGCAGGTTTCCCAGCCGCCAACGAAACCCAAAGAAGACTGAGGACGTGTTGTTTGTTCGCACTCCATCCAGCAGGTGGCGGTAGCTTACATCCCGTGCGACTGACTCGGGAGGTAGAAAACCAAACAGCTCCACAGCGAGGCGGGCTGCATCGCCTGCCTGAAAACTTAGTTGCAAAATTTAGCCCAGTGCTTGACGGTTTATTGTTGCCAGTACTTTTACAAATTGATAAGCCTTGTCTCAGCATTTTACCTGCCCCTCCCTGAAAGAAAGTGGAGTCGTTCAGCGGAAAAGGTACTCTAACATGAGGTTGCTACCTAACGCTATTCTGAATGTGGCTAATAGGTTATCCAAAGGCTGCCCCTGGACGTTAGCTTACTTCACAGCTAATATACTTGAACACCAGGACGAAGGGTTTAGTACAAAATTAATGTGACAATGGCGTCAGGTTGATACCTTCAGACTAGCTAAAGTTGAATAGCTAGACGTTTTCTGCTTTGTTAACATTACTTTGCAATCAACTACTCGCAAAGAGCTAGTATAGCTAGCCAGCTAGGTTAATGTTAACATGAGCTAATATAGCTAGGTCAAACGATACTGAAGCCATTGCTAACCGTTCCATCAGAGCTCAGTGCTAACTCGTTCAAGATAAGAAATGTACTCCTGAGGAGGCGATTTCTTGAATAATTAGTGCCTGGTTCAAATCATTAAGTGTGTCTTTCATCTGGAGTGAAAAAATCTACACCTTTGGACATACGTTTGAGACTTCTGCTATCGACCTAATGATTCCAGCTACACAACTATTTATTTATTTATTTATTTACCCACCCATTCAATATATTGAAGGAGCCGTTCTCTGTTTGGACTCTTATTAGAATCGCATCATTAAACATATATACTTGCGTGTGTTATATGATTGTATATGACTCCTACATGCTCAAGAGTGACTTGAGGTTGTCAGTCAAACCGGTCACTTGAGCAGGTGAAGGTGTGCACAGCTGTGTGATCACCTCCTGGAACTTTAGTAGGGTTAATGTGCGCACTGTGGGTCCTCCTTGGCCTGTTGTTGACGGGCCTGGTCTGATAGAAAGCTCTCATTCCTGTCATGGAGTTCCACAGTGATGCTGAATGTCTCTTTTTTATCCTTTGATTAACACACATTTACTGTCAAGAGTAATGCATGAATTCTCCATGATGCTTTTAGGGCTCGTAAGGCACCAAGCACTTTCATTTATTAATAAGTCAGTGTGAGATAAATGATTGTTTCCTGATCTAAGTTTGGCTTATCGCTCTTTCTGAATTCTTAAGCTCATTATTTTAAAGCTCATTTTCTTTTTTTTTTGCTGCAGTCTTTGACAGGTATTCAGCTGTTGGAGTTGCTGTGGGATAATGTACTCACACAGGTCTGAGCACAGTCACAGCCGGCAGTACAATGGCAGAAGCGCAAGGCAGTGGGACGGCTATGATGACAGACGGGAAGAATGGCGTGAAACTCACAGAGATGTACAGCGGGAATCCTATCATAAATATGGTGGTGATGGACACAGTAGCACCCAAAAGACAAGCAGAAGTAGAGAGTACAGTGACTCACCTAAGAGGCCGTACAGTAGAGACTCACTGAACAGAGACAGGAGCAGAAAGAGCCCAGTGAGGAGACGCATGTCTTCACCTGATTGGGGTGCTTTTGAAAAGAAGAGACAAAGGTTTACAGAGGGTGATGAAGATGATTACAGATACAGGCGAGTGCCTGAGGATAAATCAAGCAGGCAGTCACCAGACAGTTTTTCGCGTACAGACGTAACCAAGGATTTGAAACATACAGTCCCACAGGATGAAGATTTCAGATACAGGAAGACAACACAAGACTCAAGACACAGACATCGGCATGAGGAGTTCACCTACAAGCAGCAACGTGATGATTTAACTAGCAGACGATTGTCTGGATATTACAAAGATAGAGATGGTCATGAAAGGAGCTGGGACCGTTCACAAGAGAGGACACGTTCACAAGATCACTCTACCAAGGTATGTCACATTAAACACTGTGTTAGCACGAGTGTTAGCGTTGTGTGTTTATTTTTAATGTAGTTAAAATAAAAAATAAATAAATAAAAGATTCCTCCTTACAGAGTTACGCCAAACCCAGAGAGAGGCACGACAGCCCTCCCATTGATCATGAGGATCGTTGTCTCAAGAGAACAAGGATTCCATTGAATGCATCTGGTGGACAGGTGAGTTTAGTGTACATGTGGTCATTAGGGACCACTTGCATCATCAGGGAGAGATGTGGGCTGATCTGTGTGGGGTATTAAAAACAAAGCAATTTTTCGCTTTTTCTTTTTTTAGCCTCAAAAATGTTGTTTTGCTCATTCTTGAGGTGAAATCATTCTGACATAACCATACTGCCACACCAGACCCATATTGACTCTCCTCTCTCTATAGAGACAGTACTATACAAAATGTAGTGGACACCATACAAAGTGCTGTATGGATGCAGATTATAGTTTCTTAATGAACAGCTATTCAGCTGTCAGACCTACATTGCTTGACTAATTTCATCGTAGAGCTAACATGTAAGTATGCACTATAAAATATACTATGCAATACAATAATGAAAAATATTGGATCAAACTCAATATTTACAGCTCTCAGATTTATAGCAGACTTTTGGGAATAACGCTCAGTAAACTACATGCTTTTATTCATGTTGTGATAGAGAGTGACAATGAGAAGGTCCTCGCAGTTTGTCAGCATGAAAAGGAACCAATAAAAACACCATATTCTTCTAAAAGATGCTTCTTTTAGTCAAGAAAACAAGACAGGGCCCCACTTTCCTAAGTGCTGTTATTTTTAAAGTAATAGTTGAAATTTTAGAGGGAATTGTGTTGGATGGCTATGAATTTGTTCCAAACCTTGTTCCATGTGCTCATGTGTTTTTACAAGCAAACACTGTAGTTAATAGTCATACCTAAACCGTGTTTCCCATCAGTCTTTTGAGAGTGATGTCACCCATCAAAGTCCTGAGCAGAAGAAGTCAACCCAGGGTTTCCAGCGTTTCCTTGATGTCCTCAACAAGGGTGTGAATGTTGCCACGCTCACCCAGATAGTGACTCAGCCCTCTACAGACGTGGATGTTCAACCACAGTCTACAAGTTCTTTCATGAACACTGGAGATTATCAGTGGTCTCCCAGATGTGAGAGGCAACACGAAAGCCACAAAAACACCAGCCACTGGAAAGAGAGCGAGGGATCACAGAGACCGGATTCTCCACAGCCTCGTCGCAGATCCTTCAGCCCCAGAGGGCGCTCCCTGTCTGATGAAACGTCTCTGCAAAGGGCTGACGGAGAAAGAGGCTACTTCAGGTCCAACCGTAGATCTGGGTCTCCCTCAGTGGTGGAAAAAACAACACTGACACCTGATGAAGAGCACAAACACAGGTACATGCAGGGTGTTTTGGAGGCTATTGGCATGAATTTAGGATTTGAGGAACTTGGCCAAATGTCACATCGTATCCAGGAGCGACTGTATGGAAAGAAGGACAGTGATGTGGCCCACAATCGTAGAGGGAGTAGGGAAAGGGACACGAGGCGGCCATTTTCACCAAGACTGCAAAGTAGATCATCATCAAGCAGGTCTAGTCGTAGCCCTTCAACTCAGGAATATTACACGAAAAAAGAGTCCTATAGTGCTCAGGAAGATGTAAGGGGGGCACATCAAGCTGTTGAATATGGCCAGAATAGCAGCAATAGATTTTTGCAGGAGAGTGAGAAAAGTGAAACTAACTCCCAGGAAAGCACTGCTGCATTCCCTCACAATCCCCCTTACATTTTGTCAGAGCCATCTCTTCCACCTGTGATGCCGATGTACTCTCCAGTAAACTCCTCAGCGCTTTCATACCCAGCTCTACCTCCTAACTTGCCCCACATTGGACCTGGGCTTTTCTTGCCTCGCCGGCCCCCCCTCCTCCCGTTCCCTCGTGTCCCACCTTTGAACATCTTTCCAGCAGTGCTCGCTCAAACGAGGCACCTACTCCCGCAACGCATGAGTCATCCTCCCCCATTTTTTAACCTGCCCATTCAGCCTCTGAACACCACACAGAAATCCAAAACACTGTCAAGGCCCCGCTGTTTGCAGGTCATTGAAACCAAACAACCCGGATGAAGACAGTTGTGTACAGTGAAAACCTGTCTTAAAAACTGACTTACATGGTCGAAAAAGTACCTTTTGCTTCTGAAGAATAATAAGATATTCATAAAGTAAACAGTTGGGCCTTAAGAGATGACTGTTTTGATAACGACACACACATGTGAACACCACCTTAGAGAAAATCAAAATAGAACACTTGCAAACAGCCAGCAGCAATAAAACCAATGAAAGCAACACAGACAGCAGCTGTTTGATCACAAGTGAAGTTTTAGTTGGTGCTGGAGGTTTGTCCTTTGCTCAGTCTGTGCTTATACCGACAACACAATGTCCTGCTAGAGAAAAACACTGATGCAGTGTGCAGAAGGGGTTGATCGATTTCTTCATTTTGTTTAAACACAGTGATTTGATTCAGATTTCTGCTGACCTGATATTTGTCTTGAGTGATCTTTTTGTAGGATACAGGTTTTTAAGCCAAGTGAAATAGCATCGCTGTCCAGTGTGTAGTCTTCAGAGGGTTTTGGCTGACCTGCAATCACAAAATGTGCTCTCCACTTCACTGTCTCTCTCTGTCAGGTTGACATGTTTTCCTTTTGTGTACACATGTAAATATTTGAATTGTATAATATTAAACGCATTGATTCAAAGTAAATGGCCCAACAGCTGTTTCATTGCACACGTTGTTCTCCACTGTGTTTACAGTGCAAAAATCAGATGGGGTGTTCATGTACAAAAGTCTCAACGTTGCATGTTCTTGGCAGGCTGCATGCATTGTACTTTACTGACCTGAACCTGTACATAGCAGGCTACAACATGAGAATATGACAAATCAGGATGTTGGGAAACACCACAACATGTATTCTGTTTATAAGTAAAGATCCCATTCTTATTTAAGATGACCTGAGATTGTGTCACTGCAGCTGGAGTCCCTGCTGACTGCCAGTCAGTCTGTGTATACTCCCATACAATTGTTAACCTGTGAGGGGGAAAGAGGACTTTACATTAGGACTAATGGTTTCTTGGATTGATGATTAATCTACAGACTTTTTGGTTAATAATTTAGTGTGTAAAATGACAAAATGACATGCTCGTCAGATGTCTGACTAATGATCGAAGTGATTCAGTTACTGACTGTGTATTGGATAAATGACTAAAATGATAATTTATCAAAGCTGGAATTGATCAGTTTGATTTCAGCTTGATGGCACACCTTCAGACAAGTTCAGAAAGGAATCAGATCTCCTGAAAAAGACTAGAGAGTCTACTGACCATTTTAAGTTCACATGGTATTACAGTGCACCAGAAGGTCAATCAATGCTTACATCACTCCTCAAAAACTAGAAACTGAAGAACTTCATGGTGAAGATTTGATCTTAGTAGATGTAAAAACTGATACTGCTTCAGACACAATGAAGAAAGAATCACTCCAATGACCTCAAAGATTTTCACTTTTTAAAATTTGGCCATCACTGCTGTTTGCAGGCAGCTGCACAGAAATATTGGTGTCAGTAAAAGCAGTGAGTCAGTGAGTGTCTGTCAAGCAGAGCCTGACTTTGCATCCCAGGGACCCCACACAGCTTCAGGTGCTCAGCCTCCAGCTGCTTTTAGAGGCCTCGTGAGTCTTTTGAGTCTTTTTTTTTTTTTTTTTTTAGTATCATGAGTCGTCGTGACTGTTTTCGTGTCATGTACAGGGCCATCCTGCGGTGTCGGTACTCCATCCAGCAGGCGGCGCTGTTAATATCCATTTTCAGCACCGCTGAAGCAGTGAGGGCAGTCCTGGACCCTCTGCCTGAGCTAGCTACTATTTTGGACTGCTACGTTTTGTCTTCTCATACACTTAAACCTCACTAAAGCTCACTTTTCACATTTCGCAGTTCAGTAACTTAGTTTTCGAAGCACCGGCTTCAAAACATTTTTTCCGCGATGCGACAGAGGAACGAGTCATCTGAGCAGCTTTAGTAGGTAAACAGTCTGTTTGCTACCAAGCAAAGCTTAAGCTATCAAAAAGGAAGATGCAGTCAGTTGGCGTTAGTTCGGTTGTTAGAGGTTGGGTTTTCAAAGGCTATGTCCTTCCACAAAAGTAGTCAGTATTTAAGCGAAGTTCTCGTCTGGCGCTGTGAGGTTCATGATTACAGTTGCTAGCTGGGTACTTGGCCAACAGGCTCGTGAGATTGAGAGGTAGAGAGGTGGTCTTTATAATGTGGGGACAGTCAGTGTGTGCTTACAGATCTGTGTTCATTAACCCACAGTCATCTCTCCACATTGTTTCTGCTTAACAGAGAGTGCTTCAGAAACTGTAAGAGACTGGCTGAAGCATGAATCCACTGGACTGGCAAGATGCTATTGAAAGACTGCAGAGAAACCTGGACCCAAGTCACCGCACTGTTGCTAATAACAACATGGAGAGTACCTCAAGATCAAGTAATGACTGGGACACTTGCTGCCAGTACTCACGGTACACTGATAATGAACCACAGAGTGTCATGGGAGTGAATTTGGGATCGAGGGAACTGACGCCTCCCTCTTATAACTTTTGCATTGGGGAGTCAGAAGATGAGAGCCCTGATGGAGAACCCTTTGAAATGCAGGAGGACAAGGATCCAGAGCTGTCGAGGAAGATGAACGAGCTTAGAAAAATAGAGGAGCAGATAATGCGTAAGAAAGTTGCTATTGCTCTGAAAAAAGTTGAACCGTTTGGGAAGGAGACATCGCCTCCAGGCCTGTCCTGCAAGCAGCAGTCAGGTCCATGCAAAGGTGCCACTCTTAAGGAGAGGGTGAATGTCATTTTGCATCAGCGAAATTCTTTCAGCTTTCTGTCAGAGGTGAGTAATGGTTTCATTGATCAGATCATCAGTCAATTGTTTAAGACCATCAGTTTACTTTGGCTCACCAGATGAAATACTGTACACGGTTTTGCCTGACTTTGTGTTGCTCAGGTCTGTTCTCCCAGAGACAGAATGGACTCCAGCCTGAGCAAAGGTGGATTGCTGCAGGAAGATCATCCGCTGAAGCTCAGAGTGAAGGCACTGATGCGGCAGAGACGTCGTGATCCCTGTGCTTTGCCAACAAACAGGGAGGTTTGTCATATTTTATTCCCTCCTTTGTGAGAAATAGCCATCACGTTGACATTATATTGAATAATCATGCAAGTGAAACTTAAAATATACAAAACTGACAAACTCACACCTGAAATCAGCATTTCATCTCAAAGTTGAATACAGTTAAAAGTGGACCAATAATCAAATCAAATGTAACCATCAATATGTCTGTGTTCTATTCCCGCTTATCCTGTACTGGAGGCTGAAACCTTTCCCAGCATGCACTGCATGAGATACACACCCACGACACACTGACACTTAAAGACAACCATACACAAATCATGTCTTTGGATGAATTTGTCATCACATTCACTTTTCGGAAAAATCCATTGAGATGAACATAATTTCATGTTGGTTCCAATTGAAGATACACATGAATATATGTTTTACTCAGTAACTGCCTTGTGTTTTTGTACAGTGTGGCCAGTATCAGCTTTCATGTCCGCCAATAAGTAACAAGCCGTTTCAGTTGGCTCCTTTCAGACACACACCCCTTTTCATTTGACATGTTGCTCTCACAGCATGTGTGAATGAGCACCTTGGTCATATTTACGTAAAAGTCATGATGGCAGTCTAACCAGGTTGGACAGAGTAACATTTCCTTTTCACTTTCATGAGGCACAAGTCAATTACAGAATGTCTTCCTTCAGTCTGTCTGTAAAATCCATGAAAACAATTCATTTGGTCTGCCTGCTTTAAGTTTCTGTATCATGGAATTCATGTTCAAACAGTAAGCAGTGTGTCTGCATGTCTGACCTTTCCCAGGACCCTGATGTCACACCTCCTCCTCCTCCAAGCCAAAGTGTCACTTCACCAGCCAAGAAGGAGAACAGTGTAAACCAGGGTTTCGAGCGCTTCCTCAGCGTGCTCAACGAAGGAGTGGACTTAGACTTCCTCCGCAGGATTGTCAACGATGACAGTGAGGATCTGTCTTTAGGCGAGGAGCTCCTGAACATCCAGTGCCCTGCTGTGGAGAGCAAGTCAGATGTGCCTTTCAGGTGCCAGAGCCAGCGATCGAACAGCGGAGCCTCGCTTATGGACCGCAGTCAGACCAACAGTGGAGAGAGGAAGACTGACTCGCCCAGTCCAGAGAGACGCCGCAACGAGGGACCCTCCCTACCTGGTGATGACGAGAAGAAGAATGACAGAGCTGACCTCTGTTTTGGCTCGAGTAGTCGATCCAGGTCTCCCCCGGCAGTGAGAAAGAGGAAGAAGAGGAAAGAAGATGAAGACGAAAAACCAAATGTGGATGAGAAGCACACACAGCTCCAGAACATTCTGAAAAGTCTGGGGTTGAGCCTGGAAGTGGACGAGATGAGCAAGTTAGCAGACCGGACTCAGGAGAGGCTGTATGGGAAGAGGCACGACGGCGTGACGGCTGACAGCAGAGGGGAACAGGAGAGTCAGCAGCACAGGAACTCCTCTTCTTCTTCATCCTCCTCCTCCTCCTCCTCCTCCTCAAGGTCAACCTCCAGAAGCTGTAGTTCCAGCCCCTCTCGCCATCGGCGCTCCCACAACAGACGCTCAAAACGGAGGCGCAGGCATTCGAGAGACAGAAGCAGAGATGGACGGGCACGCCAGGACAGCAAAAAAGCACAGACGCACAGGGACAGAGGGACAGACGGACAAGACTCCAGAGAAACTCACACTTACCAACATCCATATCCACAAAATCATCCATACCCCCACCCCCACCCCGTTGGTTTTCCGGCCTTTCCACAGTACGGTTTGCCCCAGTACTCTCACTACAATGCCCACCACAGTGACTCTTACAGCGCTGCTGCAGGTCCTTACTGGACATATTCTCAGGGTGCCATTCTTTCATCCCTTTATCCCAGGGGGCATCCTTATCCACAGAACACCTTCCATCACTTTCCTGGCTCCAGAGGGGTCCACCCTCTTCATTGGCCTCGTCAGAACGCTGACTTATTTGTGAATCCAGATCTGTCTACGAGTGAAGGCCAAGGATCGGCCTCTGGACCTCGCTGCCTGCAGGTCGTCCGCACTAAGCAGCCAGCTGCTCAGAGCTGTCACAGGCAACTCACAGAAGGCTACAGGCGGAGGAGGGAAAGAAAGACTTGTAGGGAAAGGAGCATTTTATGTCAAAATCAAAAGTTGGCAGCAGAAGAGAGCGCAGATTCTGAGGCGAGGGGGGAGGCTCCACGGGGCGATGAAGAGAAATCGGAAGCTGAGCAGTCAGATGAGGAAAAACAGCAGCCAACAGAGGAGGAAATAAAGGCAAACCTGAGGAAAAAGGTTGGTGGAGTGCTGGGTTTTTCATGTCCTAATCATCTATGATCAAGTTTTATCAGAGAGATTGAATTTGATGCCAAATTGTGGCCACACAGCAAGTGATAAGGGTCTCTCCATCTGACCAGGAGTCAAAACATTTAGCAACTTTCTCATCTTAGAAAATAAGTCATAGGAGACGTTCACTGATGACTATGAGCTAAAGAAAGAGCGTCAGTGACGATTTGTTTCTGTCAGTGTCAATATTATCTGCAGTGACAAATCAAGTGTCTCAGATTCATTTATTTCCCGACCACACAGCTTTAAGATTAAGATGAACGATTATGGCGTTGGATGGAGGCGTTAGGTCCACATCGTTACAGCAACAATACAGAAAAAAGCTTTCTGGAAAGATAGGCTGCATAAGTGAGTGGGAAGTAGTTTAAAGGTGAGTTGAACTGTGGAAAAGAAGAAAAGCTTTTAACGTAGAGGTGACCACAGTCTGTTTGTAACACATCACTGTGTGTGCACTGTGATGAAGGGCTGCCAACGATGTGACACAGCTGAACTAGATGATCTGGTGTAGCAGTTTCAATTGTATTCATGTATACAATTATCATTTCATTCATGCTGAGTGGATTGGCAGCGTTACATATAGCCTCATGCAAATGCTGTTCAGTATATATGATTATAAGAGTGAAGATGTTTATTCATTTTCATATTATTTCAAACATAACCTGCTCTGTAAGGGTTTATTTCCCTGTACGCTGAAGGCCCATACACAAAGGAGTGGTGCTGTTTTCTGCATTTTGAATTTTTCCATTGAAGTTTCAAACTGCAGCTGCTGACTGCCATCTGAAAGTGTGTGTATAGTATAAAGTGCTACTCTGAGGGAGGCATGTTTTTAGGTTTGGAGCCACTTTCCTGGAATTGATTCTGAGACACTTGATTGATAAAGGCCAGAATCTTCAGGACAGTCATGTATTTGAACTATGTTCCCATGCGCCTGTGTATATTTTGACCCTGCTACAGGTCAAAGATTTCCCAATATTTTCAATGACTTGGAAGACTGTGCAGCCTCGGCACCATTAAAGGATTCTATACGCATTGTACATGAAACGGCATCATAACATGATAAGATCCTCATCACAAGACACTTCCACTGACTCTATTCTGAGATTTTCTTTCCACTTCTCTTTTTTCTAGCTTGAAGCATTTAACCAGAAGGTGAAGCAAAAAATCCCACAGCCAGTCAACTCTCTCACCTCTGAGATTGATTAACGTAAGTTTTGACAGTTTGACATGTGTCTTTGAAGAGTTGGAAACTTGTGTGTTCGTGTGTGGCACTCCTTCTGTCTGTAAGCACTCATCAAGTGAAATGTGAGCTAATTTTCCACTGGTGTAGCTCCGTTAATTGATCCCTGTTTAGGGGCCAAAACTAATTCCAACCGACAAAACATCACAGAACGTCTTCCTCTCTGAAATCACTGTTAAGAATTAAATCTCCATAACAATGAAATGAACATCTCTGTAATGGACGCTGTTTTTGGATGAAACTCTTTCTGATCTGTTTGATGATTTAATTGGAAATTTGTGAACAGCATTGAGTCACTGCCGTGTGATCTCACCAGCTGTTTCTTCTTCCATAGATCTGTGGAGTGTGACGAGTGTCTTAAATCTGAGCCTGCTGTGAGCTCTGACAGACCACCTGGACCTCCTGTTTAACATTATTAACACACGCAGTTCATTGTGTCACCGGACCATTTAGTGACGGATATTGTTGGTTTGTTATTTGCCAGTTTGCGTTACAGGTTCTACTCATTTCTGTGAGCATCACTACTTTGTAACTCTGTTTCTATTCCGCCTTTTTTCTCTTGGTACTGTAGAAATTTGATGAAGCAACATGTTTTCTAAACTCTGTTGAATAAATCTATATTTTTTGTCATAGAAGGTTAAGCCTGTAGAAATGGTCAGGTTCTTCCCATGCTGAGTAAACTAGTCTTTGAAAAAGTGGAATTGCAGACTGTTTTTACTGTAGTCGTGAATGTTTTTTGTTGTTGGCAAAAGCTAGCTTGAATCGTTGTCATTTCTTATTACACATCTTAGAATAATCACCCATCAGAGGATGAAACCTAAGGACTTCTGTTGGTCCCCTGACTTTAAATCTAGTACCACCAACAGGTCAGAATTTTCACGTGTGACTCTAGTTCAGAACAAAATTCTACTTCATAAACGAGGTCCTGTCTACAGCATCTGCATGGTGAGGATTGAGGCATGATGCTAACATTAGCATACTAAAATACTAACACTAAAAGGGAACACCTCCAGTTCTACACATCAAAAGCAGTACTTTTGCATGTGACAAGCTACATTAGCTGCGACCAGGTACTCTAACACGTAGGTCGTCTGATGAAGTGCACTGATCTGAGGACTGCAGGTAATGAATTCTGCCAGTGAAATGACACCATGACACTCATGTATGTGTCAGCATTTATTCACACCATATCATACGTGTGACGTAGTAATAGACTGGAAGCATGATACACGAGAGGCGATCTATGCATTGTAAAGTTCACACCACAGATACATTCTTCCTTTTCCATCTCCGCTGCACTGATGCACCTCTACAGACAAACAAGTCTGGGCTTGCAGCGCAGTGTTCAGATGAGCTTTTGACAATAACATCCATTTCTGTTGCGATGTGAAATAATGAACAAAATCAGAAGAAGAACTTCAAAATAAATTACTCAAGTAGTGACACAGCAGTCTTTGCAACACCATAACGTGGAGCAGCAGCATCTGATAGGCTGCTCCAGTTGATGCTATTATAAATAGGAGAGCGATTCATGTGTTCATCTAAAGTTCATCTTTCTCCTCTCCTGGGCAGTAGCACGCTGCTCTCTGGCTGTTCATGTAGGGTCTGCAGCCCAGAGTCCACACCGAGTTGAAGAAGGTGTCTGCTACTGTTTCACATGCTGAGCAGAGGAAGTGAAGAGACACAGGCGTGCAGTTAGTACAGAGCAGTGTGCACAAAGAAGGAAGGGTTTGACATTTTCCTGTTATCTGAGATTTCAGCCTACGGTCAATTTCATAGAACATTGAAAGACCAGTATGTAATCTTTTTTTTTTTCTTGATTTTTGAATTAAAGTTTAATATTAGCCTGATTTTTGGGGCTGTTTGAATCTCTTTAAACCATTTTTTTTAAATATTACATCAGCACTCATTCACAACATTTGGACTCAATGGAAAAGGTTAAAAGATGACCGACCTTCAACTTTTGACACAAAGCCAAGGCTCTTCTTGAGGTCAGAACAGATGCTGTGGAGACACCAGCGGAACTTGGAGTCGCAGCGGTACTTGTTGGAGCCGCAGGTGTCGTAACACATATCCAGCTGATTGCAGCACTTGGTCATGGCAGGGATGCCCATGTCCATCTGTCACACAGCAAACGTGAGTAATGGGTTTGCAGGGTTCACAGGGGGTTAGTTTACTTCACAGAAACACTGATTCCATTGTTCAAATGTAGACTTCTCTGGACATTTAGGGACTGTTCAAAAAGGATTTGAGGGGCGACAGGTGAAGTGAAAATATTAGTGCGTGAAGAATCTCAGTGGTCCGATCACTTGTTCAGTGTCAGTGGAAATAATAATTTAGTAGCTCCTGGTTCAAAAATCAGCAGCAGTTTGAATGTTCAGTGAACAGCTGACACCATTTGTTATGTTTTCTGTGATTTTTGGCAATTGTTAAATCTCCTTATGTCAAGCTTGGGCTGTGTAAAAGTGATTGCTCCATAAGCGTTAAGCTTGAAAGCTTAACGCTTATTGCTGCTGCTTATACGCTGTTCTCTTATTGGGGTGGAGGGTCTTGGAATTTTTAAAATGTAAAACATCATTTTTGCAGCCCCCTAGGAATTTACAGTCACTATTAATTACACTTCCTGAGTGCAAGTTCTATAAATCTGCATGAAATTGTCCCGAACAGAGAGAAGAAGCATACCCCCTCTGGAATAGGAAGACCAAAGAAATAGGAGCTACATCCATCAGGCTCTGGCATCTGGTAGCCGGGACGAGGAAGAGGGGCTTTACCTGAGAGTGGGTTAAAGCAAAATATCAGATGAAGGTCATGAGAGGTCAGTGGAAATGTGCTGGGCTCTATTTAACAACCATGTGGGTTTGACATTAGATCCAAATGTTTCATATCTGTTCACATGATATTGACTCATTCCTGTGACACTGCATCTGTCATGCAGGGGTCACAGTCCATCTGCAGGCCCTCTTCCAGATGATAACAAACATGATAAGTGCAACAGGAAGTAAAGCCTAGTAAGTTCTAAAAATCAGAGCACTCTTTCTGTTGTTCCATACAGACGATTTCCAAAGTACAGCTGCCTGATTATGAACTGCCTGTCCTGGGCAACAATTTATATAGTATTTTATTAGTATTTTTAATGGCAACGATGTAACTAATGTAAACATCGTGCTGTGTATCAAGATGGAATTGCCAAAAATGGCCATTCTAGTGCAAGACTTTACTTTCTTATTATTTAATTAAAAGGCTTCGATTGGATTTGACTCAAAACCCTCCATAAAAAGAAGAAGCAGCATTTTGTGTTTTCTAAAAAGGTTTATCAGTGGTGGCCCACAAAGGCTGATGAAAGGTCACTGTCAGTATTATCCTAACCCTAAACCATATGAACCGTACTGCATAACGCTGAATCATCCCATTCACTGACTTACCATATCGACAGCGGTATTGGCACACTCCATCACGTCCGCCCATGAACTCCAGCATAGAATCGAAGTATCCGCCGACTGATTCAAAGCTGTTTCTGAGGGAGTTTAATCCCCAGTCCCCGCTCGCGTCCTGTGCCTGCGTGCCATCAGAGGCCTGGCCTGGTGGTGCCGGGTCCTCTGCGTCCTGACCGACAGCACTGTGGATGAACAGGCCCAGCAGGAGGGGAGCGAGAAGGGCCCAACGGGTCATCCTGTAGCTCAGTATGAACAGAGAGTTCAGAGACTGACGGGGAGCACAAACACACTCACAGAGGCAACGCTGAAACTGTCTGCGTGACCTGAACTTTGAGCCCGACTCCTGGATGGCCTCATATGTGGAGGAACAAAGTTCAGCTTCTATCTCGTCTTTTGGGTATGGCTGAGCTTTTATCACTCCAGTCGATTGATGAGAGAGTAATCGTTCGGCATTCAGCCAAGATTTAATTGCATTTTAATCCCGTTAACTTAGAGTTAATCACTCTTGGCAGTGACATGGAGAAGCAAGCTGGATAGAGTGAATTTGCTCTAAGATTAGAGAGCATCACCTCTGTGCTCTGCTCTCTGGTTTCTCAAGTCAGTGAATTCATGTTAAACTGTGTGTTAATGTCAGCAAATTCATGAACATACCACATGATACATCCCACATTTGGTAGCATTTGTTAACCTTACAAACTTGCTTATAACAGCTATTTTACTTTTCTTTTTTGGGAAAATCAGCATAATATTAAGGTGTTTGGTCAATGAGGGACGAGGAGAACTGGAACTTTCCTTCCCTCAGTCGAGCGTGCTATGCAGAGCAGGCTGTGCACTTATCATATTGTAACTGTACATTTATACATTTCCTAAAGCATTTGAATTGAAGACTTTGCTGTGGGTTAGTACATAGTCTATTATGGCGTGTGTCCCCAAATCTCAAGGTGTGTCATCACAGAGCAGCACATTTAACAAAGCAAGATGACTAGAATGTGTCAAATCATGGGATAACACAGAATATTTTCAAAAAGCCAGATATGTTTATTTAGTTTTTTAACATTTTTATCAGCTAAATTTGAGAAATTCCAGCAAGCAAGTAAGTATTTCAAAAGAGAAACGTGACAACAAATCACAAATCAACTCTCATCACCTGTACAGCCATTAATTTATAGAAAGAACATGACTGATTTTCATAAAGAACATGCACAATTCAAACTGGGGAATATAATAATAAACAGAAAACAATCACGTAACACAGGTGGAGAGTCAAGTAAAGGTTACAAAAACATACTCCTCAAAATACAAGTAACTGAGACATGAGGCAGTTTTTTGGCACTTTTGTTGAAAAAATACACTTTGAAAGGTTTTTCATATCTAATTAAAGTCATTATTAAAGTGTGTAACATTTTGATGAGTTTCTTTCCATTTGCACCAATGGATGTCATATTTAACAGGTACTGTTTTAGGACTTTTCCACAGCAGACATTGCACAGATTTACCAAATGGCACTAACAGCGGCTCTGTTCAAGTGTCCTGGTCAGCCATGACAACATGACAGTGAGCCTGCACGCACAATACCAGGACCTTGAAACTGCAGCAGCTAAATGCAATTCAGCCATCATTTATTTTATATATGCACCTGTGCTTTTCCCACTCTGACATTTCAAAATGTCTACAGTGAAAGCCTATTGACTGACAAACTAACCCTAACATTTGAGCTGTAATTCACCCCTGTAGAAGAGAATATCAGTGCCCACAGGGATAACCTTAATAAAACCCAACCCAGAGCTGCATCCCCAGGGGACGAATAAAAAGCAAAATCGATAGTTCATCCATTTACGGACACTAAGCAGGATCAAAAGACAACTTTGTTTCAGGAAATCAGCTACTGGGTTTGTACCTGTGATAAGTGCAAAGAGTTTCTCACTCCAGAGCAAGATACAGTACGTACATTCACCACTAGGTGGCGCCAGGTGTCAGGGTCACCCCTCCCGTCTCTCTGTGTTTGGTAGCGTCCAGGGCGGTCCAGGGACGTGACGTCGGTGTCAAATACGGAAGAAGATGTAAACCAACAACGATGGAGAGATGTGCGGAGGAGAGGCAGCGTATGTTATCACGAGCAATCTCTGTGCACGTGGCTGTTTAAAATTGTATCTACACTTGAACCTGAACGCTGGGTGGTCACACCATCAGTGCTAACAAATAACTAATGACGAGTACAGGAAAATGGCTTTCGCCAACCTGTTCACCAGACTGTCTGCTGTCGAAGAAGACGTCAAGAGTCCTGGTCGACCAGCCTTCACACACAGGTGTGTAACGGTGTGCCAGCAGCAGGTGTTCTTTAATGGCTTTCAGATACTCAGCACTCACTCACTTTTCGTTTATAGGAACGAGACTAAGAATGGCAGAAAGAGGAATACTGAGGCTGAGCTGACCGGCCCGAATAAAAAGGCGAGTTGAACTTAAACTATAATGTCAGCATTGATTATCAGCCTGTGTGTCCTTGCTCTGGCTCTTGGGTGAAGATTTGAAGCTGACTCCCTGCACACTGTCAGCTTTTGTTAGAGATCCAATGTTTTGATCATGGACCTTTTGTCAGGCATCAAATTCGCAACATGAAGGAAACACATCTTAGAGCCAAATCAAAAATGTTTGGGACGAGTACATCAATAATTAAAGCGTCCTTAAAATGAGATAAACCACTATGTCAAGGTCCATGGAATAATTAGATGGGCAATTTTCAGACTGATTTTTATCTGGAGGAGTTAAAGTAATGGATGGGGGAAGCAGATTGGACAAGAGCAGGTGCAGGTTTCATGTTTAAGCTGTAAATATGTTCATAATGTTAAAGAGAAACAAATCCTATCGTAAATTCAGGGTTTCAGAAGTCTGTTAATGAAGATGAAGACAATAAAATCAGTAACGATCAAGGACATACCATGGAAATAGTTTGACACTGCACACAACTTAAATTACTATCTATCATTAATGTTTTGGACAAAATATGAGAAACACTTAGCAGTATTAGATGTCGATGTCTGTTACATGGGCTGCTTGTCTGGACAACATGAATCTGTATTTATGGACTTGCCCAATTTGATTAATAATGAAGGTTATGATAAATGTTACTATATTAAAAGACGTCTGCATTTCCTTGACATTTACTTTCTCTTCATTTTCTTTCCACAGAAGCGATGGCACCAAGCGCAGACTACTCATAACGTTACACCCGATCGCTCCAAGGCCACGCATTACCGTACGCGTAACACTGGCCCCAGTGACACAGCTGGCTGTGACAACATGTGTCACAAAGGTCAGAATTCCAAAACTACAAAATACCCTCATGTGAACAAGCAACAAGAGTGGAAGAAGAAGACTGAGGGGCAGCAAAATCAGCATCGACAGGACAGAAGGAGACATGCCAGTAGAGATGGAAGCCATCAGACTAGATCTACTATTGGAAAAGGTGGAGGCAACAGGGAAAATAAGCATGATATGCAGGTGAGTGACACTTCACGTATCGTCCATCATCTGTTGCAGTTTGAATGAAAGGACACTTGTGGATGCCCACCTGATGCTGTGGCAGAAGAGGCCTTCAGATCAGTTATGCTGGCATCTCCTCCCCCACATGCTCTCCCTACATTTCCTGTTTACTGTTTTTTTGGCTTAAAGAATTTTTCTAAAACTGGTTTGGATAATGAACATTCATGGAGCTAACATGCCTTTGACACTGAATGAAACTCACTTGAAATCACTAGAAGGCAGAGAAAAAAAAGGCACGAGATTTTGGAATACCTTTTTTTGTGTTGCCGCTCCAGCGTAACCTCATGATCGAAAAAACCTCCAGGCAAATGCCTCATGTTAACCTGAGCCCATGAAAAATGAAAAATAAAGAGATAATGCAGAGAGAAGTGGGTCTATGTTATCTTGAGAAAAACGCATTTGCGGATTTGAAATCAACAAATCAAGAAAGTGTAGCTGTGAAAATCTGCAGCTGTGCTACACGCATGTGAGATATTTTATGCAGACCCCTTACTTTGTGGCTGCCATATTTAGATATTAGTTATTTTCTGAAAAAAGGACTGGTTACTGACTGAGGGCGTCCCCCAAAGTAACACCTGACATGAGACGCTGCTATTTACACAAATCATCAAATGTAAGCACTTAAGTAACCGTCTCAAACCAAAGCTCACACTATCACTAAGAATTAGCTTCGGTGGCAGAAAACAGCCTCCTTTAAAATATGTAAATCACATATCTATGATAATATTTGTGAATGTTATTCATAAGCTCATCTTTCCTTTTAGGACTTCCACGTGAAACGAACGAGGTTCATGACTCAGGAGTTCAAAGACCAGAATGTTTTGTTGGTGGATGGGCGGTTACTTTGTCGCCATTTCCTCTGGGGAAGGTGCATCAAGGCAGGTTATGTTCATTACATATATTAACATGTAATTTATCCAGTCAGTCAAAATGACGTGTAGGGCAGAAAACGTCTTTTTATTCTGCCCTCGCTCTCACTGACTGCTGTCATAACTCACCCTGTAGTGTCCTAACATTGCTTCCTTTCCTTTCCTTTCCTTTCCCGTACGCAGGGTGACGACTGCCAGCTGGAACATGTTCAAGGCTGCAACAATCTGGTCAAAGTAATGTGCAAATTCTACGTCCAGGGGCTCTGCACAAAAGGGGAGAGCTGCCCATACATGCACAATATCCTTTGGTTCAGCAGCAGTAAGCTGCACATCTTCTAGTCATAAACTTAAAGCACTGATGTGTATTGTACTGCTGTTTGTTAGAATATGTTGAATATCTAATATTTCCTTCACTAAGCTGTACAGTCCTTCCCCTGCAAGTTCTTCCATAGAAAAGGAAAATGCTCTCAAGGAGCGGACTGCAGGTTCTCCCATGAGCCTCTTAACGACATCACTAGTGAACTGTTGGATAAGGTGTGTGTGTAAATGTGATGAACATCATTCTTAAAATGTTTTCTGTGCATTGCTGGGTGCTGAAATCACTTCTTCCCACTGCAGGAATTAAAACGGGAAACTGACCTTTATGAACTTGCAAAGAAAGCTGAACAGAAGTCATCGGGACAAACAATGAACACAGATGAGTCTGTGTCTGAAATCATAGATGCAAATACAACCCCTGATGTACTCATGCAACCACTCAGGTGAGCACTTACAACCTGCAGCCTGTCACTGTGATTCTGTCTATATTTACTGTATCAGAATTACTCTTGCATTGAAATTTATCTCGTAATTAATCATCTATACAAGTTGTGACGTGGGATTAACCTTCACCTGAAATCTATATTTTTCAGGCCTAACTTTTACCAAAGCACAGACACGAATCCTGAGGAGGCGGCCTTGCTTTGTCAGACTGAAGAACTGGCTGATAACATGGAGGAAGTGGTCCCACCACATGCATCAGATGCTGCCCAACCCCACAGCTCCCCGTCAACAAACCTTCATCATGAGGAGCCAATTTGTTATTCAGTTGAAGCAGTGCTTGGACCCCAGCTGTCTAAACCTTTCCCATGTTTCTTCACAACTCCAGGAAGTCAAGAATTTGCCCCTCCGTCTTCTTCTGATTGCACATCAGGATCTGCAAACCAAAGCCAAGTTCCCTACTCTGTTGATGCTGTTCTCAGGTCTTTTAAATCAGTGGAAAAGTCTACCTTTGGTCACACACCTACCCCTCCCACTGCACAAACTGTATCCTATAGCCCAAAAACTAGCTTTGAAGATGTCACCGATCCTCTGCTAAGCTCAGAAACCCAAAATAAGAAGCTCTTGTATTCTTCAAACAAGTCCCAGGAAAAAATGTTCAAGAGCCTGTCTTCCCTCCAAGTGCACACCGGCCTGATTTCAGAGACCGGCCTGAATCGTACTCTGGCCTCTGAGGATCACAAGGAACAAAGTGGGAATATGCCAGAATCCCCGAAACCTCAACAAGCTTCTCAGGAAGTCAAGTTTGAGTTGTCACAGCTGCCTGTGGGTATAACATGCTCTGTGGAGAGTCAAAGTGAAGGTGGTCTTCCTTTTGGACCCACCCAGCACAAAAGCATTTTCTCAAGTCTCCGCCATGGGACACCTGCTTCCAAACATCCTCCACACATCTCTGTTTTGACATTTCCCTCACAGCCCTCTTTTAAACCTTTCACTCAGTTTAAAGGTGGAGCTGCTGCTCTCGCTCAACCTGTCACCAGCCTCGTTAAGTCAAGAGATTCTGCAAACTCTGTCAGTCATCATTTTGCAGCCAAACAACTCACTGAGATCCCCCTGCCCTCCAAAAAGACACAGTCTGGCCTCAAATCTGCCACAAAACAACATTATTCCACTGAAACCACAGCAGACCGTAGCAATGAAATGGCACATTGTGGTGAATTGGCAGCTGGATGTAAAAAGACCCTGAAAAGACCCTTTCACAGCCCTTTTGCAAGCCCCATCGCTGACACGCTGCAGCCTACGGCTGATTCAGGAACAGATTCCTCTTGTACTCAGGGTGTAACTCAGTTTCTCTCTGCTGCTCCACCATCAGCTGATTGCACAAGTAATCATCTTAAAACTGCGCCTGAACCCTGCAAACCCTCTGCCAGCTCCTTCCTCAGCCTTTTTGCCGCCCCTCTCAGTGCTGCTCCTCTCCCATGTGTGCAGCCTCAGCCGGATCATTCAAGGACTGATGACACAACTCATTTCTCAGGCTCCAAACAAGGAGCCTCTGATACCGAGACAGCTCTCCCACAGGTCAGAACTGAGGGCAGAGAAATCTGTCATGCACCAAGATTGTCTAATTTCTCCCCTGATCTCAAAATAGGAAGAGACAGTTCAACTGAGCATATAGATCAACCTGCAAAGCAGCCGGTGAGTGCCGTCAGTAGCCTTGTGTCTGATTCTCTCAGTGAGAAGTCTACCAGTCCAGCTCCTCGTGCTGACAGTCTATCTACAAGCCATCAGCAGCTGCCTGAAGACTCATCACATAAAGGTATGCTGCCACACACTGCTCACGACTACTGAGCTGAAATGCTGATTGGTTCTGCTGAAATCTGTTTGTTAATTCTCTGTTCACTTTGTAGCAGCCACTGCAAATCCAGTGCTGAGGACTCTGTTTCTGCGCCTGGGCCCGTACCAACAGGATGGAGAGCAGCAGGGCTGTACTCAGATCAGCGTCCCTTCAGGTGTGCTGTTCGTTCACAGATCATGGTGACATCCATGTGTCAGGTGTTCTCATCCTGGTATAATTGAGCACTAATTTGTTTTTCTTGTAAGTGCGCTTCAGAAAGTGAAAGGAGGGACCAAAGCGGCATGTGCGTTTTTACGAAGCAGCAGCAGAAGAGTAAAAGAAAGGGAAGCCTACAGAAGAAGCATGAGGTAGGCATTGTACAGTCCACGTGACGTGAGCTCCCACTAAAGACATGAAGCTCTAAAAGCTGGTCAGTGTTGGTCGCTCTCAGTCCTCTGCTGTGTGAACACGGCAAGCATTATAGCTGCTAAACATCAGCTAGCATTTAGCAGCTAGCATGGCTGTAGATTCTAACTGTAGTCTTGTTCTAAAAGGTGCAGTTATTTGTTGTTTTAGCAAATATTACTCAAACAAGAAATTGACTGCAAGAGCATTGACTGTTTTCAAATGCACATTGATACAGATTTGATGTATTAGTGTATATTTCCTGCAGTGTGATGATGTATGTATGTACATACTGTATGTGGGATTGACGTAGAACAAACCACAGTGTCCAGGTTCATTCTAATGATGAAATATGAAGGTCATCCAGTGCAGTGCTTTGGCTCACTAGGCCAAAGCACTGCACTGCTAGCCATTAACATCAGTTGGTAATTTTGGTATTTTCATAGGATTTGATGGCAGTAAGAAAAATCCTGCCAGATTTTCATTTCAAACACACCATTTTATGATGATAACTTTGTGCCTCTTTCTCCTGTTTTCCCCTTATTGTTTTATAATCTGCTCCACAGGCTCCAGACTCCCGCGAACAGTCCACTGAGAAAGCAGAGCAGCAGCCTTCTGACCGGTCTCCTCACATCTCCCCAGAGGCATCAGGCGGGTCGACCCTCGGCGGTGCAGGAGTGACTGAACCTCAGGGGACGGACTCTGACACCCACAGCTCGCCATTGAACCCAGCAGTGCCGCTGAAGCAGCATCACACCCAACCAAGACTGAAGCACACTTCAGAGAAAGGAAAGCGGGTGAGTGGGAGCATGGCAGTGACGCCGCTCAAGGACCTTTTTAAGACTTTAGACACTGCTGTTTTCCACTGTGGACATTAACATTGGAATTAGTTTTGTGTGAAACCACTAATAATCTGAATTAATTTGTGGCCAGACATGGTAACCATGGTAAATCTTGTGTTGTATTTAAAAAATGTGCAGGCTTCTTTGTGTTTGTCATTTTTGTGCCGTTTTTAAGACGTCAGATTGTGCAACATTTTTTGAAAATAATTGAACATTAAATTGTTAAATTACATGCAATATATATATATATATATATATATATATATATATATATATATATATATATATATATATATATATATATATATATATATATATATATATATATATATATATATATAACAAAGTCTTTGTTTTTCTATAAAAAATAAACTAATTTTCCAAAACACTGGTCTGTATATCACTGGAGTGATTCTGACATAAGAGAAGCCTGTCGTTGCACAGAGTGGATTTCTTTTGACGAAAATCTGCCCTTTTATTTCTCCATGCCATTTGTTTTGTAGCAATGCCTGATGATGAATTCATTAGATAGACAACAGTTCTTGGCCTCACTCAGTAGGTTGCCAGTTGTTATTTATTCAGGAAACCATCATTTTTGAGATGCATAAAGAGAGAACAAATATGAAAGGGTTGGTCTTTTTCTGTGGCAAACAGGTCTCCCTCTACATACAGGCTTATCCTGCTTCAACAACAGGCTGCTCCAGTGTTATTGCCACAATAATCCTATAAGTTGTAAGGATCATGTTCATGCTTTTGGAATATTATCATGTTGTTTTTGGTGTCCGTGTTATTGAAGGAGACAAAATGTATGCAGCACACTTCAAGCACGTGCTTTGGTTGGCGATGTGTCCTTAAAGAGACAGACACCAGAAGGACAGGCAGCAAGTAGGACATTTTAAAGTCTTGTTTGTGTAGTTTAAAAAAGTGAGTTGAAGATCCAGCTGGCTGTACAAAAGACACTAACTTCATCACTGTTCCACAATGTTTATCTGCATGAACTTAGGAACAAGTTATTGAGTAGATGTCATGAACAATTGAACACATTTGTGCATTCTCCATGAATGCAAACTGGTCACACCAGTGTCACTGTATCTCTGCACTTCTAGCATGTTTGTTTTCCTTTGTTGAGTAACTTTTGTATGGTGGCCCTGATGGCCAAAACACATTTACCCCATTCATCACCGCTGCTCTCCACCTTAAACCAGCAGCTGATTTATTATTATTTCATTTATTTGCAGTCATTTCTTTGCATGTTCCTTTAAATATTGTTTGAGTTTAAATTGGATTTATTTGGAATCAAATGTCTCTCATTTGGTATTTTTGTAGATATAAAGGTAGTAACCTTGATGTACGGTAGGTTTGAATCGACTTACCTGCATGTTTTGTGTTGGTTAGCAGTGAATGTGATGTGATTTGTTGTGTTGTAATGTGACAGTTCAAGATTGAAATGATTTGTCTATTTCTAGTTTTTGGTAATGGGTCACACATTTACTTACACTTTGACGACAAATTTGTCCTTCCAACAAAAAGATGTCCAAAAGTTTTGCTTATTGCACTTCTGTCCTGGCTTTTTACATATTATCCGCATGTATTTGTCCACCTGCAGCATGTTTTTTAAGAGGTCCACAAAGTTTCGCAGCTCATTCTTCTCACCCTTGTTTCTTAAATGTAGCATCTATAGTGACAAGAAATTTAGCTCCAAACATGTCTAATAGATTTATTGGATCATCCTCCTCAATCAAAGATAACCTTGTAATAACTTTACATTAATAACCGACTGATCAAAACAGACCACCTACCTCCTCCAAGTCATCCAGAGAGAAGTGACGGTATCTGGTGTCTCTTCTGGAAAACTCCTCAGGAGACTTCAGTCTCCAGGTCCTCTGGATGCCAAAGCCCTCGCTCTGAAAGAACTTGGTTTTCAGTCCACAGTTCATCTGAAAATCTGGAGGCTGAGCTGACGTGTCCACAATGAATTTCATCTGGAGACATCACACACACACACACACACACACACACACACACACACACACACACACACACACACACACACACACACACACACACACACACACACACACACACACACACACACACACACACGTCAACTTTGTACTAGATATTGCTATCTAGATATTGAGATTTGATTGAGCTGCTCATTTCTCACTTGACTGACGATCAAATCCAGGATGTAGACATTTTTTACAGCCTGTAAAGATGATATTTACTGTCATATTCTATCCCTGCTGGAAAAAGTGGGAAGCTGATAGAAAGCTCTCCTGCAACCAGACCCAGAGACCACATGTGTATTGGACCTCTGACCTCTGACATGACCTCTGGAAGAAAATGTTAGACTTCACGTATGAAAAGTTAAATCTCACCTGCTGTCATGCCATCAATTCTAAACAATATTTTTTTTCCAGTAGAGACGCAAAGGCACAGCATCTCTGCCACCTTTTCTTCCCTCTAGTTTCTGTACTTACCTGTAGCACAGAGACTGCACATGAACCCGTAACAGCATCGCAGATGCAGCGGGTCAGGCCAAAGTCAATGAGCTTGACTTGGCGGCTGCTGCCTGCGATCATACGACCATTATGCTGTCAGGCTATAGATCTCCATAAGTTTGAAAGTCTGTATGATAAGTATGAAGTTAAATGATACATTGGATACTTGTGAGAATATCAAAGAAGAAAATTCGGCATATCTGATGTAGAACTGAGCGGATCACACTCATGGACAGAAGGGGTAACATATCAGCTGAGTGTATTCAAGCAGACTCCGGTCAAAGAGCCTGAAGTCCAGACAAATGAACCTTTCAGGGAAGAAGGAGCCCTTCCATCTCACCAGATTACATTTGTCTGGATCCAGAGTCTGCAGCTGGAGAATTTTAATCTGTGGAAGGTATGCAAGATTTTTACCGTCACCCTGAAGACAAACTGCATGTAATGCAGAGACAGGTTTTTCTTGTGTTACAGATGTGATGGAAAAATCTTTTAGCATACCAGCGGGTTGATCTGGCTGTGAATTTCCACATGAGACACTAAGAGTGTTAAAGGAAGTGATGGGATACTGATGCACAAGTTTCTGAACATTTTTCATCGTCCGTCCTTTGTTTCTCACATCAAAAAGATGCTCTGGCCTCTGACTGTGGGGTTCTGGGAGCTGGTGGTGCAGTTATTAGGTCATTGTTGCCATCTAGTGGAGGATATGATACAGTACATGCAGGACCACCTAAAATCCATCCATCCCTATGTGTACCTCCTATTACTTTTTCAGGATTGAGTTGCATTAATTAGCCTTTTTTTCAAAGGATACAAAAGCTAATGCATTATAAATAGTTTTTACCTGGACATAGGGCCAAATATGGATGGATGGAAAGTTCCACCTGCTGTGTGCCATAAAAACATATTTATGTTCTGGACACATTTTGGTGGGTATGTGTACCTTTACACCAGCCATCACAGCGCGCAATGACAGGTTAAATGAGTCGTTAGTTGATGTTAGACTGATATGATATTGAAAGAAACAACTGATGGATTGGTTGAAACAGATCTGGGCTGCTGTCATCCTGTATCAGTAGGCGTTGTTTGCATCCACCTAAACTCAGTGAAACACCTCCAAAACAGCATGAAATTTAATCGGTTCCACTCAGTAAGTCGTGCCAGTCAAGAAAATAGATTATAGATGACTGTAAATCTCATCAGATGCAAATTTACATTTTGTTGCATCGCTAAAAGCAAAAGCAAGAAAATCTCCAGAAAGAGATGTTCTCACCTTGGAGGAAACAAGGGATCAATGTTGAGTGAGGAAACTGTCGTATGGACATAATATAAACTGTAAATAAAATAAATTGAGATTGATCAAATTGCTTTGCTTGTGTGGGATTTTGTGAAGCTTTAGTAAGCACTTTTGCAAAAATAGTCACATAAGGTTGCATACAGTCAGACACACACACACACACACACACACACACACACACACACACACACACACACACACACACACACACACACACACACACACACACACACACACACACAGGTGGTGCATAAACATTAAAAGCTAGGTTAATGTGATGATGTAAGAGCACAGGAGGAGGACTAACTGCAGGGTAAAAGCTCTGGGGCTTTAATGACTGTGACACTGTGACATATTACACCTGTTACCCCCCTCTCTCTCTCTCTCTCTCTGTGTGTGTGTGTGTGTGTGTGTGTGTGTGCGTGTGTGTGTGTGTGTGTGTCTGTGTGTGTGTGTGTGCCTGTGTGAATGTGTGGGCCTTTGCCAACTTGTCTAAGTCAGTGCTTCTGTCCCTGGACTTGTATTATTACAAAAGTGTGCCAACAGTACCCAGATATTAAAAAAAATAACAAGATGATATTTGCATTTAACTCCAAATACTTGTCTTCTGTTATTTAATTAATTAGAACTGCAGAGATGTGAATAATTGGAAATACAGAAAATGTGAGATGGATGGTAAAACCAGAGGCTTGGCTGGACACCAGTGATTTCACAATCATCAACTGCAGCTGAACCGTGCAACACAACATAGCAGCCAGATTGACACGTTTGTGTTGACAAACAACATTAGATGCAGGGTGTAGTGAACTGATGCCCTCGGGTCTGATGTTTCGTGTTTGATCTGCATGACAACGCTTCAGTCCTGCACTCTGTTTCTCACTCCAGTTCATTTCCTCTATCACAGACATCCCACACCTACCATTACTACGCCAGCGAGACTCAAATCTGTTCTTGCTCACCAGCCTCACACCCTCAGGCTGAGATGTACATACATCTCATCCACCTCAAGCTCTGATTCACTCTGAGGAAGATGAAGTGACGCGTTTCCCTGGAACAGTCTGCCCTGCACACAGCTGCATTGCATTAGAGCTCGTGAAGCCATGGTGGCTTCTTCTCAGGATCATAGTGACATTTTAGAAACCCATCATGCAGTGTCTCGCTGCTGCTTCTGCTTTTCAATCAAGACATCCCCCCATATGATTCATATGAGTCTTTCTCCTGGCTCATTGTTACATATCACGCTTTGATACCCACCCTTGGTTGCTCCTTGCCTCCTTCCTGTCTGCTCTATTTCTGTACTCCTGCATCAGATCCACCCTCAGCCTCACCCGCTCCACTGAGTGGGCTGCGTATTCATATGCAGCTCCGCCACCCCTCCCCTGCCTGCCAGGAGGCTCATCTTTAATGGAAAAAGTGAACTCTTGGTCATGAGGAGTAGCACTCAGCCTGTGACGGAGAGCCTTGAGAAAATATTGCCTGATGATGTCATATACTCTATTTACACCTGCCATTAAAATGTAATCTGCGTCTGGATAAGTAATCTGGATAAGAAAAAGAAGTGCATTTAGAACGTATTGGGGTCAAAGTGCAATTAGATTAGAGAGCGCACATTTGGAGGTGGCTAGGCTCTCACCGTGATCGCAGCTCATCCAGGCGTGAATGCACTCTGTACAGTGTGACCACGGTCTTGAGAAAACAATCCCGCCAGCAAGTTAAATGCTAATGCCACCTCCTCCAGCTTATCTCGCCCAACCTAAAAGTTGTGCACTCTCACAGACAGTGATTTCAAAATGAATGCTGCGTTATGGAAAATGTAGGATCCTTGGTGGCTTTACTCATACTAGTGACCTAAAACGATATCTCGGCCCTACTGCTTCAACTGTGACCATTCTTTTGTAATCTGTCTCTGGCCCGGACCCCCAATTTTAAGGAAGTGTGATAATAAATTGCTGATATGCACCTTTGAGAGACAGGCTGGATTAGAGAGGAGTTTTCCTTCCAGTGTTTAGTCAGACTAGCTACATTTTATTATTTTTAATTCAGATTTCTGCATGCAAGAGATTTTTAGGAGCTGGCTGTAACATATGAGACCTGTGCATGTGTTTCCTGCACTACAGCTCTTGTCTAACTTGTCACTATGCCTCTTGTTCTTCTGTTTTGAATAGTGGAATTTTCAAGTACTGTGGATAAATACGTGGTCTGCAGATTTGTCTTCCTCCATCACTTTTGAGTCTTGCATTTCTGCACACCTGGTGGGTTTGGACTGAGTGGGAGGTTTATGTATTTCCATGTATGTATGTGAGGTTATCTGTTCCAAATGAAACAATGTGTCAGAAAAACCGAACAATGTAAAGATTCAGTCTGTGAAAAGGCTGCTGCTGGTCCGGCTGATCTCAGTTTTTCTGACAGGTAAAGACAATCCTCCACTGGAACTGTTGGCTGACATTAGCACCCAGGTGTGTGTGTATGCGTGTGTGTTTATGAATGGGAGAGGAGGCTGTTTGCTGCAGACTCAGCAATCTTTCCAGCATGCTCACTCAGCAGACCTTATCTGGATAAGTAAAAATTAAACACCAACAAGTATAGTGTAACTCCTCCTCGGTGTAATATGTTGATATATTGATCCCACCAAACTCGTTGTGTCCTGACTATAAATATTCCATATGACAGGTATCATCTTGGCACTTTTATTTGGCAGCCTGAGCCTGCCTGTGTGAGGGTGAAAGGCAGTGATGGAGCTGAAGAGTTAGAGGCGGAGGGCGTTATGAATTGCTGTGAGCTGTGGCATGCTCATGCCAGTTAAGTTGGCTGAGGTAGACACACACTTCCATTATGGCAGATTGAAATCTCCAATGGGCCATGTAAGGGAGTAGTATGTTATTTATATGGCCTGGACTGTGAGGGATTTATGCACATGCTAAACTCATAAATAATAGCGCAAGAGTAAATCCTTCATCAGTTTTTGTTTTGACATTATTATTTCTGTTTTATGAGATTGTCTCGTGTGTTCGTGTGTGTGTGTGTGTGTGTGTGTGTGTGAGAGAGAGAGAGAGAGAGAGAGAGAGAGGGAGGGGAGATTCACTTGCATCTGCATCAAAAATATCTGAAAAGAATTGAAAAAAAAAAGACAATCATGAAAATGTGTCACATGTTCTTTTGGTATCATTTGTTTCCATAATGTTAACTGTTTTTTTATATACATATCTTGCTTGTGTATTGTACATTTTATTGCGTCACAATTAGAGAACCTCTCAGCGCCTCTGGCCAAGAGGAATCCATGCTTGCAAGTGTTATCCACTGAATCTGCAATGGTTTATTCATGTGCAGAAAGATGTGCAGTTGTTTCGTGTCTTCTCCTCTTTATTGCTTTCACACCCGAGCCTTCCTCTCTTTTTGCTGTGACTTTTCAGCTGAGTGGCCCGCGACATGCCTCTCCTCTTAGTGTGATGGCAAATCACAGGCATGTGCATCCAGTCCAGCTGTTAAAAATACCCCTGGCTTCAGTATAAAAGCACATGTGCAACATAATCCAGTACTCTGTATAGTGGCTCTGATAGTAAGATGAACTACACACAACTCCTCTGTGGAGGAGTGCCTTTGAACAGAATCCACACAATATTTTTTAAAGCATAAGAATAATGAGCAGTGCGTTACTGTCAGTGAAAGAAGATTAGCATTAAATGTTATTCGTCAGACATTAGAGATACATGAGTCCCCCTCAGCTCAAAAATCAGTTTTGCTTTTTGTTCCTTCAGTGTGATCTTTAACCTTCACTGCACAGAATGAGGGCTGCACGGTGGCGCAGCAGGTGGTGCGCGTGCCTCACAGCAAGAAGGTTGCCGGTTCGATCCCCGGGTCAGGCAGGGCCCTTCTGTGTGAAGTTTGCATGTTCTTCCCGTGCATGCGTGGGTTCTCCGGGTACTCCGGCTTCCTCCCACAGACCAAAAACATGCTCATTAGGTTAATTGATGACTCTAAATTGTCCGTAGGTGTGAGTGTGAATAGTTGTTTGTCCTTGCATGTGGCCCTGCAATCGGCTGGCGACCGGTTCAGGGTGTACCCCGCCTCTCGCCCATTGTAGCTGGGATAGGCTCCAGCCCCCCGCAACCCCGAAAGGGATAGGCGGTATAGATAATGGATGGATGCACAGAATGAGGTGTGTGCAGAGTTTGACTCTAACTCTGGAGGACGCAATCCACATGGACGTTTAAGAGCAGAATGAGTGAGCAGCACCTCTGGTTTTCGTGTACTGCTCATTGACACTAAGGCAGGGAATGATGCTGGTATGGAGCATCCAACTATCCCACTTAAGAATATTTAATGTGCTTCATGCTACATACCGGCCCCATTGAAAAAACAAAACAGCCCTTCATGGTGTCTTTTAACGACTTACCTTTCATTCCATTTTCAGCGCTTTATTCGCAGAGCAACGGAAAGAAATCCTCTGCCACCCCTCCTCCACTCATTTAGACAACATCTGCTCACAGCTGGCACTCAATAACTGTCTGCTTATTCCATAAAACATATTCCAATGATCATACTGCTACACTATAAGCCCACTTTGCGTAAACCTATGGCTAAACAACCGTCTGAAAAGGACTTATGCGTCTTATAATCGCTCTTATGTAAATGTGCCCGTACCAACAGATCAGATGAAGGCACGAACTCCGTTTTCTTCTCTGTGCTGTTGAAGTTTGGGTTCACTTAGTGCCATGGAAAGTAGGCTATCAAAGCACCACCGGCAGAACAGCGGCCATCCACAGCAGACTGGCAGCTGAACATCACTTAAAGCCGTGACGCGAATCTTTTCCACTCCGGTCCGGAGCTCAAGGAGCGCACACACAGACACACCTCCCCTGCCCGACCCCCTCCTCCTCCCGCTTCTCCTCCTGGCTTCTCCTCGGGGCAACACGGACTTTCATGGAAAATCGTTCACGGCCTCTTTTGGGAATTTACCTGCAAGTAGTTTCCCTGAGGAACCGCCGTACAACAAGCGTCTTGGCTGCGCGTCCCGCACTTTCCGCAACTGCGCCAATTTCTTGACGAGGTAGAACTTGTCTGCTCTTCATCAGAGCACAGAACTTAACGCAGGTGAGCGCTGGATGTTTAGATACACAGAGGAAAAAGAAATTAAATGAGGATTTAGTTATTTTTGGACGGCGACATCAACCTGGACAGCTGGATCTGGATCGAGAGGTTTACGCGTCACCGCGGCTGGTTTGTGGCTGAGGTGGCGGCGCACAATGGGCAGCCCGGCTCCTCCAGTGGAAGGCTATGAAACAAAGGACCAACATGTTGTGTTTACCAAATAAAGATTTTCTTCAAATGACCTGTTTATTACATTAGCCAAAGTTCGCTCGTTTATTTTTTGCGCCAGGCGGAGCAGGTGAGTGACAACCAGCGCAGAGAAGAAGGCATGTGAGATGTGATGTGAGAGAGAAGGCTGACTGTACCACGACGTTATATAAACACTGAATATTTCCGCTGTTCACATCCAAGGCACCTCTTTTTTGGAAGGACAACACAAGAAAGTGGTAAGTTTGTCCAGAGAAGCAGAGAGGAGATGACTGCCTGCACTGTGCTCCTGCTCTTCATCCTCTCTCTCACAAGTGAGTTCTTTAATATTCTTTCAACTAATGCTTCAGTACTGATGTGCATCTGAGTGTAGTGATGGAATACGCAAAAACACTCTTGTTTTCATGCCTTTCTGTGAGCTTTGACTGAGAGAATATGACGCTGCCCATGGTGCTGATATACAGCCAACTCTGCCATCAGACAAACACGTTTGAATAAGATGAAGATATTCTCTCTCTGTCTCTCTGTCTCTGTCTCTCTCTCTCTCTCTCACACACACACACACACACACACACACACACACACACACACACACACACACACACACACACACACACACACACACACACACACACACATGACTGTACTTTTATCCTTGTAACGACCCCTATTGACATGATGCATTCCATACCCCCTTACCCCCACCTTAACCATCATAGCTAAACGCCTGACCCTAACCTGAAGCTAAACCTAAGCTTAATTCTAACCTCACTCTTAAAACCAAGTCTTAACCCACACACAGCCCTTTGAAGGTCTGTCTGAAAGTGAAGACCAGCCAAATGGTCCTCACTTTCCACATCCAAGATCCAGAAAAACTTTATTGATCTCCCCTGAGAAATTGCTTGGCAAGGATAGCTGGACACACACACACACACACACACACACACACACACACACACACACACACACACACACACACACACACACACACACACACACACACACACTGAAGAAATTTCAGAGGAGAAGATGAATGAGTGTACTGTCCTGTAGATAATCATGCGGGTCACATTAAAGGTGGCACTAGACGATTTGACATCGACTTTTAATCACTTCAGCTCTACCAAAGACACTTCTCACCGTTTCACTGTGTGTCAGCGTAGAGAGCTGTGGTCTGAAGTCATGAGCTGAAGCTCTGCCAGGGAAACCAACCTCTCTCCCAAATGTCTGTCTATTGTTAACAAAAGGGCAGTCTTTGTGCATTTAATAATTCGTTCAACCGTTGCTATTGCCCTATGATGGTTAAATGTTATTCAAACCCTTCTCCACATGCCCGGAAGATCATTGTGGTAGAAAAAGACTAAATCCCTTATTTTACTTTATATTTGATTTCCATGACAGAAACAGTCAATTCTGACACTCTGCCATAGGACATCACTATCAGTATTACATAAGCCATCAGGTGTAGTTTGTGTGTATTTGTAGAAAATGAATAGCTCGTCAAGGCTGCTAAAATCCCCAAATTTCTGGAGAGAATGTGAGGGACATGACCTCAGTGTCCTTAATGATAACTCCAGGCCAGAGTGAGGCTTAGCTATGCTTTGTCCTTGTTTTTTATTGTAATGTCTGTGAATAGCATCAACATACAGATTGTGTGCACATGGTTAATCATAGTTCTACACAATCTGTCCTACCTTTACGCGTGTTCTGTGTCACCTGATGTACATTGTCAGTGTAGAATTTGATGATCAATCTGAGCCCTTTGTAACTAAAGACAGAGACAAAACCTCAGAGGACCCCCGTGAATTAAAAGCAGCCACAACACTCCTCACAGCAACTTTTCCTTCAGAAACATGGCTGTAAAAACTGTGTGTAGTGGTCATACTCTTAAAACACTTGTAAGTAAAAGCAGACGGGCTCTTTGAATAATTTACACAGGGTTATTTTATACCAAGACAGCACCGTCTCCTGTCTTTTAGGCAGAACGCTTGGATGTCTCCTCCAATGTCCTAAAAGAAAAACTTCCTTTTATTACCTCGACCTCGATTCTGTTTTCTTCTACGGACTTGTCTTTTACATCTTTTGCCCCTGAAATTGTATTAGATTGTAGTCTAGGCTTTAGCTTTAACTCGTAGCCAAGATTTATCTGTCAGCAGGTCTTTAAAAAACAAAACAAGGCAAAAACAAAATACTGGCGTCATCAATGTTCCTATCTGCTCTACAAAGGCAACAGGACTGTGACAAAGATCAGGTTTGACAGGCAATACAGTCGAGCACTATTCTGCAACATCCATCAAGGCAGAGATACCCTGAAATCTAGGTTTAAATTATTCAAATGATGTAATACACCAAGAAAGCGCACAGCACTTCTCTGTGTATTCCATCATGTTGTTGTGAGTGTTTTATTTCCCTGGAGGCCAGACGACTCGACGGCCTTGTACTGTGCAGTGATGTTTGGCACCATTCTTCAGTCCAGCATCTGTGTGATAACTGAAGCTGTCGTAAAACATAGAGATAAAAAAAAGAAAAACGCACCAGTTCAAATATAGTGAACAATAATTTTAATGGGTCTAAGCATTCCATGCTTCTCTCAGACATCAATAATACAGCATGCAAATTACACTGTAAATATGTTTTACATATAGAGTGCCAATGAAATCCTAACAGGAAGCTGCTCCGTACTTGGTGAACAAAGGACTACTTTATTTTACAGTCCACTCCAGACTTGCTCTACAGTCAGGGAGCTTTGTCCCACATTTTCTGTACTTTAACCTAAAAGGAGTGTATTATCACTTAAAGGGATCCATCAATTTCACACATCAAGTGATATCGCCTGAAACAGCAACAGTCAGGTCTGAAAATGAAGGAAGTCTGGGCGTGTGGAGGTCGAGAGAGATGAGCTTCCTCTAGCTCAAACACAACACACTCAAACCTGAACTACAGGTGCTCTACAAGCAGTCAAATTGCATTGTGGGTAATGTGGGCACCAGGTTTTTGACAAGAATGTATAGAATAAAAGAGATGATATCTTTGGTTCTGCTACAGTAATTTTAAATGAATGTCAGAATTTGAACAACTAATTTCACTTCAATATCAACACTTGCCCCATTTGTTGTTATCCTGTTATTCTCTAAGCCCACATCCTCTTTCCTCGTATAGGTATGCAGTACTTATTTTATTGAGAACCTACATGTATGTACTCTGTAAATCATCCCAGTCATTTACAGGCTGTAATGTGAAGCATTACCACACACAGGCCTTCAGAAATTAGGTTATCCTTCAATTTAACAAGCATCTTTCTCTCACGCAAGTAGACTATTTAGGTTCTTGTTTGATGGCACATAAATTATCCTCTGAAGTCAAAATAAACTGTAGGCTGAAGTTCCATTAAGTTCTAACAGATTCCCTTGGCTGTCTTGCTTCCAAATAGCTGAATTCATCAGCGTTCACTGTGACATGAAAGCTTGAAACAGCAGGGTGCTGCTGAAAAGAGAACATCCATGCTCACTCAGCCTTCCCTGCATGTAATCTTACAAAAACAGACAATTCATGTGGCACATGGGGGCTGAAGCATTCCAGATATTAAACGCTTTGCGCAATGTTGTCACTTTGTTTGACAATGTAGTCATAATGGCTGTGGAAGGCAGGAGAGTGGGTCCAAAGCATTTTGCTTCTGACTTATTCATACGATCACTTTTACATAACCAATAATTTAGGGCTGAGGAAACATGAAGCTTCAGGGATCCTCACACGGGGATGGATGGATGACTGAATTTTTGTTTGTTCTCTTGCTCTAAAATGCTGCAGTAAAGCGTGAGACTGCAAGATGCACACACACACACACACACACACACACACACACACACACACACACACACACACACACACACACACACACACACACAGACAGACATGTTGTGTTTATATCACTTGTGGGGACATTACATAGACTTTCCTGGAACCTTACTCTAACCCTAACCCTAACCCTAACCATAACCATAACCACTATTTGCCCATTCCTAACCCTGTACCTAACCTAATCTTACCTAACCCGTAACCCTGTCCTCAGTCTGCACCCTAAAATTTAATGATTTACATTAAGGGGACCTGCATTTTTGTCCCCATAAGGGAGGTGAGTCCCCACAATGTGACAGATTTTTGTCACCACAACGTGATAAATACCTTGCCACACACACACACACACACACACACACACACACACACACACACACACACACACACACACACACACACACACACACACAAAATGTGGGGATATTTTTGAATTCAGTATTACGATAAAAGAGAGATACACTACCTCTACTAACAGGATAGATTTCAGATGGAGATGGGTTTACAGCACTTTCGAGATGCACACTTTAAAATCTAAAGTTTCCCCTCCCTGTGCTCTGAACGTCTGTAGGCAGCAGGGCAGAGAATGCAGAGGAGCGGCTGGTGAACTACCTGTTGGGTCCAGAGCGCTACAACAAACTGATCAGACCAGCCGTCAATAAGAGCCAGCAGGTCACCATCTCCATACAGGTGTCTCTGTCTCAGCTCATCAGTGTAGTAAGTACAGTTATGTATATACAAAAACACACATTTGTACACTAATGCAGCTTATCAGAAAAGCTGCTATATGAAAGCAGGGACAGCCTCATTGTGACAAAATGTTTATAGGCGCACAACAAAAACCCCTTTTGATATCATCATGAATATTTTTTTCCAGCTTGGTCACAATGCAGCGATCGTATCTCTGTTTGTTTTTCTTTTATCACCTCGATCTGACAACTCGAATTCTTATCTTTTATGGCTTCTAGCAGTTCCTGTGAACTCTGCTCTGTGAAGGTTTCAAACACTGAAGTTTTATTTACAGACAGGTTTCCTACTGTGCACTTTGCTGTTAAAGGAAAGCAATCCAGCTCTGAACACTCATTACAAACTTGTGACATTCAGTGACATTTTATTCCCAAACATTTGATCTCATTGTCATTATTAAGATTGCAGAGACTTTGTCACTGGTATGCTTGTTTTTATAATGCTTTCACTTATCTATCCTGATTAGTGCTCTTCTTATGACTGTGTGGATGTGTGCCAGTTGTGTTTGACTGACATCTCCATCAGGGCGGGACACCCTTATCGTTGTTATTAGGTCAAAGGTTTTGGTGACATCACGTCAGCCCAAACATTGCTCCACTCAACAGGCCTTGTTCACAGAAGACATGTTGACAAAAAGCACAGGTGTTACTGGCAATATGAGGAATGCTTCTGGTCTATTGGAGTGTCCTTGTAAGCCACAACACCACCAGCAAACTAAAGTTGCCAAATTGAATTCAGACATTATTAATTTTATTATTTATACCGGTGCTTTCTTAAACATGACACGTCTTTTGTGAAAAAGGGTGTTTCAACCTGACTAGAGGGCCGGTGTTTGTGTGCAGATCCTTTAATCTGTGTAGTCTTCTGTCTCCTGGTCCCCTGCTCTATCAGTAGCCCAGATCTTCTTTCAAAAAATTTGCAACTAAGGTGTGTAATTGCTTAAAGCAACGTTTTTCAACAATCAGTACTTTTTGCAATTTGCCGCCCTTAAAGTTTCTCAGTGTGCTCCTGCACTGTCCTAAATATGGGCGGCTGCACACATGCATTTATTACAACTACATTACTTATGATCAAAAACCAATGAGTCAGCAACTTTGCTAACACAGCCGCAAGTGCAACAATGCAAGACATAACTTAGAGTAGCAAGCCAGCTAATACTACTTACTAGTTCAACAGTAAGAGGGCCAGCTCAGCGTCTGTCTCACAGCCTTTTATTACGCAAAGCTCTTACCAAGAACTAAAAGCTGAGATCCACTCTTGTCTGGCCTCTTGCTCCGTCACCTTCTCATTTACTCTTCTTAGCTTCCTCCTCTCAGTGGTCCCAGTAGCCAAACTGTCATCTAGCTGATGAGCTAACAGCAGCTATAGTTAGCATCAGTTATCATTTATAGAGTGCACTGTCTCGGCATGGATATCGGCATGCCTTGCCGATGTCTCGGCATGGATGGAGTGACACCTTCATCTTAACCTGTGAAAGACTGAGCTCCTTGTCATCCCAGCCGGTCCCTCTATGCAACAACAGATCAGCATCCAGCTTGACTCATCTCTGCTCACTCCAGCAAAATCTGCTAGAAGCTTGGGTGTCATGATTGATGACAAACTAACTTTTAAAGAGTATGTGACCTCTGTTGCTCGGTCATGCTGATTTGCCCTGTACAACATCAGGAAGATCAGACCCTACCTGTCTGAGCGTGCAACACAACTCCTAGTACAAACGCTGGTACTATCACGCCTCGACTGTTGTAATCCTTTATTGGCAGGGCTCCCAGTACACTCGTTAAAACCTTTGCAGGTGATCCAGAATGCGGCGGCTCGTCTGGTCTTTAACCAGCCCAAACGAGAGCATGTCACTCTGCTGCTCATATCCCTCCACTGGCTCCCAGCTGCTGCCCACATCAAGTCCTTGATGCTTGCCTACAAAATTGCCACCAAAACCGCTCCGACCTACCTGAACTCCATCATTCAGGTTTATGCTCCCTCCCGCTCACTATGCTCTGCCCAGAAAGTTGTATTAGGGCACTTAACTCAAAACTTGTTCTCTCCTGTCTACAACCTTGCTTGTGATGTAGGAAAATCTTCTATGTACGTCGCTTTGGATAAAAGCGTCTGCCAAATGACAAGTTGTAATTGTAATCGTGCACTTCTTGCAGAAGATCGTACTGCCCTGAAGCCATGACAGAGGCATCATTGTCCTGTTACGAGTCAGTCTCCATCAAAATGATTTTGAAGTGAAATAGTAACATAATGTTGCTTTAACATTTTAGAATTACAGTGTGGTAACTTTGTAGATGCTTCAGTTCATTAACTTGGCTTGATACTATTATCCATGCTATAATAGAAATGTGATAATGCATCACTGCCACAGTCCACAGACATGCAGGTTAGGTGAACTGGCAACTTTAAAATGCCTGTAGGTGTGAATGAGTCTGACTCTGTTTGTCTGTCTCTTTGAATTAGATCTGTGATAGACAGGTGACTATTTCAAGATTTACAACACCTCATGCCCAGTGCATGCTGGGATAGGCTGCAGCCCACCCTCAAACCTGCACAGGGAAAAAAACATAGAAGATGGATGGATGGATAGTTTTAGATGTTTGGTTTAAAACAAAGTAATCCATTTCTGGATTATCTATGTTTTGGGACTATTGAATGAAGACTGTTATCCACTGTATGCCATGAAAACTCTGAACTAACACACTTTAATTCACTTCAGCTAAGGTTTTCAAAGGCTGTGCTGTGGCAAATTGGCGTGCCCTCAAATATGATGTGCAAGATATGACAGTGTCAGAGGAATTTTGACATATCCATCCCATTTTAATCAATCATTCATCTCAACTTATTTAACCTGTGTGACTAAACAAAGGAGACTGAGAGGTTTAACAGTTAGCCAACAATTTGAAGTTATTTGCTGAATATCAAGCGCCAGCTCAATGTTAACCCCGTTCACCCGCTCTCACACATTCTTTAGCTTCCTGTCAGGCAGATCCCACTGTGATGCGATGTGGCATATTTGACATGTGAAATTACTATCAATATCACAACCTGTAATACTCTTTAACTTTAGACCACACATATTCACTCAGTGTGGGCACTCTGCACGCTGCAGCTCTATGAAGTCTACCTTTGTGATGTTTGTGAACGTGTTGGAAAGTATGCTATTTTGTTATAATAACTGCTAATAAAAACAGACACATTTAGCCCCAAATGTGTCTGTTTTTGCGTCCACTCCCTGCAGATATTTGGGCTTGACCTTATGTGTCTTGCTAGCACTGCTGCCTGTAGAGCATTAGCATTATAATTCAGGCATTTATATCGTAAAGTGGAATTTTATGGAAGTGATGCTCAGAGTATGGTGATTTGTTTCTTACAGAATGAGAGAGAACAGATAATGACGACCAATTTGTGGCTGTTTCAGGTAGGATACAATCTTTCCAGCTACCCACATATGGCATTGTATGTACAGTATGTGGGTGTGTTTGGCATTAAAGGAGTTTCTAAACACTCTCTCTGCAGGAGTGGAATGACTACAGGCTGAGATGGGACCCAGAAAAGTACGAAGGCATCAAGAAACTGCGTATACCATCCAAACACATCTGGCTTCCTGATATAGTGCTCTACAACAAGTAAGTGTGCGCATGTCATCCTCTCAAAGAGAGGACCGGTTTGTCAGTAATTGATTCAGAGGATCTGCCTCTATTATGCTGTTTTAAAGTCAGTGTGTAGAAAAAACACAACTACATTGGTAAAGGAGTCACAGTACATCAGTCTACAGTATTCAGAGGTTTTCCAACTTCACCAGCAAGGCATTACAAGCAGACAATATGCTGCTAAAATAAGGATGTTTTTCCATGGGGATTTTGTAATTAAAATGTTCTACGTTCTCTCTCCTCCAAGCCTGTTTTTTTTATTGAGGTGAAGGGAATTAATACATGCTTCATCAATGTCTGGTCGGAATATCACTTCAGCCAGTCATGAGGGAGAGTTTGGGTTTGGTCACTATAATCACAATGAAGGGAAAAGGGTCTACAGTTCTGCCTCAAGAGTTAGCTGACTTCAAATATGTCTTTTTTAAGTGTTGATTGTAAGTGCAAACTCTGGAACCATATTCTTACATCTCGCCCACACCCTCTCACAGTGCTGATGGCGTCTATGAGGTTTCCTTCTATTGCAACGCTGTGGTCTCCAACACAGGAGACATCTTCTGGCTTCCTCCGGCCATCTACAAGTCAGCCTGTGCCATCGAGGTGCAGAACTTCCCCTTCGACCAGCAGAACTGCACCCTTAAGTTCCGCTCTTGGACCTATGACCACACAGAAGTGGATCTAATCCTCACGAGCGATTTTGCCAGCCGCGATGACTTTACACCCAGCGGGGAGTGGGACATCGTCTCGCTCCCGGCACGAAAAAACGAGGACCCCAATGACATCACCTACCTGGATATCACCTATGATTTTGTGATCCAGAGGAAGCCGCTGTTTTACACCATTAACCTGATCATCCCGTGTGTGTTGATCACGTCGCTGGCCATCCTGGTGTTCTACCTGCCGTCAGACTGTGGGGAGAAGATGACGCTGTGTATCTCAGTGCTGCTGGCGCTCACTGTGTTCCTGCTGCTGATATCAAAGATAGTGCCACCCACCTCTCTCGCAGTGCCACTCATAGGTCAGTCATAGTTGTGTGTGTTTATGTGTAACAGTGTGTAGATTTAAGAAAATTAGGCATGTGAACAGATGAGTCATGCATCATTAGTAATAGAATAAATTGAAAAAAACAAAACTGTTTGGATAAAATTCAGAATGAACAAATAACACACAAATAACTTTTGATATCTTTGTCAAAGACACTATTTAAGTTAAATAAACATATACTTAAAATCAGATTTTGCTCTGTTCCTCTGAGTGTGTCTTCATCCAGTGTTAGGCTGCTGTCAGTCAGACTAAACACTTCCTGAAAGGGCACTAGCCCATCTATTCCAGGTAGGCTTTTAATGTGAAACATGTGCAGGAAGTGCTGACTATTATTGACAGCAACTTTGCAGAAATCAAAAGATCAGCAAAGTCAAAGCCATTGGAAGACCATCCATCCATCCATTTTCTATGCCGCCTATCTGGGTTGCGGGATTGGAATACCTTTGTCCATAAAAACAGTGTTTCTGTTGAAAGTGGAACCTCAGAGCAGCAAGTTGGTGTACAACATGATTTTATTGTTGTACTGGTGGAATTGGTGATTTAGAAAGGTACACCCTAAAAAGACTAAGCCATTCTGAGTCCTTATTAGAGACTGACATGTCCATGTTAGACATGCTGCCAGCTTTTTTTCTAGACACCATTATTCCAATACTGCATAACAACAGCCTGACTGAGAGCAGTGTGATTAAAGGCAGCAGCAGCAGCATATATTTGTTCATGGTGGAATCTTGTCTTTTCCCTTTCTGTCTCTCTGTACCAGGTAAATACTTGATGTTCACCATGGTGCTCGTCACTTTCTCCATCGTGAGCACCGTCTGTGTCCTCAATGTGCACCACCGCTCCCCATCCACCCATCACATGCCAGACTGGGTCAAACGCCTCTTCTTAGTCCGCCTGCCCACCTTCCTCCTCATGAGGCGTCCAGGGTCTTCCAGTATCCGCGATAAACTCCGCCAGAAGTACGCCAATCGGAGTACCGTTGGGAAAAATTATTCCCAGACTGGCACAGAGAAGAAGCAGTACTCCAACATCAGACTCGGAGGGATCCGAACAGACACCGACTCTTTCTTCGTGAATGAGGACTTGGCACACAAGTTTTGCTGGAAGGTTGGTGACATCCCAGATGGGGGCGGCGGGTTTTCAGACTTCCAGAGGCGTTTGGCTGTTCAGTGGGATGCAGATCTGGAGGAGGCAGTGGATGGAGTGAAATACATCGCTGAACACATGAAGACAGAAGACGACGATGAAGGGGTGAGTAGACAAAGCCGTGGTGAAATGAATAGAACAATGATGATGAGCAGGAGGAGATAGGATCAAAGCATGAGAGAATGGGAAGACAGAATATATTACTGCAGAGACAGACTGAGGGAAGTAAAGACCTATAAAAGCAGATTATGGAGATGTGTGTTGACAAAGATGCAACAGCGAAGAATAAGGAGATTTGTAGAAGAAATGAAGATGTTATCAGGGCCAGACGAGAAATGGAACATGCCAAATCATTCATTATTTGTCCTCCTGTGACATTATTCCATGTCAGACATCTATTTTTTCTTAAGATGTCAGATATTCTCAGAAAACTTTGCACAGACTCTCACACAAACATGAAGTCACTCAACTCAGCACTAACCCTAACCCCAGGTTTGGCCTCTAAACTTCCTCAAAATTCCCACACCTAATAAATATTCTAAAGAAGTTTTGCAGCTGTAATTGCTCATGGCAAATTTTTCTACAAGCTACCTCCTGCTTTTGCTCTCGGCACTGCCGGCTGCACTGCAGTCAAAGTTATACCCTGATATGCATTTGGTGTCCTAGAAGCGTCTTAGCCACAGCGGCAGTCAATAAAACACTGCTTCTGATCACTAATGCTCTTTCTGAGAAGAGTGCAGTTGACTGTTGCTTAGTCCTGCCACCAGTTACTAATGGTGCCCCTAACATTAGCATATTAAGCTCCATGAACTGGTCTCCGCTGACTGTCGTGCCTCCAGCTGACTGTATTAAAGAAGAAGAACCTAATAAAAGGTCTTGCATATGCACTTGGTTGCTACATGATGGATACATGATATCGTGCTAAAAGACTGAGGTTAAAGCTACATGTCCCTGGTGTGTTATCAGCATCCTCACCTGCAGTTGAGCCATGTAGAAGAGGGTTAGGGTCAGGGTTATAGTTATAGTAGCAGCATTGCTTTAGCACTGCAGTGCGTCAGTCCTAGGATTTCACTGTGATAGGGGAAAAATGTAAGATCTACAAACCTGTCTGGCTGCTGATTTTAGGATGAGGACTAACCAATGTGTTTGGCAAGCTTCAGCCCTGGTTATGAACAGGTCTTTTTAAATGTAACCTGTAGGCCTAACCACTCAAAATCATGTAGCTCACAAGTCATGCCAGGCCTCTATTGTGGATAGTAAGCTAGTCATCTGGACAAGTTATGCATTAGTTATGAAATGCAGTTACACAGAAATATGTCTGTTGTGTTTTGGTTTTTGGAAAGGCTAAAAGAAGACCCTCCAAACTCTTTAAATACTGAGTATTGTTCTTACTGCAGCTTTATGCAAACAGCGTTCTGGCCAAAGCTTGACAGACAGACAGACTTAATCACAGTTGCTAAGCTATCATCGTTGTTCAGGGGATCAACCATCAGTTGTAAAATAGGATTGTAAGCCCTCCAAACTGTAGAGCTTTCTCACCAAGCTCATGTTCATCTGACCCAAAGAATTAAAACATGATGTTTCTCTGACTGTCTGCTCGTACACACACATCCTTCCTATTCATGATTTGATCTGTCTTAACAAGCTGTCATCATCCAAACTTTTTTTTTCTTTGTTCCAGATCATAGAGGACTGGAAGTACGTGGCCATGGTGATAGACCGTTTGTTCCTGTGGATCTTCATCCTGGTGTGTGTGGTGGGAACTCTGGGGCTCTTCATGCAGCCACTGTTCCAGAGCTATAACACACCCACTGCTGACGACACAGAGTGAGTCACATACACACTCTGAAACACACATACATGCTCTGACATACATACTCTGAAACTTTGAAATTTAAATAAATTTAATAAAAATGTATCACAACACACCTCTTAGCTTGGCAACAACTGCCATTTAAATAATCTGCTGACAGAAGAAGCACCGCAGAATGTCTATGTCATGTAGACCTGTTTTTAAGCACTGCAGAATGACAAGTTGCTATGGTCTGTGCACAAAGCTACATGAAGCTATAGCTACTTCACAATAAAAGCTTTGCTGGCGAGTGAAAAGCTTTAATTGTGAAGCAGTAGGAGGAAGTGTTATATTTTTGCTCATGCCAACTACATTAAATTTCTCTTGATTTCAAACAAGCATCGACAGACTAGATGATTTTTGCAAAATATAGTACGTCCTCATTTACATTTCTATTTATGATTGTGTGTTTTTCTTTTCATAGGTATGGCGATTTCTAGGATTTGTGTGACGTGAGAAAGAAAACTGTTGAATAACTGTCTCTCATAGAAAGAAAACTGAGAGGCTGTCTTTGTTGGTTGGATCTGATACATAACCAGCCTAACCAATGATGACAGCTGGTTGTCTTTGCAACAGTGGACTTTAAATAAAGACCAAATTCATTCTGGAGCATTTCTTTTTTGTTTGCTTTTCTTTTTTTTACCGCATTGCTTCTATTCGGAGATGGACTCTGTCCAAGCTCTGCCATCACCGTGCAGACATGGCAATCCTGATATGCTTTTAATGACCTCTAACAAGGTGACATTATTAAATAGTCAAGGTAATGTCCATACGCTGTTTCTGAGAGAACATACAAGACAGTTGCGGACTATTTTCCCCAGCCTTTAATTCTCCATATGTAAAGAACAACCACAAACCACAACGCTGGTGAAAAGAACAGGTAATTTGTTGTCTTTGTTTCATTTTGGACTGGCTGTGCTGCCGATGGAGCAGTTGGAGATCCGTACAATGGAGGCACAATGGTTCATTACACATTACAGCTCCTTGTAGACCATGAGGTCTGCTCTCCTCTGCAGCATTGTTGATGTGAAAAATAAGACATTAGAAGACATTAAACCAGTTGTTCATGTTAGCACAATACAATGGACCATAATTTCTCATTTCTCCACACTTCTCAAAGTAAACTTTATTGTAACAATGTGAGGACACTTTGTCCTACCCACCTTTTCTCCTCATGAAATTATTAATGCCTCATCTCTCTTGCTCTGTCCTTTTCTTGTTCTGCTTCAGAGCTTTGTGCCTCATCTCCACCATCCACCTCCCAGACAGTGTTGTAATTATTAATGCATTGTCTTATTTTGAAGAAAGTGTATTCTCCTCTTCCTTCCTCTTTCTGTCTTTCACACACTTAGTTATTGTTTTATTTTTTGCTATATCATGTCACAATTGTAGCAGCACCACATTATATCAGTATCAACAATAAATATGACACTGACTGTATTCTATTACACGTTGAATAAAAAGCTATGAGTTTTATATGTTTGGCCAGTGCTTTCCCTTAGTCACATGTTCCCTAGTTCTTTCCTCACATTTTGTCTGGGATTGGGTTTCTTCAAGGACCATGCCAGTGGTTTTGTATAGTGAGGCCAGTAAATCCTGTATGTTTACAACTTCCATTACTGACACCCTTTACCCAATGGATGCAAACAGAGCTATGGTTTTTTCCTACCTTCCATTGCCCATTGATTTCAGGTAATTTTTGCCTGCAATCAAGATCAACTTCCAAAGACTTGAAACTTGCTAATGCATCATAGTGAAAAACACGTCAGCACTTATTTTCATTGATAGAATTTTTTAATAGCGTTAAAATTGCAGAGTGATCTGTGAATGCTTCCTGGTGGTGCATTCAGGTGCTGAAGTGAAGATCTGATGAGAGAGCTTCGCCACTTAGCTGTCACGTAGTAGCACTGCATTCATAAACTATGATGTCTGGAAACTCAACAGGGAATGCAAATAATTTATCAGACATAAAGTTAGTTATCTTGGTGACTTAAGACTGGAAAACTTTTTCGTCACACTACAGCTCATAAACGCACCATTCCTCTACCTGGAACTCCATGTGCGTATCAGGGCTGGAACACCAGCATACTTCTCATTGAACGAAAAGTAGCAGGAAAAGAAATAACTTTGCAAAATAATGATGTTTTCACAAGAAAGTGTCAGACAGAGAACATCACAATGAGAAGTTCTACTGAGAAGATGATAACACTTTGTACAACATGCCTGTTGTATCCACTAGCGGCAATCTTCCCCTGGTGCCCCCATGTTCAAAACAATGCAGTAAATGTGTCCTTTTGGATGCCCTTATGGGCAAAATTAATTGGCCTATACGTGCCTCAAAATGGCTAACTAGTTAGAAGAAGAGACACCATCGCTACATCACAGGATCAACCAGAACACCAACCTCTGGAACCAACACGGCAGCATTTTAAGGAGTACCTGAACATTTAATTAAGTAAATTTAAACAGCTCTGCGAAATGTTACAAGAGCTAAATTATGGCTGCATGCTTTGGGAAATGACCAATACTAATGGTCTAATGTAAGTGATGGGAGTTCAAAATCAAAAGCCATGGCATGGTCCTTTGAGTTGAACTTAAAATCATGAATATAGCTGCATCATATTATGAGATATGTTCTATGTTGATTCTATGTTTTTCTCATTGCCAATGAAACCACTAAAACCAACAATGAATTGATCCTGCTAACAAGTATTTTCTGTGTAGCCAAAGCTTGATACATCCCTCTGTTCCATAGAGCTCTATTGTTGTCTGAAAACACATAAGGAACACATAAATGAGGACCAGTGGTGCACTGTGTGTCATGTTCCTTTGTAACCATGAACACTGCAACTGTAGTTTTTGACTCAATCTCACATACTCCCTCCTGCTGCTGTAAATAACAATGGTGCACCAAATGTGTATCAAGCCACAGCTGAAAGTAGTCCCCAACAAATCCACCATTACTCCTTTCTGAGTAGCGTGTGTTAAAGCTCACAGTGCCCAGCTGTTTCAGATTATTACTGGGCTTTTTCTGAAAATGAAACTTGAACATTTGTGATCTGTTTAAGAGATTTACAACTTCAGTACAAAGAAATGGACTGGGAGTTCCACAGACAAGGAGAGTCAGAAGTTACTGAGCAATGAACTGATACATTGTTGGTTTTGGTCTTTAATATGAATTGTTTACCGTAAAAACTGAATAATGTGAGTGTTATCCTTAAAGCAATGAGCAATATATGCAACACTTGGAAAAGCAAATTTCACCTAAATCACCAACGTTATGAGCAACTTCATAATAAAGAAAACTTAAGAGCGCATGGAGGCCTCAGATTATTTGTGTGACATAGATTTTATGTCAAATATCTCTATTACCACAAATCTTTGCAAGTGTCATGTGCTGAATTTTCACATTCATAAACCTCTGACATTTTTCCACAGGCTGCTGATGATATATAACCACAAACTGTCAGCATCAACGTGATGAGTTTACAATCTAAGATTCTTTTAGACACTCTCTTCATGCTCTACCTATGAGACTATGTGTTGTATGGACAGAACACTGACATGCAGAAGATCTGCATTGATGGCAAATACATTAAACCACTCTCTCAGTTAGAGAGAGGAGAATTACTATTCGTGGAAGAGAGCTCCTTTTCTTACATTGGTGGAGGGATAACATCATGAAGACTCAGCTGAGTCCTGCCAGAATGGGATAAAAAGGAGGTGTTAAATACTTGGCAGGAGGCAGACGGGGTGGGGAAGTGATCTATGTGTTTTAATACTTTTCAGAAGTTGGTATGTTGACACTTATGTGTCATTTATGACATCTGTTTTATCTGGATGACCTCGAATACATTTTGAACTTTTCACGAACTTGTTTTCTTCATCAACCGAAGACAAGACTCAAGCAGATGTTTGTGTTTTGTGTGTGTGTGTTATGTGTGTGAGTTCTAGGAATTGTGTGTGTAACTGCTCTGCTAAAGAAATGCATGTTTTATTATGATTAATTTGATTAATGCTTGTTCTTTAAGTGTCACTGGTGAGATAAAATGAACAGTAACTTCTTAATTTGGAGGCTTTTTTTTTCTTTTTCTTTCTGTGTGTGGGAGAGTACACACACACACACACACACACACACACACACACACACACACACACACACACACACACACACACACACAATTAAGACCCTTTTTAAACCTTCGCTCTGGTCTGCTGATCTATCTGAAGTGGAATAAGGTTGAATCCACAGACAGGGTCACATCCTGTTAATGGACATTCTGGTGGTTGTGTGTCTATGTGTGTGTATGAGAAAGGCTCCTTCAGTCTGACAAAAGAGGAAGTGTGCTCGACACTAATGTGCTTTTGTTCCACTGGAGTGTGCCAGTGAATCATTACATTTTAGGGTGTAGTGTTAGGTTAAGTTAAAGGTAAGGTAAGGTAAGGTTTAGGGTTAGGTTAAGGCAAGTAGTGTTTATGGTTAGGGTTAGGGTTAGGGTAAGTCTCCAGGAAATGAATGTAAGTCTATGTAATGTCTGCCTCTCTCTCTCTCTCTCTCTCTCTCTCTCTCTCTCTCTCTCTCTCTGTGTGTCTGTGTATTTGCATGTCCATGTACCCAAATTTGTGAACTCCATCTGCCGTAACAAAAGGTGATACCGGGTGAAAATAACATCACCTTCCAACTGTCTGCAGCCTCTGAAGACAAAGCACACTGTTACTTTTTATGTATTACTGCATGAATGAACTCACACACACATAATAGACCATGATAAGATTTAACTGGTTCAAATCCTTTATCTCAGCAAAAGTGAAGCACTGATTCCTGAAACCAGCGCATCAGCAAAAATACTACTACTGAGCCTCTGCTGTGCTGGACAGCTATTGACAAAATGCATATTTACCGTGCCCCCTCTGATTTGTGTGTGTGGCGTATGTGTGTGTGTGTGTGGTTGACTAGAGCATAAAGGTGACAGATGTGACGTTGGTGTGTCTGGGGGAGAGGCAGAAGAGAACAGAGAGGGCTCGCTGTCATACGGTGGTATGAGATTGTGTAATGTAATGTTCTGTGCAGCTTAGCGAATACACCAGACACACATTACCAAGGGGCTGGAAATATGTTGAATAAATGTTAAAATAGCTAAAAGTAGGATAGACAATGGGTTTGAATAGTTATCTAAAAGTAATAGATAAACATGTGAATTGGTTATTTAAATGTAATAAGTGGATGAAATAAATAGCTAATTAAACAGTGATGTAAAAGTAATGGATGAATGCTTGAAAGGTCTGGCTGCTGGTGGAGGAGTGTGCTGGTTTATCGTTAATAAAGATATAACGATGTCCTATTTGCCAAAGTTTTGATTAATGATTCATTTGTCATTTTACTCTATTTAAGTGATATGAGAGAACTTTTATATTGAATGTATTGAAGTGTTGCCAAACTAACTACAACACTGAACTAACTTGTGCCACTAACTTGTGCCCTGACTTGTGAATGTTGTCACCGTTTTTCACAGAGCAGCATTTTTCCAGAACGCTTTTTAACTGATCTCTTTGCATCTCTCCTTTTCATGCCACCCTTCACCTGCACCCATCCGATCTCTGCTGGCAGAGGCGGCCTCAGCTGACCTGCTGCACCGTTAATCAAAGTGAACCCAGCGTTTCAGCTCAGCGGTTATTGTCCAACACACATGTGTAGGCCTGCACCCTGAGCCCTCTGCCCATTTGTTAAGGTACAGTAACTGTGGTGAGTGAAGTGCACGCGTCACTTTTTTAACGGCCATCACTCCCGCAGAATATCCAGCATGGGGTCATGAACTCTCACAACATTCAGACCATCAGCTCTGTGGAAAATAAAGCCAAATATTACCTGACCAGCTTAATGTATAAAATATTGGCAAAAAAACTCACATGGAGGACAGATGATGAGTCAAACTCTGGTTATTTAGCGTATTAATATTTACATCACCACATGAGTTTCATTTCCAGGAAGACCTTAAACACAATCTTTTGTTTCTGTTTTTGAACTTGCTTTGTGTCTTTCTTTTCTTTTCCTCATTCAGGCTGCTAATTAATGTAAATTCCACCGTGGAGATAATCTCCAGCACTCACATCAGATTTATACTCTCATGCCCTCCAATGTTTGTGTTAACTGAGGTCTGCATCATGGTGGAAAATCTGGCTCGCTGCGCTGCTAAAGTTTCCTAAGGTTGCTCTCCAAAATAAGCAGTGTTTGTCAGGCACCCCTGCAGTCATCCGGAGGGCTCGTTCTGCTCCGTCTACCCGCTCTGGTGCCTGAGGGTGGAAACACTACTGCTCCTTCACACACTCCACCAAACCTGGACACGTGCCATGCTCCATCTCTATGGCCCATTCCTTCTTTCTCTTCCCTTTATGAACCTCCATTCCTCTCCTTCCCCTCTTCCTTATCCTCCTCCTCTCTCTATTTCAGCTCTTCCACTCCCTTACTCCCCCCGCCCTTTTTCAGTCATTTGTAAATTGTGTGTGGAGAAATGAGAACTAAAAATACACTGGTGATAAACCCAATTATCTGTCCTTTTTCACGCTACACACCCAAATAGCTTGGAACACGGGACGGGCTGCGTGCCAGATACCAGCCTTCAGTGTGGATTCCTGTGTGTTTGTGTGCCTCCACCTGAGTGTTTTACATTCAGTGAAGTAATTTAACAGCTTCAGCTCACTCTTACCAGTGTGGAACTACAAATCAACTGGCCGCAGCTTTCACGCTTCAGGAACTGAAACAGATTTTGGACACAATCATCATTTTGGACCAGAGAAGCATTATATATTGTTCAGTCCACAGTGAACTCTAGTAGAGAGAGAAACAGCCGAGATAAAGTTGTGCTAGTGCAGCAATAGGTCACAGATGACCCTGCAGTATTATACTTTCAGAGTTTTCACTGTCTTCATGGCTCCTCTAGATATCGCCTGCTAAGCATGATGGCTTAAGTCAGCTTGTCCCACAGGATAACCCACTTTCAGCAGCACACAACATTTGATCGCTCTGTGTGTCAGCTTGAATGTGTGTGTGTGTGTGTGTGTGTGTGTGTGTGTGTGTGTGTGTGCGCGCGCGCGCACGTGTGTGTGTTTGTATTCTGCCTGCTGGCTGAAGATGCCCTAATAGACACCAGCACAGAAACACTGCGCTGAGTAATAAATTCAAGAGGAAAAACGAATGCCCAGTGTTTCTGTCCCGTGAACAAATGTCAGAACAAACTTTGAATATTTTAAAGACTTATCCTTTCAGATATTTCACACTGCGCAGCGCTGACGCACTGTTACTTGGCAGCTAACTTTTAAGTTTGGCTTTTCAGTTCATTTTGGATATAGAAACCATGTAAAAACATCCCCAGTGTTGACAGTACATTTGGTCTCTAATTATACTCCCCTTCCCCTTCTGCCGCCACACCGATGAATAAAAGATATCCAGCTCTGCAGACAGTAATGAGTGCGATGCTCTTAGACAGCACTTATGATGTACTAACAGAGGTTTGAACTTGTCTGAGTATTCCTCTTGCCTGTGGCTTGAGCAAATATGAGTGTGTGATACTCCTTCCCTTGCAATCACAAGCTGTAGCAGTCAAAGCACTGCCAGACTGGTGAGCTGCCACATTTATTTCAGATTTAGACCCATCAGTTTACGATATCTGACTCGCAATCTCACGGAGACCTGCAGAGCAGAGTGAGAGTGTGTGGATGTGAGGACTATCATAAGCCACATATGGGGACAGATTTCAGGACTTTAAACTAATGATCTGGGAGATTTATATGTCAGTTGGGGCAAAAATTGGTGTCTCTAATTTGATTCATTGTAGTTTAAGTCAGCATGAGCTAACCCATTTTTGGACTACACGCGCTAGACCATATGACATTTACTGTCCCAGAGGATATTAGCTGTGCAAAACCAGCATGTGTGTGTTTCTGTGTGTATGTCCACTTTTCGCTCCAGTGTAAAATATGGCACCTGCTGCTGGCGTAAATCATGCCTATGTAGGTGTACTTTGTACCCAGGTGTGTATAAGGCTACAACACAGTACACTCACAGTGTGGAGCTGTAGATTTATGTGAGCTGAGTCAATCTAATTATTGCTTTCCTTAATCAGACAAATGAACAGATGTGTTTGTGTAGGTGTGTGTGTGTGTGTGTGTGTGGGTGTGGGTGTGGGGGGGGGGCTCTTCCACCTGCATTTGTCTGTATGTGTGTGCATTAAGCTGATAATCCTGCATTCAAGAATAAGATTGTCTCTGTTGGCAGACCTCATATCATTTGATGTCAAGGCAACCAGATGTGTTGAGAGAATTTATGTAACGTCTTTACTGATGTCGTTTCTCTTGGTCTGAATACACACTTTGCTTAAGTGTTGATTGCTTATATTATTTTTTTTCGCTAACTTGTTTGAGAAAAAATAGAATACAAAGGATTGCTCTGAGGGGAACACTTCAGATTCAATGGCTGCAAGAAACCATCAGTAAAGCAATAAATAGCCCTGTTAATATGGTGTTTAGTTCCCCATACATAAATACTGGGGGTGCTTTTGGGTCCACTGTCTCGCTCAAGGACAATTCAACATATTTATTTATACCGAAACAGAGAGAAAGATCTTGGGACAAACTACTCTAATACTGAGAAAAATGTCTGGAGGGAGTATCTTTGGCATTTATTTAGCGTTACTCTGTGCAGCACTCTTACACACCTTCAACAGTCACATCTAGGACACGTGCAACAGCAACCAAACCACAGTCTTCTCCTTTTGGTGTGATTCTAGTCGAGCAGTTTGCGTTACAATAACTGGAATAGATAGATAGATAGATAGATAGATAGATAGATAGATAGATAGATAGATAGATAGATAGATAGATAGATCTATTAAATCTATCTAAAACAAACTTTTCAGAATCTCTTCCTGAGATATTATTCTCAACATGAAGCTGACCTCAGCCAGAGAGGTCAGCAGAGAGCAGAAGGAATGGCTTCATATGGACTGCAGGCCTGGGTAGCACCAGCTTTTCATAAATCCTTTACTAAGTTTGTGTGCAAAGACTCGGTTTGTGCCCAAAAGCACGACTTTATCTTTATCTGCCAGATGGTAAATGATTTATTTTTTTATTTAAACGATTTATTAAATGTATTATTATTTTTTATTCTTTTTGCTGCAACCTGTTTAAATTAAGTGTCCTGGTAAACACTTCTAACAAAGCTAAGGTGAACTTGGGAACATTTGGTGCATGTGGCTGTGGGTCTGAAACAAACAGAGTTGGTAGACGTAACTCTGTTCAATACGATGAAAAACGACAGGCTTGCAAAACAGTCTTACTTTATGAAACTTACACTCAGCTTTTGTTGAGACTATATTGATTCAAATCTCTCATTGTTTTGGAAGCTGTTGCAATGCAATCCAATAAAACGACTTTTGTCGCATGTATTGTATTACCACGTTAATGATAATAATAATGATGTTTACTCTTGTATTGTGTATTGCATCAGGGTGCAGCCATTTGTAGAACAGTTTTTTCCAGAGTCTGATAGATGTGATTTCCTGGATGCAGCTGAAAGTCATGCATCCTGCTCTGTCCATATTGCGCCCCTGACCTCTTTACCTCCACCATCATATCTTTTCTCACAATATAAGGAAGATATACAGTAATAACCACCCTCCTGCCTTCTGGAAGTTTCCAGAAGCCTCTGATCACCTCTGCTCCATTAAATGCACCTCAGTCAGACGATCATGCCAGGGAGAATAAAAAAGGCCATCCAGATTTCATTACTTGGGGTTGAAAATAAAAGCACTTCTCTCGGGGTCAGGAGATGTGGTGCAGATATGTGGATGTGAATAATTCAGGATGGTCTAAAAGTTCTGGCGAGGAAGATAGATTTTTTTTATGGGTCGTGTTTCATTTGAAGCAGAAAGATGGCACCAGTGTACATTGTATGAATGAGAGCAGGTGCAGGAGGAGAAGCGTGTTCGAGGTATGTGAGGTGAAAGAGAAGGGTGACAGAAAACATGGAAGGGGGGAACGTAATCAGCAAGTAAGGAAAATCGAGTAAACCAAGGGGGGGTGGGAGTGGGGGGGTGTATTGTTGGGACGCTGACTGAGAGGAGCGGAAGTAAAAATGGAGAGATGACGCCATGGAGAGAAAAGAGGATGACAGTAATGGCTTTTGGGCTCAGTGCATTCAGCTTTTATGAAAAACATGAATTAAACATTGCCCAGGGCAGAGCAGCAGGACAGGCTATGGTGCGTCACGCTAAACAATCCTGGCAGAAACATTGATTCTCACCTAGTTCCTCCTCTGAACTGCTTCACTAATAAGGCTGGAGAAGACAAGCGTGTCATGACGCCACACTGTGAGCTCAGCACTTGTCAGATGGCAACACCAGCAACAGCAAAAGCACATTATCCCCGTTGCGCTTATTCTGTTTTTCTTCATCTGTCCTTTTTACGCGGCTCCTGTCTGCATGGATTAGACTCTGTAACAGTAAACTCCATCCAATAGCTAAATAAGGAAGAGAAGGTGAAAAGCACAATGTTTTGATGGCAGTGCGCGTGTTGAAATGAGAGGACACTGATTGTTATGACAGCACTCATTGTTGTGAAGGTTGATTGTGTTTATCCTGGATGAAATGGCCTGAGGGTGAAGGGGGGGTCCTGACATAAAGTGTGTGTGTATAAGCTCCAGTGTACGCACACCTATGCTTCCTATATACAAACGATATTTATATCTCACATGTCACATCTGGTAGAGTTTCACCTGAGGCAAAAACACTACCTGTTTAGCTGTTTCAGAGAAATAATAATTGTTAACATGATAATTGTTTCATCCTGGCTTGTTTTGAAGTGTTTTCATGATCTTGGTATTCAATTTAACAGTTAATATTAAATGAAAGTAAGATGTGACTATAATGGATGTATTGGATGGGTGGCACTGTGGCTCAGTGATTTGTTGTTTTACATCAGGGGATGTAAATATGAAAAACACGACAAAAATGACAAATTATGGTACTTTTGAATTTTACATTTAGTGTCAAAACAGTTCAACACACTAGAACATCTACAGTGCATTTTCAACAAATACATACAAGTAAATACTTACTGGGCACACCAAGAACAGCTCCAGGGACCCCAGGGGTCACAGAGCACCAACACCTCTGACTGAAGTGACTGTTTTCAGCACCTCTCTTCAGAAAGTCACAGGACTCAAAAGTAGGGAAGTCAGGATCTGTTAAAATAACTATGCCATTTTTTTTGTTATGAAACTCTATTTATTACTGGTCACAAATAGAATAAAAACAAGTGTCTCAAGTGTTTGTGCCCACAGTGGCTTGTTATCTGATCATCCCCAAATAGAAAGAATAATTAGAAAGAAGAAAGAAAGAAAATCTAATTCAAAATTCATTCATTTAAACTTGTTCAACGGGAGGTTGTGAAGACAATGGTTCTAAAGACACTCCAATCTATCAATATCAACAAAAGGTCAATGAATGTGCGTGTGTGTCCATGAATAAGAAAGTGTGGACAGGCACACACACACACACACACACACACACACACACACACACACACACACACACACACAGCAAGACGGAGAGACAGAGAGAGAGAGAGAGAGAGAGAGAGAGTAAATTGAACGCATCACTCAATTCTTAAGCTATGCGTGTGTGTTCGTGTGCGTACGCGTGCATGTGTGACCAGGGCACATTCCTCAGTTGGGTCTCGTTCCTAACCGCTCACTTTTGTTTTGGCTCGGTTCAGCTCGGCTCGGTTTCATTCCTCCTCCTCCCTTAATTAGTTTGTTAGATGACGTCAAAGCAAACGTGGAGAATCAGGGTCTAAAATTAAACTCAATCAGCGCGATCCGGAGGCTGGTAAACAGGCACCTGGGGAGCTCATAATACAAGCAGCGCGTTTCAAAGAGGCAGAAAGGATGTTTCGGAGCAGCTAAACTTTCCTCCTCAGCACAGCGCGGTGCTGCAGTTTAGTGGCTGGGGAAAGACACAGCATGCAAAACGGTCTAATCTTAGATTCAGCAGACTGAAGTAATGCACAGATTGAACTTTGCCTCAACAGGATTCACTTTTAAAAGACATGTGATTTCCTCATGGGACCAAACATGATATAAAATGCGAATATTACACGAAACATTCCTGTAAATAAAGTAAGTAAAAGTTAAGTGACTTCAGCACCGCGGACAGCGCATCTGCCAGTCCTGCACTGACCATCAGTCAAAGCCTTTCCAGCGCGCCTGTGAGCTGAAGACCTGGTATAAAGTGACGAAATGTAATTAAGTCAGATATAATTCTATTGTGTCATTGTGAATACTGACATATCTGAAATGAAGACACATCTGAATGTCTGACGTGCTTTGTTCAGACAAAGCGAATACACCACGGCGAGAGCAAAACTTGACTTTCGTTACTACGTTCCTCCTGAATGTGGGCTTACATCTGGATTTTTATGGTAATTTTCTCTTCCTGATATCCACGGAGTCAAATTACGCCTATTACCCTCCAGAGCGATTGTTCGGGCTGTTTTCCCCTCCCTGTGTGGAGTCCGTATGGATGCGCCAGAGGGGAGCTTTGCGCTCATAGGGGAGGGACGAGCGTAGTCAAGTTCGGATCGGATCAGGAAGGAGCGCACCGACAGAGCGAGACAGGCGGCACCAGGGGAGAGACGCACGTTTTCACGCCATTTCATTTTATTTCTTCCTGTCATCGATTGAACCGACAGAGTTCGTTCAGGAAAAAAGTGAAGAGGATCCCTAAACGACACGGGGGAGAGATGCAGCCGGCGGCGAGATGGACTTTGCTGCTTCTTCTCGTGGGTTTGATGGCGCAAAGTAAGTAGGATTTATCCCAGGCAGACGTTTATATCATGTAGGTTTGACGCTGTCAGATGTATATATAAAATTTTTGATTGTTTTTCGAGAGTTAGCTATGAAACGTGACAGATTTACGCGCGTCTGTGCCTGGAGGGTCAACTTGGAGATTTTAAGATGGTTCAAAGGCTTTTCATTAAGTTTGGCTTCATGTTTCAGCTGTGAGTGTCAGCAACGAGGTGACTTGGTGGAGTTTCTGTCCAGTGCGTAAAAAACAAAGTTCCTCAGCTTTTGTCATCGATAATCAGTCTCTTAACTTTCTTTAGTTTCATCATAATTTAGAAAATGACAAAATAATCTTTAAAACCTCCAATTATCTAATGCCACATTGTCCATTTCATCCATTCGAGTTTAATTAAAACGTCTCTCTCTCTTCATGATCGCGTCATAAACCTCATCATGACTTGGTTTCCTCTTAACTAGGCCAACAAGATGAAATGCAGAAGAATGCGAGAAAAGGCAAATGAATTTTGATGAATGCAAATTTTGTTTTGAGGCGTGAGTCGTGATTTCAGGAAACCAAAACAGATTAGAATCTGTTTAGAGGATCTGTTCTCCTCTTTACGGCTGGGAGGGTTATACAGGGCTTGCGCCAACATTGCTGTATTCAGACAGAGGGCAGATAGCCGCTTCGCCCGTCTGCAGGCATTTGATAAAAACCTTCCTCATTGCAATGTGCGTCTTTGGATAACACTGATAACTTTCGTTTTACCCCAATTATGGTATGAATAAAAAGTTGTATTGACTTGTCGTTTGTGTTTGTTCCTGTACTTTTTGGTGGAAAGACAGAAGTATATTTTCAGAGCTTTTAAAGTGAGGATATATCGTGATTAGGAAAGGTTACTTTGATCATCCTTATCTTTTCAAAAGGGGTATTTTAGGGTTATAAACTGTGTTAAGCCTGGTTAAATTTATCATTAGAATTAAGCCACGTGTATTGATGAAGGAAGGAAGGAAGGAAGGAAGGAAGGAAGGAAGGAAGGAAGGAAGGAAGGAAGGAAGGAAAGAAGGAAGGAAGGAAGGAATGGATGTACGAAGAAAGGCGAAGAAGGATGGAGACAGGACGGAAGGAAGGGAGGGAGAGAGGGCAGAAGAAGGAAGGATAGAAGGAGGGGAATAAAGGGACGGAGGGAATGACAGAAATTGGAACAAGAGAGGTACAGAGGGAGAAAGGAAGGATGGGATGTAGAAAGAAAGGCAAAGAAGGATAAAGGAAGGATGGAAGGAAGGAAGGAAGAGAGGGACAGAGGAAGGAAAGGAGGAGGGAAGAAAGGAAGGAAGGAGGAGAGGGTCAGAGGGAAGAAGGAAGGAAGGAAGGAAGGAAGGAAGGAAGGAGGGATTTGGTATAACAGAAATACATCCAAAGACTTAATCAGTGACCGCAGCTGTGGCAGAGAGTCTGGATGTGACCTGGAGCCACTCTGTGAAACAGATGCAGAGACGGTAATTATGCGGCGGCATTTCAAAGCAGTAACGTAAACATTTGCTCCAAGGGCATGAATAGCAGCTATCTGATTTATGCAAGGTGGCAGATAGGCTCTTTTATGGTTTATCAGGCTCTACACACATATTTCACTCCATGCATGACCCTCCTGGCTGGGAGGTGTCTGTGTGTTTCTGTGTGTGTTGTCCCTCTCTCTCTCTCTCTCTCTCTCTCTCTCTCTCTGTATTATCAGAAGTCACATTTTTATGTTGTACCTAAATTATTTGTGCTTGTTGTGAACCTGAATCTGAATCTGTTCTTCAGTACTGCTGAGCTCACTGGTATTTCCTGGTGGTCAGACACAGAAGCTAATGTTAGCCAGATGGAGCAGGTGAGGTTGCTAAGCTGTGGCCTCCAGATTGACCCTGATGCTGAGGACTTGTCTCTGTGATGAAGCTTGGAGTCATATGTTTAGATTTCATTTTAATTTCTAATCTGAGTACATTTTTACTATTCTGAGTAAAATGTAAAAATCTCAGTGCACATTTACAGATTGCTTTACATAGATTGTCCTAGATTGTAAATAAAGTACTTTCACAATAAATCTAATTTTACACACTTTACAGGTCTGTGTGTGCATTTACAAATCTGATAATTTTAGACTTTCACAAATTTAAGACTACAGCACTTACTAATCTCAGTGTACTTCTAATAATTCCCTTCATTTACAACAAATTTGCATTAATAAATATATTGTATGTCATTACAGCTTTAGCACATCAACATGAGGAAATATTTATATTGAGAGGAATGTTAATAATACTGTATTTGCCAAATGTCGCCAGCTCTCAATATACTTTAAATCTTTGTTTCCACCAGTGGTAACCAAAACATGTTTAACACTTTACTGGTTAGGTTTAGGCAACCCAAAGCACTTGGTCAATATTAAAGAAAGGTGGTTTAATGTTGGAAAAACTGATTGATTGACTGATTTGAAGCAGTTTTTTAGTAGCTTAAACCTAAAATGCAGGACAGAGGACATGAACTCTTGTCAGAGGTGTCAGAATTCTGCATGCATCCATCCATTGGACCTCCTCCATATGACCTATATGTGCAAAAAAGGGATGTCGTATTTCTGGTTTAGAAGAAACATTGCTAATGAATGTAATCAGGACAGCAATTATGTTTCCTCTGAAGCATGTTAGTGGACCGGGTTGAATTAAGGATACTCACAAATCCAACTACACATTTACAGATTGAAATGCATATTCATAACCCAACTCAAAAATTAGCAAATGATTTAAGGTAGCTCCACCACACAAACACACGCCCTGGCTCCCATCCACTTCTAAAGACGCCAGCAGAACAGACAAATTCAAGCATGCATTTCCTGTTTTGGTGTGACCTCCAGCCGGCTCTGATGGACACACAGTTCAGAGTGCTGTGACCCTGTGGATGTGCATGGTCGGCCTCTAAAAACAGTGGTGTACTGCTGCTTGGAGACTGAAAGACCATTATTCTATCACCATGTTAAGTGCAGCATTACACTACCAGACTGCAAACTGCTGCAGTGCTCTCAGACAGTTTGTGATGTCTCTGATCAGCATGTATGTACATTAAAACAGAAGGTTCATGTGACCACACCAATAGCTGTGATTTTAGCCTCATACATGTGCTTAAGCAGGTAGAGGTCTTGAAAATACATCCCAACACACACATACACACAGAGAGAGATTAATAGCATGTAAAATATTTACAGTATGTGCTTCCAGTGTACTGCGACTCTCATGTTACATCGGCCTGTAGGTATCTCCATGATGCTGTCCCTCGTATTCAAATAGAGGCTGCTCTCTTACTGTATTTGAATGCATGACTGATGATCTGGTCAGTGAACTGTGGTGATGATGATGATGTGTGTGTACGTGTGTGTGTGTGTGTACGTGTGTAGCAAGCTTGTATCACAGTAACATTTATAGGGCAGAGCAGGGAGCAGGGGGGCGGGGCTAACGATAAACTGAGTCATAGATAAAAGTATTGAGAACACCTCGCTCTGCAGAGCTCGCTTCACGCTGCTGTGATCGTCCGCCTCTTTTCACAAACACCCAACCTGTATACCAGATTTCACAGTTTTACCAGGACATGTAAAGTGTGGGGGTGTTTTCTTCATTCCCACAAAAAACACATTCAGTGTCAGTCATCAGCAAAGCGATACATGTACCAGCCAGGTTTCACTTTGTAAGTCTTTCTAAAAGCATATTTAGTGAAACATAACATGTGTACTCACGCTGACACCTTCTTTCTCTCACTCTGGCTTCTCCAAGGTCAAGATGGCATTTCCTGAACCCCAAAGAGAAGAATGTGACCACCTCAGGGTCTCATTTACACCTAATCACCATAAAGTGTCCATTTTTAAGACGTTGAAATATTGAACTACAAAGGTTGAATGACTTTTTTTTTACATGAAACATTCAAATTCATGTAACCCACTTTTGGGGGGGAACATGCCTGGAGGGGAAGGATGAGCTATAGCTATTTGATATGCTCATTTTGAAGGTGAAAGAAAAACCATTTCCTTTCTACACGAAAATGTGTGAGCGCACAAATGCATGTGTGCTCGTCTGTGAATGTCATAAGGCTTTTAATAGCACTATATTGGACCTGTTTTCATGCTTATATCTGCCCAAAGAAGAAAGAATGCCGCCCCCCCCCCCCCACACTCACACACTCATCTATCTTGGCTCCTCTCTGGCTCTTTGCACCTGTCTCTCACATTCTTGTGCTCCCACCGCACTTTCTCACTCACAAATCTCTCAGGTTCTGTTGCTGTCATCAGCTTTCCACTCAGTTGCATCTCTGTCTTTTCCGCTGTCGCTCTCCCTCTCTCTGCTGTTCTCCTCCCATTTAATCTCTGTCAGTTGACTTCAGCTCATCTCAACTCAGCTTCATAGTTACAAAGGGAAAACAAACAGTTGGAGCTGAGCCTTCCAGCTCCTCGCAAAGCAATTACTTTGTATTCTGTATTTACAATAGAAGTATTGTACAAAATGAAGATGAAGATGAAGCAAAACATACCGCCTTCCTCTTTCACCCCTGTCTGTCGCTCTTCCTCTCCCTCTCTCTCTCTCTCTCTCTCTCTCTCTCACTCTCTCTCTCTCTCTCTCTCTCTCTCTCTCCTTTAAAAGCATTTGCATGCTCAGGGGAGAATGGAGGCTAAATGGCACTCTAACAGTATTCTCTCAGACAGCCCATAAAATGGTTTCTTCTTTTCCATCACTCATTATCTGTCCTTCACTCTTCTCTTCCTGCCTCTCCCCCTTTCCCCCCTTGTCGTTCTCTTCATACTTCATCTTGAATGATAGACAGTCATCTCCAGACTATTTTTTTCACAGTATGCAAGTTGACCTCCAACCCTCATGTCTTGGGTGCATTAAATATCTCACAGGATTTTAAATGTCTTGCTTGCTAAGTGGGTTTTGAGTTGGATAACTGATAGCTGACTATATGTACAAGTACATTAAATGTACATGCTGCAGAGTATACTGTAAACACAAACTCCTGTTAAGTATCAGCTGGTTTCTTTTTTTCTAACCAATAATGAAAAACTGCATAGCTATGCATAATGTGAGTAATATCAGCTCACTGTTTGAATTGTTATTATGTTAGGACAGAGGTCATCAATAAGCATGTCTATGTCTAGACAGCGGCCGGGAATGAAATGCTGAAAGGAACGTCTAAACATGCTTTACATAACAGTATAGACGTAATGCAAAAAGAGGATAAAACTAAAGCCAAACTAAACTTCTATGCCATATAAAACATGACTCACGGTAAAGTCAGATGCTGATCAGGAGCCAGTTACTAACTAACATTAGCTTGGCCAACAGAGCAGAACTAGTAGTCCTTTTTAACAGAAGACACTTTGACATTTTGTCAAGGAAAGTAGGAAAATGTAGGCAAGTCACCATAAGTAATAGAATAATGACGGCTGAATTCCATTTAGCTGTCTCAGTTTCAGGGTCTTGGTATTGTGCCCGATGGCTCACTGTTATACTGTCATGGCTTACTGGGACAGAGCAGAGCCATCCTTTAATTAGAAATACCTGTGCTTCTCCTACGATGGTAGGTCAAAATGTCTAAAAAGCCACTTGACTTAGTGATGTTTACACATAAAACATGAGGGAAAAATTTTAGTATAACTGATAAGATTTAAGTTTAACTGTAATTTTTAATTTTGCTGGAGGAAATGACAACTGATGCTGATTCTATGAGATTTGGCTAACTAGCCTGCTAGCTCAGGTCTCTGCTGAGTTGATTAAAAACTTCATTTTTACAGCATCCTGGACTGGCCTTCACACAGGGGACGTACTAGTTGGAAACAGCCCCTCTCATTTTACTTAACTTGTAAAACCCTAGTGAATATTGTGGTCTTTGGCCATAGAAGCTACGCAACAGTACGTTCCTGCTGTATGTTGTCAGCTAGTTAGCTGGACATTCAACTATACAGCTCACATTAGAGCATAAAAACAGAGTTTAATCAGTTCTTCAGACTTTTGCTTTTCTCTCTCTCTCTGCAGCTGCGTGTATATTACTTTAACAGATGAAGAAAGCTAAAGCTCAACAGCCCTGCCCTTTATAGTAATGGTTGCTAAGCTATGCTTGGAACTGTTGCTTAAGGTGGCAGTGATGCATTTGAACATGATCTATTTACAAACCGTCATACACTTTTTGGAAATCTTGTTTTACCTGTGCATCATGAAACACATTTTTCATGAGACTTCTTTCTCCCATAAAGTCTGGCCGAAGCAAATCATTTTTTGGCACTTTACCTTTTTGCCATGTGATATGTTAATCCTGGCATGATGAAAGCAGCCAGTGAAACCAGGCCAGTGACATATTGGTAGACTAATAATTGGAAACATAGAGAGAGCGGACAGAAATGTGATTAAATCCAGATGAAAGTGGGTAGAACCTGTGGCTCATTTTCTGTCATAATTGGTTCTTTAATGATTCTCAACGTGACATGCATGTGACCATGTTAAATGCGTGTATGTGTGTGTGAGTGTGTGAGCGTGAGTGTAGGATCCTGTTTTGATCAAAGAGCTGGTTTAGTCAGTGGACATGCAGCAGAGAGCAGCTTTGCCTTTGTAATTATGCTAACAAGCTGATGAAGCGCCATGACAGACCATTTTAGTCCATCTAATATCTTCACTTTTTGTATTTTATCTTTTAATTAAAATGACTTTTCTTCCATCCTTCCTTCCTATTGCTATTGTTCTTTTCAATTATTTTCTATTATATTATTCTATTTCTTGTGCTTGTCCAAAAATTACTGCTGTCTATATTATGTATTGGAACGCTTCCTTTTTTGCCAAACATGGATCAGATGTGAAGTGCTCTACCACGCTGCCTTTAAACTCTATTTAGCACAGCATTAGCACATGCTAGGCAGCTAACAGACAGAGGGCTATGAAACGTGGATTCACATAATCTGTTGGGTGACATCTTAAGAAGGCTTTACTTTCAGTCTCCTCTCCTCTCCTCTCCTCTCCTCTCCTCTCCTCTCCTCTCCTCTCCTCTCCTCTCCTCTCCTCTCCTCCCTTCCAGGAGTTCACCAGCTGGTGTCATTGTTATTTGCATGATGAGGGTTATCTCTAGCCTTTGAGGAAGGTATCTTGATGAAATAGGGTCAGCACTGTTTCATCATTAGGATTTCAAGACCTTCTCCAAAGAAGTCCATTATAATGAAGAGATTTTCCTCTCATCTATCCCAAACTCTGCTGGCTAGTCAAATGAAGATGGTATTTGAAAGAGTTTTGGGGAAAATAGCAGAATTAAAATCTGCTGCTGTCTTTGAGGTGGCATGGTTCTTCTGAATGGTAGATGTCTTTTTTGGGTTTTTTCTTTCTTTCTTTCTTTTGTCCCTTTTGAGCATTCCCTCTCCTCCATCCAACAACCTTGAGATCTGTCCAGCGGAGAAGAATGTGTTATTGATCTAGATATTTATAGTGTGTGATGGGGAGCAAGAAGGGATTTTGTGTGACAACCCTAAGATCATTGGGGGTCTGGGAGGACGAAGAGTGGGTGATCACCTTCACAAACTACAGGAGAGATAGTCATTGTGATTCAACTGGCCTCAAGGCAGCAAACTGTGTGGGAAACTTTCAACTATGACACGGTTCACACAGCTTACACAATCAACAAAAACTAGTTCATCCTGGTAAAGAGTGCAGTTTGACTCATTTAATATAATAACCCAGACCCTAAAAACTCATTTTTAATGTTAAAATATTGAAGCAAGTGTGATTTAATACAGCAGGTTTCAGAGTTCAAGGGTTAGCAGTGGTTAGTGACCTTTTTCCACACAACAGCAGGGCACAGTAAGTTTGTAGCAGCACTTCATCTCACTGAGGCCGTCCTTCCTTGATTCATTAGTGTTGCATATGATATTTAATAGTGATCCACTTTCAATATATGCAGAAAAGGGGCCACTGTCACGTTTTTAGAATCATTTTTCGATGAACAATTGTGGTCAGCACCGTAACTGTAACTGCATAGAAAAAATGCATTGCATTTCCTGTGGTTGCTTGACAATAAAGGCCCCTCCTATGTTTACTTAGTTCAATGCTTTTAATGTGAAGCATCAAGAGTGGGAAATGTTTGGTTTACATTTGCAGTAACTTGCAGCTCTGATAGCGTGAACAGTGAGGCTGTTGTCAATGAAATCAAATTGCAAACAGTAACATTGTTTCCTGTGAATCCCTCATACTTAAAGAAGGTAACTTGACAGTCCACTGTTTCTATGTTAAGTAACATTGAGCTTATTGTTTAAAGACAACCAGCAGCTCCTCCGACAACTTGATCCTTACCTGCCCCCCCCCCCCCCCCCCCCCCCCCCAAAAAAAATCCTTTTAGTACTTTATCTCCTCTCCTCAGGCTACAGTCTACAACTCCTCTGCACTGTTTTAAAATAGCTAGCTGTGCATTTTTCAGTCAGTAAACATGCTGATATTGTGCCTCAGGCCTTTCTGGATAATTAGTAAATAAGGCCCTTCATATTTTGGTTATGTATACAGTACTTGCGCAGCAGTCTAGCCAAAGGCATACCTATATTTAGGTAAATTGTAATAAATCTCATACAGGATGAAACCCCACAGCTGCCAACACCTACCCATCTATATTTACCATTAGTCAGGAGGAGAGAAGACGACATGCTTGTCACTGTGATTTATCTCCATTTAGATATTACATTTTTATTCGAGTTTAAATATAACTCTATTCTAGGATATCTTGGATATGGTAGTATAACACTGTCTATATAAACAGACTGTCTTGGGGCTTTTAAAGGTATACTTCTCCCAAGCAATTGTTCGTTCCTGCACGATGAACTGCAATTAATTCATGAATTCCGGTCAGTGGTTTCTAGTAATGACAATGGCGTGTTTGGAAGGAAAAGCAGTGCATTTTGCTGTAATACAGCTAACTGCACTGCTTCAATGTTGGACTGAAGCTCTTCTCAAAGCATTTAGCCATAACCTTAAGGCATAGCAGACCTACCTGAGGAAAATATAGACACACTGCCATAGTAAACATTCCACTAACATATCGAACCATGGCAACAATGCATAGTGCACACCAATATGGCTCTTCTGGGCAATGATGATAACATGCTGTGATCGCTGTTGAAAACTGCAAAGACGTCAAGCAGAAGAAGAAATGAATAATATGAATCAATATAGTAGCTACAGAAACGTTTCTATGACCCTGGTGAGTGTGGTTTCATTGATATTGAAAATTGTAATAAAGGCTGATATTGGATAGATGAGGTTAAGGCTTGGTTTTTAAAATATTGTTTGAAAATCTACAGATGGAAAAGCTCAGGGACCAACCTAAAAGTAGAGGTAGGTCTATAAAGACAAGAGGGCAGGTGAAGGGTTGGAAACAGGAGCTAATGAAAAAGGTCTCATGGTTAGCTGAACTAAATTGAAATGAACTGAGGTAGTGAGCCTGAAAGCTGTCGTGTCACTCAGGAGGTCGAGGTTGAAAGGTCTGTGTGGGGCATCTGTGTCCTGAATGACATGATGAGCTTTTTCCTCCCTTTCTCATATGCCCAAGCAAGAGCAGCAACAGAACATGAATGCAAGAGATCCAATGATCCTCAAGAAAACAAGAAAACAGACTATATCTGAGTGAGTGAGTGAGTGAGTGAGTGAGTGAGTGAGTGAGTGAGTGAGAGTGAACATGGCTGCTTTGTGCTTCCTTACCCAAAAGTTTCCAATGCTGTGACTCCATTTTAAACCGGCCCAGTCACACAAAGAAACACCCTAAAAGTCATCATTTCTCAGACTTGTTCAAAGTGACTTTCAACTCTGAGGATCCAAGCAGCGGATCTATAATCTAAAGAGACTTCTTCATAGAACATCATAAAACATTCATCCACAAACTCAAAAGACTTGATTGATGTGACATTGCATCAAAATTGGAAGAGGTTGATGTCTATTTTATCTCAGCTCCCTGTTAAAGATTTGAATGGATTTGGAGGTAGAAGTCTGGGTGGGAGGGCTGGTCAAAAACGTAATTGCAGGATTTTTGCAAGATCAAAATTATAGATATTCCTTCATGTGGATGATAGCTGGGAATCTGTGATTAGTGATAGTAGTGCTAGCATCAGCCTTTCGGAAATACAAAACTAAGACAGTTAGATTTCTACTGATTCATTTTTTTTTCTTGCTTTTTTGGCTTTTTTGTTTCTAACACTCTTTTTTCTATCAGTCTGTATTTATAGTACGTTCACTCATTCTGTCACTGATAACCTGTGCTCTCTCTTCTTTGTCTCTGTCCCCTTTCCATCAATCCAGCCTGCTTTTCATCCAAGGCAGAGGACCGGCTGTTCAGGAAGCTGTTCAGACGATATAACCAGTTCATCAGGCCAGTGGAGAATGTCTCTGACCCTGTCACTGTGGAGTTCGAGGTTTCCATCTCACAGCTGGTCAAAGTTGTAAGCTACACACACACACACACACACACACACACACACACACACACACACACACACACACACACACACACACACACACACACACACACACACACACACAGAGGAGTAGTATTCTAATCATAATCATCATGTGCACAAAGCTTGTTAAAAGTTAGTTCAACATTATGCCAAAGGTGTTTTACGCACCTTTGTGCATTCCTTTCATACAGTTCTGTGTGTCTTGTCTTATAGGTGTGTATGAACAAAGGCGAATGTAACCAAAATGTTGTTTCACTTATAGCATCCTCTCAACACTGTGTGAGAGTCTGAGTGAACTGGGAGACGTCTTCCCGTGAGCATCTTGATCGTATTTCCTACCTTTAGTACAGAATAGGGAAAAGATAAGCTGCGAAACGAGAGAAGTGAAAGCCGAAAGTGAATGCAGTCTTTATTTAGTCTGCTCAATTTCACGGATTCTGAAAATGTCACACTGTGTTGTTATACACTGCTGTTTTGCTTTGGCAATGTTAAGTTTAATGCGGGTGGGGGATGGTGGTGGTGGTGGTGGTGGGGATGCTGCATATCCGCCAGTGAAAAGAGGTTTTCAACTCAACTGAAATCCTCAGATTAAGAGAAAATTGCCTGCAGGACCCTTTTTCAGACTGGACTGATATGTAGCTATATCTGCTTGCTGGGCAAAGTGAGATTAATCTAAAGGTGAGTGCATGGATGTGTACGAGTGGGCGTGGGTGCACTTACTGAAAGCATCATGATGTGTGTGTGTCTGGGCACATATTTTCATGTGTCTGCCTATAAACAGCATATGTGGCTTAAGCATGTATGTACAGTGCAGGTGGTTTCTGTTTATGTGGAACACTGAATTCACAGGATTGCAAAAATCAAGCTGAATAAGGGTCACTGAGAGAGACAGATAGATAGAGAGAGCACCTGACATTTGTAACCCCTCCATTTATTATTAACTTACTCACAGTCGACCTTTTCAGTCAATCAGCTCCAGCTCTGGAGGATAAATATTAGGGACAGATTCCATTTCTTTTCAAAAATGTGAATTTTATTCCTGGCTTTATTTTTTCTTTCTTCTTTTAAAACTCAATATGGCTTGTAGTTATTTCAGCTGCTGTGTGAACAACATACGCTCTGTCCCATGCACACAGACACACAGACACACACAGACACACACAGACACACAGACACACAGACACACACACACACACACACACACACACACACACACACACACACACACACACAGACAGACAGACAGACAGACAGACAGACAGACACACACACACACACACACACACACACACACACACACACACACACACACACACACTGTGTGTGTTCTGTTGGCTAACAAGCTCTCTTCATTCTCCTTGTCTCTGCAGGATGAGGTGAATCAGATCATGGAAACAAATTTATGGCTCAGACATGTGAGTACACACACACACACACACACACACACACACACACACACACACACACACACACACACACACACACACACACACACCATGTTTTAACTATTATATTGATCTAACCTCATGTTGAGGTCTGCAGAGACAGAGGTAAGTGAAGACTGAGGATGGTTCATGTGTGTTAACACATACCTATACATACTAAACAGACATCAATATGAGTGCTCTGGGTCTCCCTCCCCCTTGGTTTGTGTGTGTGACCCCAAGATGAGGTTAGGTCAGTGTAACAGATAAACAATTTTTTTTGTATATGTGTGTGTGTGTGTGTGTGTGTGTGTGTGTGTGTGTGTGTGTGTGTGTGTGTGTGTGTGTGTGTGTGTGTGTCACACATCAGTGAACTGTTAAAAACATTAAGAATAAAGGAGGAAGGATAGTGACTAAGATGCCAGGATATGTCAGCTACAGCTAGACACTTAAATGCAGTCAGCTTATGGTCAATGGTAGCATTATGGTTAGTCACGCTCTGCCTCTCAGCAGATGTATATCCACAGACCCTGAACTCCTGACCTCACACAGCTTGCTATTCTCCCAAATAACACGTTTTATCTCTGTCTTCCAACCTGCTACTTCTCCAATGTCGTTTATTTTTTTCTTTACGTTTCACTCTTAACCGTAATAAATTATACATTTACAAATTCTAATAAACATTATAGATATTGCCTTTTTAAATCAGTGACTAATTGTGCTACATGGACAAACAGCTGTTGGATGCTGATGCAGTTCAATGGTAGATACGATACTGTGATTTCGGAGCTGTCCAATTAAAATGCATTGAAGGTCCCGTATAGGCTGATCCTGTTTGCTGTTTGTAATGGCTGCGCTGTTTATTTGTAAGAAGGCATCACTAATGAGAAGCTGTGTCATCATCACAGTCACTGATAAAGGCTTTGAATCACAGCCAGTGGGTTTACGGTGGTAGCCATTTTAGAAAGCCCCCCTTGATGAATTCATTGCATCTGTTCTGCAGGGACACTGCAGGGGATTCCATCTGTAACAGTGTTTCTAAAGATGTTCGTTTTGCACTCCTTAAAAACAAGCTCCTATGAATACTTTTAGGGATAAGAGAACTTGATTTTAAACAGAGCGACATAGTGTACAACGACAGGCAGCCTTTGTATTTGATGTGGATTCATTAGAGAAGTGATCTTTGCCAAGCTGTGCATTTATAGACTGAAGTGTGCTAACAACACAACACAATGCAACGCAACGCAACGCAACGCAACGCAACGCAACGCAACGCAACGCAACGCAACGCAACGCAATGCAACGCAACACAACACAGAAGAGTCAGAATTGCTTTAACTATGTTTTACCTTATCAGTGAAGCTGATGCTGAATATATTGTCTTTGTACTGTGATCAGTTGAGTATATGTCAAAAAGGATTAGTGAATCATCACATTTCATTGTTTTACACAGCGCCCCCACATTTATGCAACTGGCATATGACTGAGACAGGCAAGATACAAAGGATTTTAGATAACAGAACAATAATAATACAACATTGTGCATTATAGGAAGTGAAATTAGATATTCCCAAAATTACAGAAAATCTGCATCCTCTTGAGCTCCTGATGGGGAAAAAATAAATCAGACAACACTCCCCTTAACCAAATTAACATAATAATATTAATGATAAAGATAATAATAGCAGCCTTTTTTGCTCCCCTTCCCCAGTTGTTTTCGTACAGTACAGTCGCTAACTGAATCTATACAAAGTCCTGTTTAAGATGTTCATTCATACTTGGTAACTCCGTAGCTAGCCATTCAGTATAATTGTTGTTTTGCTTTTAACACACATCAGACATACCAGCAGCTTGTAGTGACTCACTGTATGTTTTTATCATTGCTGGAATGTTGTGGCCATGGAAAATAAATCTAGAATCATTTATGTTTTATAAGCAATAAGCCATAAACCTCGACCTCGATCAGGAATTACATCAGCAGCCAACCATACTGTAAATTCCCTTCATAGATAAATGAAAAAGCCAGTGTAGCATGAAGTGGTTAATTAAACAGCTCCCAGGTCATAACTGGGTATTAATCCGCCTTGCTAATGAATGAATTCATCTTGAATGACATGCAAATAGCCACGACTAATGGATCCACAGCTCATGAAATGTTACCCGCAGGTATGTTGACAGAACAGCAAGTGAATGCACTCATCCTGTATTCCTGTCAGCACTCCCCTTCTCTCTAAACTGCTCTTTATGCAAATGTGACTATTGTATAAAGTGTCTTATTATTTACTCACTGAACCTTTGTGGCTCTATTACCAGGAGGAATTGTATCAAAAACATACATGTTTGTGCTTGATTTTCAGTGAAAAAGCAATGAAAGCACCCAGATGCTCCTTGAAACTCATGGTTCTGTCTATATTAGATTTTTATTTTTTTGCCACAATATCCTTATTTACTCTCTACTGTAAAACATCAAAGGAAGTTCTGCCTGCAGTATAAATATGCATTTCAAAATACTCCCATGAAGGGGGGTGTCTCCAGTGACTAATACTGTCTGCAGTGTACAATGCAAAACACAAAACAGATGGTTGACTCCTCATTATGCTCACAATGTTGTTCTCTTCCTCCCTCTCAGATTTGGAATGACTACAAGCTGCGCTGGATGCCGGCAGAGTTTGATGGCATTGAGTTCATTAGAGTTCCATCAAACAAGATCTGGAGACCCGACATTGTGCTCTACAACAAGTGAGACTGTCACTGTCATTGCCATCATCATTACCTTGTTCTCCATTATCACACTTATTATGAGGTTGTCTTGACCAGAAACACAACAGAAATCACTGTTTGCTCATCAACTTATGTTCACGTTTTCCTGGAAAGTGTCGTCTTATGGCATCCAGATAACGACTTAGCCCTTTGGACTGTTTTAGCGCCTCTCTGCTCATTGCCTGCAACCTTTCTCCTTTCTGCTACGTTTTATCAACTTTGTTTCCAGCAGCAGCAGGTAGCTGTTTCACCAAAAGAAGCTCAACTAAATCCGCTTTCTGCTACCTGCCCAGCACCAAACAGCACAGACCTAACAGACAGACACAGTTACTGACAAACCTGGCAACACAGTGGAGCATTTAGCAGCTAAAGAGCCAGATATTTCCCCCAGGCTTTGGTGGAGACCAACAGCAGAGCTAAAACATAAGGGAATATTGGACTTACATTCATCAAGTTGCCAGAAACACGACACCATATAAATGCTAATGTTGTTATGTGTCTGCAGATGAGTAAGCAGCTGGTTGCAACATGACAGTATTGTGTTTGCAGCTTATATGGCTACATCCATGGAGATGGCAGATCACAAACCGCTCATGTGAATCCTTTTGTAATGGTCTTACGGGCTTATTTGGAAGCAGTTTACAAAAACATGTCTTGTTGCTTTGCCATGAGAACTTCATCAGAACTGAACATCAAAACATCATCTAGCTGCTACACTGTGCAGCAGAAAACACTGTCATAACAGTGGATTATGCTAACATGATTGTGTATTGGTCAAGGTCAGGCTGTGCTCCCTCTCTCTCCTTCAGTTCACATCCTTGTGGTCTCATTTCTCCTTTCTGCCTACATCAGTGACTTATTATGTTAATCAAAGGCTATTTTGTATTTCACAATCACATGTATTGCGGTTGATTGTCTTTAAATCCCAATGTTCTCTTTCTTACCTCCATAATTTACCTTTTTATCTTCTCCCCTCTTTTGTGTTCCTCGCTTTCATTTTCTCCTTGCCATTGTTTGATGTCTCCGCCTTCCTCTAACCTTTGTGTCCTATTCAAAACCCACATATGCTTGCATAATACATCCTCATACCTCCTGTGCCATGGGAATACTTCTGCTTGATGATACAAACACATGCACACACATACACACGTCATGTGCAGCGCTGTAGGTGATTTCCTGGTGGAGGATAAGACCAAGGCTCTGCTGAAGTTCGATGGTACCATCACCTGGGTTCCCCCAGCAATTTTCAAATCCTCCTGCCCCATGGACATCACCTACTTCCCCTTCGACTATCAGAACTGCTCCATGAAGTTTGGCTCCTGGACTTATGATAAAGCCAAGATTGACCTGGTACTCATTGGGTCTAAGGTCAGTGTTTGTGACCGTGTCACAATTCCAGCGTAACTATTAATAATTTATCTCTTTAATTATTTTTCTGTCTATCTGACCAAAAAAGAAAACTACTGATTACACTGATGCATTTCCAATGCATGCATCCATTTATTGTGGGGATCCTTAGTACTCTTCAAAGTCTGATGTTGAATGGTGATGTTATTAGGGTCACCTTGAATAAGGCTTGACACTTTAAATATCTGAGGCAAAGTGATCGTATTAACTGTAAAGTAGAGTGATCAGCATCTTCATGCTGCAGCATACAGAATTTTGGGTGCATGCTGACGTGAAATCCAGGTGAAAAGTTGGTTTGCATATTCTGACAAATCCATAATGATCAGACAAAAATTAGACTTGTACTGTATGTCTTATATTGACTGACAGGGCCCTCTTAAGAATGGTAAGTTGACTGTGAATGTTGTCCTCCCGTTAAATGAAATTGTAATTGTAATTGTTAAATCATTATGTGATTGTAAGCACATTGTCCATCTCCCAGGTGAACCTGAAAGACTTCTGGGAGAGTGGTGAATGGGAAATCATTGACGCTCCGGGCTACAAGCATGATATCAAGTACAACTGCTGTGAGGAGATCTACCCAGACATCACCTACTCCTTCTACATCCGGCGCCTGCCACTCTTCTACACCATCAACCTCATCATCCCCTGCCTCCTCATCTCTTTCCTCACAGTGCTGGTTTTCTATCTCCCATCTGACTGTGGAGAGAAGGTCACGCTCTGTATCTCTGTCCTGCTCTCCCTCACTGTGTTCCTGCTCGTTATCACGGAGACCATCCCCTCCACGTCGCTGGTCATCCCGCTCATTGGAGAGTACCTGCTCTTCACAATGATCTTTGTCACACTCAGCATCGTCATCACTGTGTTCGTGCTGAATGTACATTACCGCACGCCAATGACCCACACTATGCCGGGTTGGGTGCGCTCTGTATTTCTCAAAGTGCTGCCTAGGATTATGTTGATGCGGAGGCCGATTGACGAAGACACCAAAGCTCGGGGATTGGACAGCAGTGGGGAGGCAGGAGGAGCTGGAGGGGGAGGAGGAGGCGGAGGAGGGAAAGGAGGGAAGAAAAGGAAGAACAGCTTGATGCAGGTGAGGTGTCCCCATCTAAGAACATCTAGTCCAGGTCTGGACCTGGTATTTAAAACTCAAATATTCAGGAGGGTTATGTCATTTTGACCACCAAGTGAAGGTCAGTGCGAGATGAAGACTTGCTAAAAAAGCTAAGGTTAATCTTTTTGCTTTTTGCAAATGATCAATGGTATGAGCTGTCCTTAAAGTGGACCAGAGAGCACTTGAGCAGAGCAGCATGCTCTAGGTTTATGTTACCAACATGCACCAGGTTGCAGGAAATCAGCAAAGATAAACAACAATCTTACAAAAACCTGTTTGTGAATTATGCAATCCACGTTAACACAAAAGAAGGCATTACAGTAGCAATTATCAGGTGAGGACCTGATCAAGACAGGTTAGATGCAATGAATCTTTGTTTTCCTTTTCATCACAAGTCCAAGATACTTCAGAGACAGCTGGTGCATTGGTTGTGCACTGAAAGGTCACCATCAGTCATAGTCAAAATTCAAACTTAATTTATTGTGGCCCTGGTATTCATGTTCATATCAGACAGTTCTGCACCTCACCGTTTATGTAGCGAGATGGAAAATTAGGGTGTGAAGGTTGAGAAAACATACCATAACTATAGTGTGTTTGCCATAAGCAGCTCCCTGACCTTAATCATACCAAAGTTGCCATACGTGGATATTGTAGAATACAAGAAACGCCAGCAGCATCAGATGTAGAAAAACATTGTCACTGAACCTAATCCAGTTTTCATTTCATTAGTTTTCCTAATCATCTTTTTAACAAAACAACATGTACTTCTGTGTGCAGCTGAAGAAGGTGATTCCTTCTACTATCTTAAGTGTAGTCAATCAAGTGCATCCCAGCTGCTGGACTGCGAAACATCACAATTGTACCTATTTGTATCTATTTCCTCTACTGATAGTTAAAATATACTTTGCTAGAAAATGTATTTCCCCCTCTGGGAATCAAACCTTGGATCACCTCCACCAACAGACTGTTTCTAACCATTAGATAGCTTGCCTGTTCCATGAAACACTCTTACCTCCTTCCACTTTTCAATGGTGTAACCCCTTACTGCACTAGCTACTCACTTTCTGCAAGTACTACTTGGTAAATCGTCTAAAAAACTTTTCTCTTAAGTAAAGAATTTTTAACAAAGTTCTCACACACAATGTATATGCAGTATGATCCAATAAGTTCTTTGTGGTCAACACTGGGAGCTCAAAGAAAGCCCTTATTTAAGTCTTACTCCCCAAAACACAGAAACAAGTCTGCCCTTGATATCACCTTGTTAGCGTTGTACTGTGATGATCCCAGATGAGTATCCCAGAGATTCCAATATTTTATATGAACTTATTACCTGAAAAATGTCGACTTTGAGTTGAAGCAGAACGTCAAGCTGAATCTGAACCCTGGTTGTGATCCCCAGCAGGTCGGAGGAGGCTCCCTCAACTGTCTGGAGTTTGGGGACAGTAAGCTCTCATCAGTGGAGGGTTGCACTGGGAAGAAATGCCCTTGTCCCTGCCAGCATGGGAAGGAGGCCCCAGAAACACCAGACATGGGGAAGATGACACGTCAGCTGAGTCCACAGAGCATCAACACAGTGGTGGCCTTTTCTGTGGTGTCACCTGAGATCAAACAGGCCATCGAGAGCGTCAAGTACATCGCTGAGAACATGAGGAGTCGGAACAAGGCCAAAGAGGTGAGTCATTCTTACCTTCACTGCTCTGAATGTCAGCCTGTAGTCAGAGTAAAACAAATCAAATGTATGACTACCAGTGTTCACATGTCTTCCAGCAAACACATATGCAAAGATAAACCCTCAACATGTTCATTTCTAATTTTCGTGGTTTGGCCTACTCTCAGATTCATAGTGGAGAGTAAAACCATAAAATTCAACAATGAGAGAATGGAGGGAAAAATGAATGGTGTCCCAGCTTTTCTTCAGAAAAAAATGAATAGTATGGTAATTATTCAGGCAATGCTGCCCAAGTTTTAAATGTTACTAAGCTTTAATGGACACTGTAATAATGGGGTTGATATCAGCTAAAATAAACAGCTAGTGGAAAGGGTTAACTGAAGAAAAGTAGTTTTCCAGTAAGTATGTAGTTCCACGACAGTGTGACAATGACAGTCAGCACACAGTCCAAGAGCTGTGAAACTGAAGGAAATAAATGGAATTTAGCCATCATTCATTTTATTATTTACACCTGAGCTTTCCATGAGAAAGGCCAATACAAAGGCTCAGGAAATGGAAGGCAGCCACTGTTAACGTTATTAGTTCCACCTGCGGTTTTCCTGCCATGATGTGTCAAAATGTCTATTGTGAAAAGGCTTAGCAGACAGATTTTGAACAAATCCCTCCGGTAAGATAAACTCTTTTTTTATTTTTTGGGAAAAAAAAGACAAAGATGATCAGTGAAATTATTACCCACACTAATGTAAGCATAAACCACAGCTTCCAGACCAGTTTACTGGTTCAGTTTGGACTTGATGCACTAGCTGTTTTCCTGTGCAATGACAGATTATTACTGACACTTTGAGTGGGCTGACTTCCAGTTTTAAAGTGTTAGGCAATCTTGCTAAACTATCATCTTGTTTACATCCCATTTACCACTTGTGCTTCTTGCCCATCAGACTATATTGTTGCAGTGTCACATATGCTGAGTACAATGTTATAATGAAAGATAGAAATAATGACCAAACTAATCTTAATTATTTGCACAACAGCACATTTTAGGGATGGGACACAAGACGTGTCAGCCTTCTTGTCCAAACAGTCTTACTGAAAAATTAATTTGATTAATTTGAACTTCACCATTTTAGGAAATATAGCAGGCCACAAAACTTTTCCTAACAAGTCACGTAGGAAATATATAAAACATTTCAGTTTTTCTAAACTTTATAGAACGGGTGTTCGATGCATAATGTATTTATGCCGCAGCATTCCAGCAGTGTTGGCCTGGAGAGCTGTGCTGTGACTCTGGGCAGCATTGTTGCAGATTCTAACCTGCACCACAAGTTAACCGCAGTGCAAGTTAGAGCCAAATAGTTTTAGATTTGAGTGTGGAGCTCTCCCTCCTCCCTCCGTCAGTTATAAATACAGTGGGTGAATTCTCCCAAAGGGGAGAAGCAGCCTTTGATATGCAAAACTTGTGGCTCAATCAGCTTTGTCAAAACGCCTGTCGCTTCTTTTGACTCTGTGGTTTGAATGTGATTATCATAGTAATTTCCTCCTGTGTAAATTATGTATCAATTTTCTGTTGGCTTACAAGAAATGTTCAACTCTTGTCTCTCTTTCTTTGTTTCTTCCCTTCTTTCCATCCTCACTGTGTAATCCTCCCCCATTGTCTCCCACAAACCTCCCACCCTCTGAGATTGTGAATCACCCTCTCACTGCACCTCTCCTCACCTGCTTTTAAAACAACCTCCCTCCACTCTTCATCTTGCATTTGTCACTGCTGACATTTTCCTCCGTGTCCCCTCACACTTTTTGTTTTCCCCCCACCCTTGCTCGCAGGTGGAGGATGACTGGAAGTATGTTGCCATGGTGATCGATAGAATCTTCCTTTGGGTGTTTGTGACCGTGTGCGTCCTGGGAACCGTGGGCCTCTTCCTCCAGCCTCTTTGTGGCTTTGTCTCATAACTGCTTAGCGGTCAGGGTTCACCGCCACCCTGTGTCGACCAATCCTGAACAAGTGACTAACTCTCAGTTGACCAATCAGAAGACAGAGTTTTGAGTCCTAAAGCACTACTTGGTGTGCTCGTTTTGCTTCTTGCCTTTTGCAGAGAGCAGGAATGTAGAAAGAACGAAGGTGCGAGAAAGGATTTAAAGTTTTCAGGCTGGCTGCTAAATTGCATCAGTGATTTGGTTGTAATAACTTATTTTCATGCCTAATGCTAATTTACCTGAAAAGATCATTGCCATTGTACTTACATAATACTTCATACTTTCTCTGCCATTTGCAACAGTTTAAGAAAATAAGCTTGATTTTGGTTAGTTTATCGTTTGCAGGATGACAGTATGATTTGCCAGGTTTGTCACAGTAAGTGTGACGACATGTTGTAGATCCCAGAGATTACTAAACACAGTGCAGTTACTGCAGACTGGCCACCAATACAAAGGTGTGGATCGGCTCTTAGCTCCATTCTGTTGCTAAATTTCACATGCTGTACTCGTGGAACTTATTTCTATGGCATAATAATGTTTTCTATAATAAAACATCAAATAGTCAGATTCATTCTGTCTTTTGGCCTTATATGCTGATTCCTGCATGGTTTGAAAGAGGTACGTTAGAGCTTAGCAGGGGACAAAACTTGGCACATCCAGTAGTTCTTCAGGACTGGAACCTGAGATTTAACATCCAACAGATGTTAGTGAGCTGGGAACTTTCGACATCAAGTAGGCATGACACAAACTCTCCACCATACTGAACTCAACCCTGCAGCTCCCTCCCCATTCAGCTGACTGATAACTGTCTTACCCACTCCCCAGTCTGATTCATCAAGCTGCTCACTGTCAGAGCCAGTCGCACTCACCGCTTTTTGTGTCATTTCCAATTAGAGTTCAGATTCCTGGCGCACTTGGCAGCGCTTTTAACAAATAAGGGCAGGCTGTTCTTCTTTTTGTAATTAGAAACCACGTGTTTATAAATGTTCTCTCTGATTAATGTTCCAGAAAGTAATTGCTTGGCCTGGTAAATATTGGATTAAATGGTACTTGATTAGTTGCTCTTGAAATAGCATTACATTTATTAATTCATGAGAGGATTCTATCATCCGATTCCATGGCTATTAATTTCATGTTTTTTTCTTGTCACTTTCAATTGAGTTTACTATTAAGAGCAAACATGCAATGCAAGAAACATGCACGACAGAAATTTTGATTGCTTTGACCAAGTTACCGTCAGATTACAGCACTATGAAGGGACTGTTTTATTTATTTAATTTGATTTATCCTCATCCTTTTTGACTTTATGATGCATCAGAAATGCACAACTCAACCTGAAGGGAGAAAACATATTCGTAAAAATGATCTTTGCCTTTCTTTGGTCTGACTGTCTTTGAACTTAAAATAAATGACATATTTCTTCAAATAAAGTGACTAGCATTTTTTGGTAGAGGTTTTAAAATATGCCAAAAACTTACTAATGCACACACACACACACACACACACACACACACACACACACACACACACACACACACACACACACACACACACACACACACACACACACACACACACACACACACACACACGGCACAGGAGGATTGCTTTAATATTTTTACTGCCGTTAGACAAGAACAGCCACCAGAACCTCCAGTTGAAGCATTTAATTACAACTTTTAAACCTGGACCTTTTTTTTTTTTTAAATACATATTTTGCAATCTAAATGACTAATAGGTACAAAAACCTTTGGAACTGGTCCAGTAGATCCCTCAGCTGTCAGCACCGTAACTGTGGGCGCAAATGCACCCATCAAGTATGTCCAAAAGTGCTTGCTGTAAGATGTTAATTTGGATCTGGACCTTTAAAACACAGAAGTCACACAATGACATAAACAAACTATCCAACAGAGGCAGTGGTAGAACAGCAACTCCCACGCTCTGCAAGGTAAAATTATTGTTTTTGTGAAAGGAGTCTGGTGGCTTTGTAGAGAGTGATGTTTCAGCTGTTTCTGGTTCAACAAAAAAGGTCTTTAACAAAAAGATCTATCTCTGAAGGGATCCTTTCCATAATGCTGTCAGACATTTAGAAAACAATCTGAGAGTGTGAGTAGCAAAAACAGGCTCTTTTAGTGGAAGTACATGGATTACATTGCAGCCATTGCACCCCGTTTGGTGCATTCCTGCTGAGGGCATCTACTCGTCCAGTTCTAAAACTTTTTGTTGGCCTACCTAGAAGCCATTTACACCCCAAAATAGAAGCTAGAAAAAGACAAGATAAAATGCATCATTGGTTGCCACATAATCACATTTATCTATCAGAGAGTCAATCTCCTAGCTGAAGAGTACAAGTGTAAAGATAAATTGCAGTGGCAGTGTCATTTGTTGCAATTTGTAATGAGTCACTAATTCTTAGTTATGCAGATTTCATAACAGATGACTTTTATTGACAGCTGCACTAGTGACTGTTGTTTCAGAATATCTATTATTGGGGCTAAATATGATATACTGCAGTATATCCAATCTCTCTCTCTGTCTTTATGCCCCTCTGTCCATCTGTATACAACCATTTTGCAGTCAAAAATATTTATGTTTATTTTTTTATATAGTATTTTTGTGTATTTGGTATGGGTCTGGCCTGTGCTTTGCTGTAGGCCCCATATTTTCAGTGAAGGGAATGCTCCAACATATGATGCTGTTTTGGACAATATTCTTCCTCCAACCTTGTGACAACGGTTTGAGGAAAGCTCATTACTGAGGCCAGTTCCTGCAGTCTTGTTTTCAGGCCCTCCAAGTCCTTACAGAGAGCATTCTGCTCATCCCTCAGCCTCTGGATCAGCTCCTGATCCTCCATCATCTTTACAGCATGAGACTATTTTTCTTTTTTTTGTCTTTTTTTTTTGCTACAACAGCTCACTCAGCTCCAATCTCCTGGTCTGCTCCATCCCGAGCTTGTTGGCCAGGTACTCAATTTCCCCAGAGACCTGTTCTCTTTTGTCTCTGTGTCCAGCCTGGTGCAGTGCTCACTGACCTTCTCCTCCTGATACACAATATTGAACAGAAATATCTAATGCAGAATAGTTGTGTATAAATGTAACTGATGAGAGACACTGCTGCACGCACACACAAACACAGTTTAAAGAGATCAGAGAGCAGTTTGACTCACTGGATAATCTCTTCTATGGTAAGTTATGGTGCCATCAGAGCATGAAACACATGGCTGTAGCCCAGAGGCTGGAGAGGCATCAGTGATGCAGTAACAGTGCCAGAGAGCAGGGACAGCTAACAGGGACATGAGGGCTGGTCTGGAAGAGAACATACTGTACGTATGTGCTGAGTGGAACTAAAGGCTACATTGCACAACAAATTGTTGCCCAGTGGATATAGACCTAATAAAACACCCACATTAAAAGGCTTTTTTGATTTTTGAACTCTGTACGGACACAAACATCCTTCAAACACGTACGTTAACATTGTCTCTGTAACATAAAAGCGTGGTCAGCTCAGAATCACACTAAGCTGTGTAAAATACCTGCCAACCCAGAAGATAGAAGAAGGCGATAGTGTGTCAGTGTCTCGTTTTGTCTCTCCTTGGCATGAAAAGTACAAGAAGATGCACTACCAGGAAGGGGAGATAATGACAGGAGCGATGGACAAACATAGTATGAAGAGCAACAATCAGGACTTTCACAAAGGAGACTATGGTCCAATTCCAGTGTGAAAATAGTCATTGCTGATTGTTTTAAGGAAACATTTATTTAAAGCCAAACCATGATCTTTTCCTTAACCTAACCAAGTACTTTCCCTAAACCAAACCAAATTGTTTTGGTGCCTAAACCTAACCAAACTGCAGCCATCACCTGAGATGTTTAATTTAAAAGCTTAATTTAAAATGATGACAGCGTGCTCTTTCCACGCCAAGGTGAGGCAAAGTGTGACACTGACGTGGTAGACTGGCTTTAGACCAGGTCGGTGTGGTACACGGCACTTGAAGCAGCAGTGTTTTCAGGACCCAGTGTGGTCTCTCTGTTCATTTGTTTCTCTGTGTGTACAGTGCATAGTGTGCATATGGATAATGGATTAACCAGCAAAAAAATCTTTGTTAAGCAACACAAACTCCACACAAATAATTTACCGCTTGCTGCTTGTTCAGTAAGTCAACCAACCCAAACAATCGCTGATAGAAATAACCGATGTGCTTTTCAATTACAAGTATTGTTTATCACAACATCAAAGAAGAGCAGCCTTCCTAGCTTAACAATAAACAAATATTAGTATGCAGAATGTGTCTCACGACTCATAGAGCTGCACAAGGGATGATTGGTTTCATTTGAAGTGACAAATGTAAAAACACAATATACTGAACTGCCCCCTGTGGCTTGTAATCACGCAAACTGCACATAAAGAAATTTCATTGTGTGTGTGTGTGTGTTTGTTTGTTTGTGTCTGTGTGTTTGTGTGTGTGTGTGACATTTTATCAAGTGTCTAAGTGTCTAAATGTCAAATGCACACTAGATTTGGAAGATCCTATTTAGTCTATATGTTGCATTGGTTTCAGAGGTCTGGATAAGCGCTTATTCTGATGTAAAACAGGGTTAGTCTGTGCATATTAGCTGTGAGTCTGCAAAAAACAACAACAAAACAACTTTAAAGATTGTAATAAAGACCTTTCCAAGGACCACACTGAGTATTGCCAGTTGCTCTCATCTTCCATTACTGAGATTTAATCCAATACAAACGACAGTGTTGATCTTTAACTACTGAGAGACCTCAGTGGGTAATAACAAAGACATGGGATGTTGCAATGTCGATAGCACAGTCAGCAGGATTTAGACGGCTGTTGGATAACTAATTTACTGTGTTTTCCATGTAAAAATCGCACCCTGAATGTGAAACTGAAAAAACATAGAACTGTGTACCTCATGTACTGTACTACATAGAAGAGGTACAATGTGACTTCATGCACTTACTGTACAGAAGCAGTGTTTTTGTCTCTTAGGGAGGACATTGTATTGAGTCACAATACATTCAGTCCTTAACCTCAACCATGACCCTAAGTACAACATTTCTACTGTGAATGATGTAAACAACAAACACACACATTCTCTCATGTTAAAAGAATCTCAGAATAGACGAGCGTAGGTTTCTGCAGCACCACGTCAAAAACGCTCATTGTTAGTTTACTTTGAAATGCTGGGGCTGCTTCCACCCCCTTGTTCAGGTGTGTGAATGGAAAATACTGAATTCTGATAAAACCATTATCACATTTCTAAAAGCAAATTCTATGTATATGGTTATACATCAAACTTCAGTCAATGAAAGCACTGGGCTGAATGTTAATCCAGAAGACACTGCCATGGCAGGGTCTGATGTCACTGTGTTTGCCCTGAAATTTAAGGTTTTCAACTGAAAAGCAGAAAAATATACATTTTTATGATTGAAAACTCTACTATGTTTGACGACAATGACAGAATTGACACAAAATTGGACAGAAAGGAGGAATAAAAAGTTATAGACAGTAGGATTCTGGCAAGAGAGCAATACCACGAGGTGAGGGTATGCTCAATTTGTGCTGTAATGTGCACAGCACCTCCATCTTTTTCAGCAGCTGAAAAACCGATGTAGAGTTTGGATCAATACACAACATTTGGCCCATACGTATTTCAGGCTATGCAGTATCCCTGAACACTTTTATGTACTGGGCAGATATTTCATATGCCAAAGTAAATGTTGAAATGTTCTTAGTTTATAACTTGGCTAGAATACAGCATCTCTGCCCAGCTGCGCTGTCAGGAGCAGCACTGGAATAACAAATAAAAAATATCAGCGCTGAAGGAAACCCTGGGTTTGCAGAATCATCCAGTACTGATGTGATCATCTGGATGGTTTGGTTGGTAAGAAGAACTGTTGTAGTGAATGGGTCAGTAATGAGACCACTCTTGCAGAATTCAAAACCAAACTTGGGCAAGCCACGCAAAGATGAGATTTAAGCTTCATTATGAGACTGTGAGACAATTCCAAACTAGCCTAACCCCAACCCTAACCCTAACCCTCCCCAACCATGACCCCACAGCACGATCAATACAAACACACAGACATGCACAAATATAAATACCTTTGGAGGCTCGATGGACTTACTTGAAAGGAAACCTGTTTTAGGTTCACAGACAACACATCTGATCTCTGAGTTTAGCAAAACCAGTATGGTTTTTGGACTCTATGACGTAGATATTGAGTTATCTCTTGAGAGAGAATCAATAAACCATGCTTTGCAACTGGCAGGCACTTTATATGCTCTGCAGCTTGATTTCCCAATTTGTATATAAGTGTGCAATTTGATTTAGATTTAATTCAGAACCAGTTTAGCTCTACGCTTAAAGGCAGAAGAAACATGGCGAAATGAAAACATTAATGGAACAGCGTAACGCAGTACTATGAAGTGCCATATACAATAGAAGGCTCTTAGTAACGGAGGTCAAACGAAATTGAAATGTCAAGCAGAACTGGAATTATTTTGTATGGGGTGATTCATGCTCTATTTTCCGTGGGATTTGCAAAAAGGAAAGGAGCTCAATCCTAATAGGAAACATTATCATATGTAATACAAATTTTCATCTGAGTCCCTCTGGAAAATTGCCTTTCTATGCTGCACTGGCGTATTCAATCACATCATATGACTTTATGAAAAGCCAAGTTGCGGAGACGAAGGAAGCAAAGCAACCTTGTGCTTGGTTCAATGTGGCTGGTGTAATATTTATATGCATAATTTGTTTTTTATGCTCCCAAGGATTTATGATGTAGCTGAAGAATGCTATTTAAGACAGAGTTTGCAGACAGCGAATGAAGAAGCACATTTGATCAAATGAATAAGGGGGATGATGACAGTGTTGAAAATTGGGTTAAATGTCCCAATTTTAACACTGTAATAAAACAAGTATACAAATGTATGGCCCCAGATTGTGTTATCTGAAGCTCTGTTGCTCTCAGAGATTGTTCACACTGATAAAGCAACTGGCAAGGAGTGTAAAGCAGCTGCGCATCAGTTTTGAATTCAATTGAATGGTTGGTTTTTATTTTGTCAACACTAGACTAAAGTGGTATTAAGAGTTATGATAGAGCCAGAAATACAGAATTCTCATATAAGACTCATATCCACTCAAGAACAAACACAGTTTATCAATTGCTCTGAAATTGGGCCTTTTATAATAAACACACACAAACATATAAAAGACCCTGATACAATGTCAAACCTATACCAGCCTCACCGTCTCCTCTTTTATTAACCCTGCTTTGCGATTGGAGGACACGTGTATCAAACATGTGCACCGTGTTAAATAAGTGATAGCAAAAACTTTTAAAAAGTGTTTTTATGTATGGAAATCTGTCCCTTTCTTTATTCAGCTTGTGAGGGCGTTTCTGACTTTCCCTTTTTGAGAAATCTGTTTGCTTGTGGGAAACTGGAGGAGGAGGAGGTAGAGGAAAAGAAGAAAGACATCTGCCATCCACAGCAGCAGAGAGGTGTTTCTTTGATGGCTGGCGGAGGCAGGAAATCACAAGATTTAGTGTTCAATGTTAAACTGAGCAACTCTCACAGGCACACTTCAGACAGAACAGTGGGAGGGAGATGTACAGCAACACTGTATAACGGTGTTGGTATCGTGATTTCTCTGCAAAAATACATTATACTGGATGCTGTTTCCACATGTAACATTCCCACGTACAAATGAGTAGGTTTATGATGCAAAGCAATGTAACAATTTAGGGATCATTTCCATATCAAAGCACAGATATCTCACACTTTGGAAATATGCGGACAAAGTGTCTTTGAATATGTGAAGAAGAAATAGCAGGCTTGTTTAAAGCTGTACCAATCGATATTTTCATATTAACAATGTAATGTGAAAAAGTCACTGATGGTGATGAACTCAAAGAGAATTATCACCTAACTCAGCACTATAAAGTTTTATAGCCTCTTTCAGCTCATTGTTTTGGCCACAAACTGCACTCTCATCAGCATTGTTTCCAGTGGCAACGGGCAGCTGTTTTCAGCAAAAAGGAAAAAAGCTCTAAAACCACCATGCACTAGCTGTCCTGTACCAAATGTCGACAAGCTGGTGAACATAACGGAGTCTTCACAGGCTAAAGAACCAGATGCTAAAGACAGTGAACATTGGACCGTTCACACACACAGACTGAAAAGCTTGACAGAACGATAGGCTGCTATTCATCGTGAACGGGACTTGGCTTTTCAGCCTGGCGCCGCCGGCTCAGATACAGAGATCTAAAAGGTGCCCAGCGGCACGAAAGGACAAAGTTAAGAAATGCTCAACTTTATGCAAATGTCCTGTGATGCAATGTGAGCGACAACCAAGCAAGAGCCTGCAGAAACAGATGCACAGAGCTGTTTGCTTCTCTGCACCAGTGGAGTGGGGGATGACTTCCAGCACAGATACTGTACTGCAATGCTAATCAGTCTTGCCAGCTCAGGTGCCATTATTGTATTAAAACACCTATAGGCCAGAGACTGCCTGCTGCTTTGTATCTGTATGGGTGAACTCAGCATTATATTTGTCAGGTGTCCAGAAACACAACTTCAAGTGAATGATAATGTTACTCCATGTTTGCTCAAGGTGTGAAGGCAAGTGTTGACTAATGCATCACTGTAACAGCTCTTTTATGTGGTAAAATGTCAATGTAGTGTTTGCAGCTTGTTCTGTTGCTACCTAGTGGCCAAAAAACTAATTCTATGCAGCTTTAAAGGCAGCTGTAGTTAGTTCCTAACTTTCAGAACCAGAAGTGTGGCTGTAAATGGTATGGTATGATTATTCCAACATAAAAAAGAAAATACCACATCACTACTATCTTATTTCTTTGCAGTGACATTTTCCATCTTCTGAGATGACTACAATGTCATCCAGCTCTGAACTGCAGAGAAAGACCACTGCAAATGGCACCAAGGCTATGTGTAATAGACATGAACACATAACATCTGAGCCCTTTGTACCCTTCCTACAAGAATCTCCATTTGACAACTCATTTTAACCGATCCATCCAGTCCATCGTTCTCTTCTTTTTCGAACACAAGTTCATTGTGTTCATTAAAATGTCATTTTCAGTTGTATTCATCTTCTTTGACAACTCCGAAAAAAAATCTTGAAACAAGGTAGGCATACCGTGATTCTCAGAGATTTGACGTTAAGCTAAATGAGTTGTTAAGATCTGTTTTGTGTGTGTGCTTTTCTTAAGTAGCTTTGTCCAACTGCTCTATTCATGGTTTCAGTGTGTTTTCTGGGGTAATCGAATATTCAGACCACCTGACTTGAAACCTTTTGCCATGTGAGTGACTGTTGGGATTTGTTTTCTCTTTGACCTTCACCACCTATCCAACAACATTCCAAGGATAGTGACAAATCACTTGGGTTTAAGAGCCTGGTTGTTTTCCCTTAATGTCACAGTCCAGTATCTAACCAATTAGGCTCTTTGTGGGTGAGCAGGGAAGGGATTTTTTTGACAATGCAACACGTACAGTACAGGGAGGATGTTTGTATAGTAAGCGCATTTGTGTGTGTACTACTTTTGTGCAGTTCAGCATTATTTCCATCAAACTAGACAGGGCCATGGAACTAACAAGGAAGAGGCTTCATGTCTCTCAATAATTCATGAGAAGTTTGATACCCCACGGTACCAAGTCCTGCTTTTGCAATTCAACTTGTTACTGAATATATTCATGCCATCCTTACTGTATAATGGCCTTTGGTGAACTCCAGTTTATTGCAACTTGTCGGTCTTATTTGCAAGGTTATTTCTCTCCTTTCCATTGATAATGCTAATATAGTAATAAACTTAGTTACTTGCTGAGGTATGGAAATGTGGCAACATCACTGAAGAAGTCTGACAGTGCAACAAACATGAGCAGTCAGGTGATCATGCAAGTTTTAAATTTTTTTGGATGAGGACACAAAGGTGCACAAACCAACCTCCAGGTTCAGTGTATACTTATCATGATTGTGCACACACCATTTTTCCTGTGCAATGTGTCACACTTTTGTGTGTGCATGGGTGCAGGGAAACAAGGGGTCGGACCCAAATGCAAAACACCAAGCAGGCAGGTAAAAGAAACAAGCTTTAATAAACTAAAACTGATACCAGTCTACAGAAAGAGGCTGACACAAAAACTGAGGAAGCAGGCTGAATCCAAGAACTCAGGAAAAATACAAAAACTGAACTAAGAACTGACAGCTGAGAGAGGGAAAATGCAGAAGGCTGATTAACAAGAGGCTAATTAACTAATGGAACTCTGGTGATCCAGAAAATGTCACACAAAGACAGGAACTAAAATGAAAAATGACCCATGAGGAGAGTAACTTTCAAAATAAAACAGGAAACAGACTAAGCAAACCCCAAAAGCCACACAAGAAGCAATTCTGAGTAATTTTTATTTCATTAGGCTTTTTAACACACTGACAGGAGAGTAGGCATTACCCTTTCATCTAAAACTCGACAGGAAAGCCAAGAGATGAATTTCCTCAAAGGCTGAACTTTACCCTTTAATATGGGAAAATCAACAGATTCTATAGAGAGAGAGAGAGAGAGAGAGGAAAAAACAACAACAATTGGTGAAATGCACGGGTCACATTATCATGTATGAACACAGAAAATGAATATATTGTTGTGCCCAAGTAACTTCACAGAAACCTTGACTAAACACAAACATACGGAGATTGTGTTGTCAGTTTAACATCAGTATTTTCAGTCAGCCCTGCAGCGGTGATATCACTGCCATAAAAAGGTCATTTCAGGGAAGTCGCACAATCTATGGTATGATCTGATGCGAAGACAACGGGAATGACGTATTCATCCTGTTGTCCTTGATGATGACTCAGTGTGGTAGCCACGAGAGCTCTGCAACATCATAATGGATCTTTAATGAACCACTCATTAGAAACCTTTGTTAAAGACTCCTCACTGAGTGCTCTCCTCTTAGAGAACAGGAGTGGGCAGTGAGAAATATGTTTTGAGACAGCACACTTATCACTCTTTGAGTGTCATCTCTACCTTTTTTACACTTCACAGCAAGTGTGGCACTCACAGTCTGCTCGTAGAGCTATGAAGTGAAAGGCAGCATTCACTAACATCTCTGCTCCACAGTTTTAGCTTCAATCATCTCCACTGAGATTTACCAGGCACACTAAAACAAGGTCTGATTTCCCAATAGTATTCTGTCAGCTTATCGGAATAAAGATTTTTGATGCTTATTTATATATTTAACTTTAATTCCCAGCGTAGGAGACAGCGTAATAGTTGATAAACTGGTAGCCTGTAATATGAGCCTGTTTGTAGATATTTGAAATCAAAGAATCAAATTCAAGCACTTTGTATTTTCAGTGCGCATACAATAATACAACAAGTACATTGTGTGTGTGTGTGTGTGTGTGTGTGTGTGTGTGTGTGTGTGTGTGCGTGTGTGTGTGTGTGTAAATATATCAGGAAAAAAATATTCCATATTAAGGCAGGCTGGGTGAATCATTATTCTTTGATAGCTGCCACAGCTATACCCTGAGGATACTGCAGAGGCTTCAGATGCTGGTCTGTTCCAGGGTGGTATTATACAGTAGATAACAGGGTTTTTGCGAGTGTGTGTGCATGTGTGTGAGACAAAGAGAGAGTGATTGCAAGAGGTTGTACGGCAACAGAGACATGCTACAGTCTCAATGAGTCAGATGTGAAAGTGTCTGTATTTTTGTGACAGCTTCAACTTGAAGATATTTGTGTATGCGTGACTAGGTGTGTGTTTCTATGTGTGCATGTAAAAGAGTATTCACACACTGAGCTGTGAAGTGTGTGTGCATGTGATGCAGTGAGTGGAGAGAGTAAAATAAGGAGGAGGGAAGGAGTCTGATTGAGTCATACCTTTAACTCTCAGTCCAGAACATTTTTGTGACAACTTCAGTGGTGGAGGAGCAGGGAGAGTGTGTACATCATGTGTGTGTAGGTGTGTGTGCAGATGGTGCATGTGTGCATGTATCAAGGTACTCAACATCCACAAGTGCAGACAGTGAGTCGCACTGCGTCAGATCTGTGTCTCTCTATCAGAATATTTTTGTGACAGCTTCAGTCGCAAAGAGGCAGAGGGCTCGAGTGGAAATGACAGACTTGGTTTTACTTAATGCCAACTCCTGTCCTTCTGGTTTGTGTGTGTGTGTGTGTGTGTGTGTGTGTGTGTGTGTGTGTGTGTGTGTGTGTGTGTGTGTGTGCATGTAGGTACTGTGTATTTGCTTATTTGTCCCTGTGATGCCGCCTTTGTTTTTCACTGAAAGGTCTTGTAGCTGTCTTCAGACAGTGAACAAAATGTCAGCTCAGCTCCAGATGTGTTACTGCACAGACCAGAGCTGATTACATGACATAATGAAATGATGCCTTTCACTAAAAATAACTTCACGTCTACATCAGCCCTTCCGACCAAAAGTATGTACTTATATTAATCAAATAGTGCAGACATGAATCTGTTTACACACTTGCATTGAGGGGACTCACTGGTGAAAAGAAGCTGGGCCCCATAGAGCAAATCATTCAACATTAGGGTTAAGACTTGTTCTTTGGCTAGGGTTAAGGATTAGGGTTGGGTCAAAGAGAGGCGGTATTCATTGGGTAAGAGTTGGGGTTAGGCTAGCCCAGTGTTTCTCGATTGCGGTCCTCGGGCCCCACTGCCCTGCATGTTTTAGATGTTCCAAAACACTCAAATATAGCCGTCCAATTGTTTTCAGAGAAATCCTTCTTTTTTTAACAAAATGCCCAAAAAAGATAAAAATTGTAAAAATCCAATAAAGATGAAGGGTGTCGAATAAAAATAGAGGATGTCCAATAAAAATGAAAAAGAGTCGAATAGAATAAAAAGGTGTCCAATAAGAAGTCCGATGAGAATGAAACTGCAGGAGTCAGAAGTCCAAGGAGCAAAAATACTTTATTGTGCACAATAAAGGGGAACACGCTCAGAAACACAAAAAGTGCAATCCTGACGAGCTCCGAAGTACAATGGTCAGTGCTCTATTTTTATACACTTTAGCTAGGTGTTTACCACGCCCTGTGGGCATCTTCTGTTTTTTGTGAGTTGCTGCTCATCTTACACTGTAAGGTCATCTCAGGGCAGCTGCCCTGACCCTATCTTTCCCAGATTTGCATTGTTACATCAAAGGTGCATCCCAAGGAGGCAGTCAATTTATTTTTCTCTCTATTCTTCCCAAATTACATCATTATCTTTTGGTTTTTGTTTCATACTTAAAGTAAAAAGTTTACAACTTTATTGCAGGCACAGAGTGTATAACAGAAAGCATAAAAACAATACGTTGGTCATTAAGTGCACATGAAGTGATTATGAGAACTTTCAATCCATCAGTGATTATAGTCAACATCCATCCATCCATCCATTTTTTATGCCGCTTATCCCTTTCAGGGTCGCGGGGGGGCTGGAGCCTATCTTGGCTGTCAACGGGCGGGAGGCCGGGAATACAGAATACATGCTTTAAGGTTACTTCAGGACAGCGAGGTTATGTTAGGTCACACACAGTAGCAGCTGCCCGAACACCTGCACACCCCACGAGGGGGGGGGGTTTCAAAATCTCGGGAGTAGCAGCTGCCTGAACACCTGCAAGGCCACGAAGGGGGGTTTCAAAATCTCAGGAGTAGTAGCTACTCGAACACCTGCAAAGCCATGAAGGGGGGTTTCAAAATCTCGGGCGACGAACACTGTCCTCAAAATCTCAGACCATGAGCATTCTCCTTCCGTCATATCCATGATCACTCCGCCTTCTGTCTCAGTGTATCACAGATTCATGCTCAGTATATCGGCTGTGGCCAGGTGTCATTCTGAGGGCAGTGCATCACAGTAACACACTTCATCAGAGCTACTATAATATAAGGCTCAACAAATCTAACTTCTTCAGTCATTTGCTACCATTGATTATAACACTATATTCTATTTCTCCAGTGAATACATGACATCATCACATATCTGTTAGAAACATTACACTACATGACTTGCTGTGGAAGTGCCTGAAAATTGATGGCTGTAGAGTTTCTTTGAGACTCTGATATGACCAGCTTTGTAATCATGCAGCCATCTTTGGTTGTCCAGTGACATGAAGACTTACTGTATGAGTCATTGCCATGGGAATTTTGCCATATCTCCCATCCAGCTTGTATTAGGTGATGCAACATCACACATGGTAAATGTTAGTGTAAGCCTGCAGGGATTTAATGTAAGTTGATATGATTACTTCCTGAGGGACAAAAACAAGTTTGTGTGAATGCATGTGTGTATGTATGACTGTCGTCCCTGCCCTACTCTAGCTGTCCATAATGCCTTTAGGCATGAACTGGTGTATTAACGCAGCCAACAACGTGTCCTCTTCTCTGTCTCTAACCATTTCTCTCAGCGTGTGTCTCATCCTCCTCCCCCCTCCTGTGGCCCCAGCATGTGCTGGGCAGTGGGCCCAGCAGGATCTTCCTTGCTTTTCCGTATCATTGATAATCGACCGGCTTGGGGAGTGGAGGAGTGGAACGGCAGAGCGAATGCTACCCTGCCACTGCAGCTGCTCCTGGCTGCCACGGTAACTGGGGCAGAAAATCCGACTCATCGCTTTGTCATAATCAGCATCAGATCGTGGTTTCATGTTTTTTTTTTTTTTTTGTCTGATACTTTGTCTGTGTTATGATTTTAATTTGACAATTTCATCTATCTCAGGTATAATTTTGTGTCTGTTTTTACTTAATATTTTCTCCCTCTCACTTTGTGTATGTGCATTGTTTGCACATGCATGCACCAGCTCTTAGAGACAGCTTGTTACCCTGAACCCTCCATTAGCACTACAGAACTTTGTAAGCGCTTCCTCTTGGGAATCTAACAGCAGTGCAGCATGTACAGTATGTGTCTTTCACATACCTGCTCTAGCCTTTGTTAGTCTGTCTAGGGGCCTGAGAGCAGAGAACTTGCTGTTAACCTGCATCAAAATACACAACCTGTGCACAAGCATACCAATGAAGATTGGATTTGTATTGGATCACAACAATTCTCTTTGAAATCTACAACCCCTTCTTCACTCATATTCCCTCTGATGTCCATCTCCCACCCTTTCTCCCTCAGTCTCTCAAACTTTGTCTCTGTCTGAGACAACCAGGCAGACAGGAAGATTTAGTGTTATTCTCCTCTGCGCTGCTCCTTGCTAGAGACACAGGTCACTCTGCCTTACTGGATCATGGCTGGTGGGAAAGACTTTGCACCAGCCTTTTATTGTTTTTCTTTTTTCAAATTAACACTTAGATGCCTGTGTTCCTTGTGTGTGTGTGTGTGTGTGTGTGTGTGTGTGTGTGTGTGTGTGTGTGTGTGTGTGTGTGACATTTTCCATAAAATAAACAGGCACTCTGTAAAAATGTGCAAGTAAATGATGCTGTGAAAAACAGCCAATGAAATAATAGTTCTATAAGATATAAATAAAGAAGTGCTGGTATAAAAAGGAGGGGCAGTGGGAGGGGAGGAGGGAAGGATAATGATGTGACATAACATCAGTGTGACAAATGACAGCAGCTGAGGGCTCAGATATGAGCTCTTGCAGCAGGGAGTCCTAGTCTGAATCATGTCAGCTTTCTCTAAATCTGAAATGTGAAATTTAGCTGCTTATATGCTTATACCTCAATGCATAGATTCAGTCTCAGAGTTATCAGGCTAATGCACCATAACACTATGCCTTACCAGTATATATTCTTCAGTACCAAACCTCAGCCTTAACAGCGTAGTCCATGTCACTTCCATAAAGGAAGACCTAAGGAGGCAGATTTTTAAAAAAGCAAACTCAGCAGAGTCTGAGATGTCCTGTATGTTATCCCCTATCATTGGCCAAGCTCCAGAAACACAGGATCCTGCATTGCCTATATTCCATCTCAGCAGAATATTTATTAGAACGTTCCTGTCTGACATCTCCAGTCCGTAATGCAGACTTTCTGTTGCAGAGAGCATCTAAGCCAAAACTGAGATAACCCTGATAATATCATCAGGATAATTTTCTTTCTTGAACTCTGCTTTCACATAGCACTCAAATAAATCATACTCCTCTTTAATTTCCAATAATTCTAATTCTAAAATCAAAATGGCCTCCCTTCGCTTGCTCTGAAGGGCTTAAACTGAAGCTGGTCCTCATAAAGATAGATGTACAGGAACACACAGGTGTGTACACAGCCACAGGCAAATGCTCCTATTTGAACAGTGGTCTACCTTTTTCTCTGTGTTTGGACTGAAAAGGTCACTGAGCACAAGCTGGAGCATGACTGTTAAATGGTGGTGGGAACACCCACAGTTTGATTAAAGAGCATGGAGACATTCGTTTGTTTTTCTGTGTGTGTGTGTGTGTGTGTGTGTGTGTGTGTGTGTGCGTGCGTGCGTGCGTGCGTGCGTGCGTGCGTGTGTGCACGTGCGCGTGAAGGTAGCCACATGCACGTGTCTTTATGTTTTTGCATTAAACATCAGTCGGGTAAGATTAGCTGGAACGTCAGCAGCAGTTCTACAGTGACTGCGTTTTCCAAACATAAAACATTGCATTAGGTTTTCATACATCCACTCTCTCTGACGGACAAATGCAGTAATCCTGGAAAAAGACAGAAAAAAGCTCTACTACACTGAATTACTCCTTTGGAGATGAACCTTAATACATCAAAATGTATCATAGAGTAGGAGAAAGAAAGAAAGAAAGAAAGAAAGAAAGAAAGAAAGAAAGAAAGAAAGAAAGAAAGAAAGAAAGAAAGAAAGAGTCCTGTCTTCTATTCCAAAATAAATAATGATGGTCACAGTTTCATCAAAAAGATGGAGCTTTTCAAATTTCTCCTATAATTAAAGCACATTTTGCTCTCCGTACTTCTCCTCAGCTCTCATGACCTTAATGTGAACTCATTTTCTTAATTAACATGGATTTGAAGTGAAATGAGACTAATTACTGAAGTAGTCTGCAATTTAAAGACCATCCAGAATCATCATTTACCTCCAGCACTGGATAACAAGACTACTGAAGCACTCGCTGTCAGTTTGTGTGCACTGACACAGAAGTGGCAGAGTTTGTTTGGGTGTTAGATAAGCAGGGTTGTGCTTACTCGGATAGGTGTGTGTGTGTGTGTGTGTGTGTGTGTGTGTGTGTGTGTGTGTGTGTATGTGTGTGTAGGTGTGTGTGTGTGTGTGTGTGTGTGCGCGTGTGAGGCAGATAGGCTGGGTTCCCCCGTGGGCGAGTCTTGGCAGTAGCAGAGCAGCAATCAGGTGCCTGAGTAAGACAGCATTTAATGAGATACACAAAGCCAATGAAAGCAGCCAAAGTGGCAGATTTTCAAGCATGTGACCTGCATGTGCGCAGCAAAGAAATGTGTGTTCATGTCGATTATGAATGAAGCATCAAATCCCGTGCATTTGTTTGTGTGTTTGTGCGTGGGTGCCAAATGATTCACCTTGCAGTTCTTCTTCCAGCTGCTGTTGGCTCAAAATTAATTACGAGAGAGAGAGAGAGAGAGAGAGAGAGAGAGAGAGAGAGAGAGAGAGAGAGAGAGTCCTTCTCCAGCTCGCCTTGAGTTCTTTACGAGTCAACTAACTGCTTATTTGATTGCCTGCATAAATGGCACAAAGCAAATGAATGCGAGCTCTCTGCTCTCTGTCAGATGCTGTGGCTGTTGGACTTTGGCTCTTCTGTAAATCACTCCCGTTCTTCACTCTCTCTTTTCTCTGCTGCACAGTGGCACAGATTACTTTGTATTGCATGTGAGGAAAATAGAAGTGCTATTGTGCAAGCCTGATTATATTCATGTAGGCCTCATTCTTTCTGTTACACCACCATTAAGTGGCAACACAGGAGAATTGAACCTGGGGGGATGCATATTTCTCAATTTCCCAACAGTGTATGGAAACTCTCTGTCAGATCAATAACTGGATCACCTCATCTGCTCAGCTTGTACAGCAGATAATTAGATAGAATGTGCCACAGTAAGTGCTCATCCTGGCCACTTTACCTTTTATCAGTGAAAGATGATAGGTTTGGAATAACAACATACTGTGCATAAAATAATAGCACAAGCACCTCCAGCCTCCACTTGTACTGGAGTCAGGCTCCAATCGTGGTCCACGGTGTGCACATACATTACGGGCTCTAATCAGACTCAGGATGTGATGTGGCAGGATTTATTCTTCCAGTCATCTGGAATCTGTTTTCCCCTCTGGTGCACACTGTCCTTATATCATTAGCATGGATTTTGTTTGTCTTGAAACATTCCTTGTGCTTACGGCCTCACCCTTGGGCTCCTGTGACAGTAAAGAGATTATGGGATGGCATGGCATGCATGGCATGGCTTAACTTGGCATGGCATGTATAAGTGCGTGTCTGTGTGCAGCTGAATGAATGAAGCATCAAATTGCACTCCCCGACGATTTACGATAATGTGCAGACTCATTGCCTATAAAACAATGTGATGGGCTTCTGAGAGGAAACTTACAGGTCACTGCTTCCTGAAAGATGATCTTAGGCCATTTATCATGAACTAAAGTGCCTCACAACATCTTTGAGTGTTACTCATAAAGTGGTAAGCCCTGGGTTTCAGTGCCATCCTTCACTCTATGCTGTATGCAAATTTTAATGTAGTAACTTGAGTTGGAGCCTTGATGACTTCATGACTGATGTCGATCATGTTCGGGTGTGATGTGTGTTGAGCACCTCTTTTCTTTTCTGACTTACAGCACAGTTTCACAAATCTGTCTTAAAGCAATACTCATATGCCCCTGTATATTGAAGGAGATTTTGTTCACTGTCATGGTCCCTCCCTTCTATGCTGGCCACAAAGAGATCCCACCCAAAAGCAATTTCAGCCTGAACAATGCAGACAAAATCTACAGTTGTTGGTCTGTATAAAAAATAATTCCTATGTTCAGCAAAAGCTAATACAGTATGAGGATTTATTAGTCTAAGTTAGACAAGTTAAGTGGGCATCTTACAAAGTTATCTGCTCTCTGTATCACTGTAGTAGCCATCTGTGGCTCAGCAAACACAAACTGTTTGTCAGAGCACAAATAGAGAATACTAGACTGTAACTTTGGAATATACCCTCCCCATTTGCCCAACTCAGACTGCCTAAGGCTCATATTAGCTTCATCTGAACTTTAAATGTCTTTTTACATGAAACAAGGACTGTGTAAGGACTCTCTTAGTCTCTCTTTAGGAAGGGGTCTCTTTATGATCAGGGTGAACTATGATCTCTCTATCTATGCTTTCACACTTGGGCCATTCACGCGTTGTATCCAATCACATGTGCATATTGCTGTGATGTAAGAGGTGTATGATCTTGAAAAAAGTTTCAGTGGTAAAATTGCTGTTGGGCTTGACAGCATTCAAGAGCAGGTGAGTGATACACCATGCCTTTATATTTGTAACTGATGTATTGCAGAGCCTTTCAGTTACTAATATTTACAGTGTAATGTTGGAGCCCTGCTTTTTAAGCTACCGTTAGCATAATTGGCACCACTTTTGAAAACTGGCATTCATCTTGTCCATCTACTAATTGTTATAGGAAAATGGCAAGAAGGGAGGGTCTGATCCGGGAATGCCCGGATCAGACTACACGAATCTAGCCCAATTTTGAGGTGATTTTATTGTGTCCAACCAGTTACCAGCATCATGGCCGATCGTGAACAACAGTCAGGTCTGTACTTATGCAGTGTGACATGCTAAATAACCTGTTGTGCAGCGTCTGGGACGTCCCACAACACCCCAACAAACAGATATTTTTGTCTCGACTCTAGAGTGACATCTCCCTCAACATGTTACTGAGTGCTGACCAGTCAGGTGCTCTCTCTAGAGTGCAGTCAGGTAACCATGATGAAGAGGAGGAAGAGGAGAAGGAGGGATGCTGAGGCTGCTGCTGTCAGATGGGACAGTCAAAGAAAGGAAAAGTGTGTTGTCTCTTGTTTTTGCTTTTAATGTTATAGGACATCCACAGCTTTTTTTTTTGTCGGTACACAGGACCACCAGTATCAACTTCTGTCAGTCTGACTGACAGTTGCTTCACCCGCCTCCCCGACATCTGAACTCGTGCATGATCCTGAAATAAGATGCACTGTGTCACCCAACAAACGAAGACACGGCAAGAGTTTATAGCGCTGTGATTGTTAGATCTAACATGGCGACCATCGTTAAAGTTAGAGGATACAATCTGTGAATGTCCACCAGGTGGCAGCCATGTTTTTTTTCATTCAACAGTATTTTAACTAAACTTTTTATGAACTATGTTGAGGCAAACAAGTGTTCTTTATCAAAGTCAGGCTCTTCAAAGGGGTTTTCTGTCTTGCTGGATTGCTGGTTTAAGTTTGTTACATGAGAAAAGTGAAAAGTTGTTAAATATTCTGGGAAGGGTCCCTTTGGTTCCCCTGGCACCCCCTTGGCGGCACCCCTGGCCAACTAAATTATTGAACACATATATCAATTAACCTCTGCGGTGGCTGGAACTTTTTCTCTTTGGCATCTGATGTCAGATGGTAGTGATGATGATGATGATGCTTCTGCTACTCACAGCTGGTTTTCCAGGTTTGGTTCAGTCAGTCTTGAGCAGAACTAAGTCTTAGAAAGAGTTGGCTTTGAACAGAACTGCTACAGGGTCATTGCTTTGCAACTCAGTGATTTTGTGTTGTTAATTATCAGGGACATCAGATGGTTCCACATTAGACAACGTAACAAATATGTTTAGTTCCTTTTGATTACTTTTCATGCCCTGAAACCTCTCACCAATTCCTTAGAGGAGTTTTCACACTCATATATTCAGCAGATTTAGATGTCATGGCAGGTATTTGTTCTTCCAGAGAAGGAAACTGCACAGTGTTTCCTCCTTCCAGTTGCACTTGCAACAGCCTTTTGTTGGGCAACCAAACTTCATGAAAGAGTGTTAACTTTATCAAGCACATTTGTCCTTTTAGCTCATCCAATTACCAGCATGTTCACACAAACTAACTTGAACACTCTGCTCAGAAGAACCAATAGCGCAGTAATAATTGTATAATATAATAATATATTTAATATGTATTATTAATTGTATTATTATTTAATAACAGTAATTGCGTTTTTGTATTTATGAATTGCGGTATCAAAGGAAACACATGCGCTCTTGACAGGACATCAGCAGTGGCTATGTTTTTCCCTGCAACATGGAAGTTGAGGTATGAGAATCTTATTAATCCCATTATCAGTCTGAATATGAGGAGGCAACCCGTACAGGTTCTTTGACCCCAGCAGTGGCCCAAAAGGCTTGTGGTCATTCTCAATGTGGAAAGTAATCCCAACAAGGAAATCAGAGCAATTCTCAGATGCTGATGTCATGACCAAGGCTGAAACCATTTTTTATGGACATAATGCACTATAGATATTTTTTAGAAGGAATAATTTAATAGCCAATTTTCACAGCCCAAATGCTTATGCAAATGTAATGCCACTGGTTTAGTTTTACAAGTACAGCCGTAATTGCATAATTTTTAAGTCATTTTCTACATGCATTCTCACCTTAACTACAATCTGTCTTTGGATATTTTAAAATGCCTGTGAGTGCATGGAATGATTACCTCTACAGTTTTACTGTCAATTCCAACATTTGTGTCAGTCTACAGAGGCAGGTATCGGCTAAGAGGTGGCGCTGTATGTACATATTTTTAACTTGTTCATGTCTACAGCATTTCTCGCCACGTTCCAGCTGCGACATGTTTTGTTCTGATCTCCCAAGAGTCCTCGTGAAGCCTTTTCCTGCAGCATCAGAACTGACTGAATCATATGAACATCCATCTGCCCTCACAAAGGTACATTGAGAATGTGATTTGCTTGAATCCCACAAATCTCCATTAGCAATATCTATCACCAGTGATAATCATTTAAGAACTAATAACTTCCAGATTGCATTCATCCTCTATGAGGTCTGGTTTCTGTTGCAGAGCAGGTTTTTGTTTGTTTGTTTGTTTGTGCCTACAGCCAAATGGAGAAATCTATACAGACAGATACAGGCAACGCAAGATGGACAGCATGGCTTTGCTCCATCAGCCCACCCAGATGTTCCACCTGGAAATAAAGGAGACAGTGACCACGAAGAAAGCTCCTCAGCATGTCTGTATGCATTCAAATTCATTACTGTTGTTATTGGTCCATGGAAGCCTGTTGATTGATTATAGCTGTCAATTCATGCAAAAGATTTATATGTTGCCTGTGTTCAAATTCTAATCTGGGTCTTTTGTTTCCTGATGACTATAGCCATGAATAATTACAGTAATTCATTATTACAGAAATTCAGATTTATTTTGGGACTGCAACAATAGATTGATTAATCATTTTGTCGACAAAAATACAAAACCCAAAGATGTTCAGTTTACTATGAAAAAAGACAACAAAAAGCTGCAGATCCATCAGGCATATGAAAATACACTGAGAAAAAGCAAAGCAAATCCTCTGTCCAACCACAAACACCGTACTACACATACAGCCAATATCCCAGTAAAAAAGGAAAACACTATAGTTTTAACACAAATGAAAATGAGAATTAAAACGTCATTAGGAAAATGACTTTCTCTAAAAGTACTGCTTTACTTTTTGACTTTTTGCTTTAAATAAAACAGCACATTGTTATTTCTATAAATTGTCTTTTTATTAATAAAGCATTTATCAGCCATAAGACATGAATGTGTTAAGTTGCATGCCAGTTTTTAATGTTGTCCTAAATTTTGTGCTGATGCACCTAAAACTTTCAGTAGGGAGCACTAGTGCTACTCGTGGAAAAAGTGAGACTGGAGCCCTGAGAACTATGTAATATTTGAAAAATGATTTAAATGATCAATCAGTTGTCAGAATAATCACTGATAATGTTCTGTCCATTGACTAATCAAATACCTAACTAATCATTTCAGCTCTAGTTTGTTTGTATGAGGAATAATTTCAGCAATACCCAATAATTGATAACAACTGTATCAACAAACTCAGATTATTTTGAACACTGACAGATTTTTAAATGCAGTTACGAGTTTCAAAATTTTGACATTTTCTGAAGAAAATTGGTGATGGTTAGCCATTCTTACGTCAGATGTACAGCAAATCACAGCAACTGCCATCCCAAAATTCTAAAGTCTGTATTTTCATCCCAAGCAAATATTACATCTGTTGATTTCATTCATTATTACGGCTTCTTTCACAGCTTGACACCTCCAGCCAGTGAAATGAGCTTTCCTAAAGTTTACTCAGGGTGAAAAGTTGCAGGTTCTCAGCTCTTCAAATGATTCCCGAAATCTGTCAGAATGCTTCGCATAATAGCTGATTTAAAAAAACAAAAAAATAACACATTCACAGCCAGAGCCGAGGATTTGTCTTCAATCAATTTCTCAACTCTTGTTTTCTCAGGCAACATAACATAGCTTGATTTTCCCTTTTGTGTGGTGATTGATGGGGTCATGTACAAGACTGGCATGGGAGTAACCAAGACAGAGGCTCTGCTCAAAGCGGCAGAGCTCGCTGTGGAGGACATGCTGGCCACCTTGAAAAGACTGACCTCGTTCCTTCCTGGACTATTAGGTTAGGGTCTAACGTTGATTAAAGTATATTGTGTTTCTGCAGCAGACGTTGATGATTTGTTTTGTACTGATCATTTCCCAGATTGGTTTTCCTCCTGTGTACATATGTTCCTGTTTTTTCCTCAGGTATCCCTTTGCTCCTGCCAGTACAGGAGAAGCCCTCCATCTCTGCCATCCGTCGCAGTAGAGCTGTTCACGGTATTTCTGCTTTGCTCTTATTGCTTTATGACTCTCCCGATGGCAGTACACCTAAACAATAAAAATTTTAATCTTTTTAATCAGAAATACAGAGGCATGTTGCACTTCAAAGTATGTCATAGGGATGGAAATTGCTAAGATTTTATTGATACCAATGCCATTATCAATTCTTCTTTTCAGTCTGATTCTTTATTGAATCCCTCACTGATTCCTGTTCAGTTGTTGTTAGGCTGGATGCATCCTGAGAGCCAGCTGTAGCAGCAGTCTGTCATCATCTACATGGAGGAAATGAGGGAATATTTCTACTGCCTTCATTTTATTTAAGTTTTCTTGGTGAAAGCTGCTAAGCCTGTCTGCATGGCGCTGTAATTTATAATAGGAAGATAGGATATTTACCCTCAGTAATGGAAGTGCTGCTTGGTTGGGAAGCAGTGGTACTCATGCGTAGAGTGTCAAATACATAGCACTCCCAGAATTTAAGTGCATACCACATAGACCCCCTCACTTTAAATCATCATTTTACAGACATTATACTGCTGTCGTCTTTCTTTGTGAAATGAAGTCACGCTTTTTTGTGTTTTCAGTTCTCAGCAGCATAGACACTTGAGTTTGCTGCCATTGTTTTACAATGTGAAACTGTCAGAAAAACATGCTGACATCAATCATTTGGACATGGTTCTCAATGGTTCCGGTTCTTGAGTCCCATCTTGAGTATTTCAGACTTCACACTGAGACACCTGACAGAAGAATAAACAGACATCATCCATTGCTGACACAAATATTAATAGAAATATCATGTTTTGTTGTGTTTGCTCAGTACTCTGTCTCTCTAGAATGATATTCAAGTTCAAGTGTTGACATTCAGGTTTAATAAGAGGGTGTTGACATCCTTATCAGATGAAAAGCCACTTCACGGACTGAATTACAGTATGTATAGTATACATAATACTACATGTTGTATAATAATGAGCAAAGCTGTATTTGTAGTTCCATTAGAAATGCATATAAATACACTTCACACTAGATGTTACAGTCTGTTCTAGAGGTGACTTGCCACTAGCTAAATAGGCTGAATTTACCTCTGCACGAATTCTTCTCTCCCTCTAGCCAGCGGATATGAGGTGGTCGATTTTGGCATTGGGAACTTCAATACCAAACAGAGTGCCTCATCCACAGAGCGGATTGTGCTTGATTCAAATGCTGTAGTTAGTGCACAGCTGCTGAGTTATGGTAGTCAGTGTAAAAGTGTCACGATAAGCTTAGGTTGCAGCCTAATGGTGTTAGAAGGCCATGTGTTTGCTGCTGCAGTCGAAATAAAGTTCCTGTTTACTACCACCACCTCAATGTCTGGCTGCCATCCTTCATCAGACCACTCTGCTCTTCTACTTAATAGCTCCGCTCCACCCCAGCTAGTTACGCTCTACGGGTCAGGCTAAATTAGTTTAAAGAAACCAGCATGCAACAACTATGGTACGACAGCTAAAACTACCTGGATGCCTGGATGCTTGTTTGAGTGTTTGGAAATGATTTTGCATTCCTGTGTGTACAGAGATATTTTGGAAAACAAAGGTTGTGTGGACAATTTTATGTTTTTAAATGTTTTAGATCTCTTTCATAGAATGTGTGAATCTTGCTATTTTAAACATGGTTCACACTCAACCGACATCGGATAAAATACAGATTGTTTTACTAGATTTTTCGTAGGGGAAGCCATAATGACTTGTAGTGCATGTGTGCACATTTTCCAGATGAGGGTGTTACCTTGTTTCATTTATGCTATTTTCTATTAACCTACATAATGTGCATTATTCAGAAGTAACATACAATGACTCATTCATTGTCACGCTGTGCTGTCAGGGTTTTGTACCAGCATCTGCTGATGTTCTTCAGTAAAACAGCCATTCCGACATGGCAGTCGATCATGCAGTGGAACAGCAGCAGTGACCTCCTCAGCCTGAAGTGTCACCATCACCTTCCACCTCTATGTGAACCAGCTGCCAAAGGGTGCCGCTCAGGCCCCCTCCAAGCTGTAAATGTTTTTCATCCTTTAGAGGGAAGTGATGTGATGGTCTTGAAGAAGGTCTTGTGATTTTATTTTGCTAATTTGATGGTCTGCCTTCGAAGACAGGGTTTTTTTTTAAAGGTGTTCTCAGTTTTCTTGTCAGCCTTTGATCACTCTGACTCCAAGGTGGCCAGCATGTCCACTGCAAGCAAGCCCACTCGGTGGCAGGTGGTAGGATGCCAGGGAGCCTTATTAAGCCCATCCATCTCCAAAGCATCCTCATGGGCAAGCCAACAAGTCAAATTATGCTCCTTGGGTGGAATTATCGGGAAGTTTAATGCTAGGGACTTTAAAGGCAGACACCCTATTCAGATTCTGTCATAAGCTTTTCCAAAACCTGCTCATGTTGGCAATAAAGCCTTTTATGAAACAAAAATCTTAGAGAGATAATTTGGGAATATGGTAGGACATGATTTGTCTGTGCAGGTCTAAGCTCAGCATGCTCTCTGCATGGGCAAAGACAGGATCCCATTGGTGTGTGATGCTCTGTGGGATTCAATTAAATTGGTGGTCTTATTTTTCTGGTACTTTAGTGCAGATCATACTTAAGAAAATGTCTGCTTCAGGTGACATAGTATATGAGGTAGTTATTCTTTGTTAATTATTCTTTGTGATATTGTTTGTCTGCTGTAAATAGAACCTCTTTCTTCAATCACGTCGTAAGCCATAGCTGAAGCTCAGCAGGCAGATGGGACCTCACATGTGCTGAGGACCTGGCACATTTTAAAAACAGTTTCCTGTTAAAAAAAAAAAGAGGGAAGGCAGGAAGCAGGATAACCCCTGATTGTATAAGAAGCATGGCACTAGGCTAACAGAAGGCCCCACATTTTCTAAAGGAAACAGTCAACCTAAAATAGGCTCTGCATCAAGTCTATACACTATATTCAGATGGCTGATGTTTAAAGCTGTAAGAGTTGAAGCTGCTGGCTCATGCACAAAAACATTTTTTTGTTACTGCAGGCATACACCATTAGATGACACGTTATCATCAGATTTTTGTGCCACAAGCACAAGCAAAGAAAAAAGCCAAAACAATTTCAAAAGGTAATTCAAAGTGTAATGTATCCCTCTTATACATACACTGCAAGCTGAGAGGGATTACTTTTGTATGAGTCTAGACATTGTCTTTTAGTCAAATGACAAAAGTTGACATTCCAAAAATATAACACAAGACATATCATAATGTCACCATCCACATATTTCTCAATTCCCAGGTAATCAGGCATACTTATACGTAGGTTATTCCTTTAAGTTATTGACTTTTAAGATTTTAAATCCTACAGGTGAATCTGGCAACAGTGATGTCCGTGGCATGGTGATCTCTGTGTGTCAGCGTGAGGAGGCTGCCCATGTTCTACTGCATGATGAGGCCTCACAGAAGGCACCAGTCTGTTACAACTATCTACCGCTTTCTGTCCCTTCCTTATTTTCCTGTATTTTCAGTCATAGCTGATTTCAGCATATCATTCACTCATCTGGTTATATTTATTTAAATCAGATTACGGCTGGTAATGTGACATGCATGTGGTAATTGCAGACCAAATAGGTACCCTAATTTTGTGTCCAGTCATGGCTGTCAGTGGACATATTAGTTCACTGATAATTGATACATATTCTGTCACATTCTGTTAATTGCTTCATTTTCACTGCATCTGCAATTGTTCAGTCACTGTTTTACTAATTGTTATGTGTTGGGTCAGGGTTAGGGTTAGGGCCAGGGTTAGGGGTTAGGGGTTAGGGTTAGGGGTTGGGGGGGTGGGGGGGTAGGGTTAGCCCCTATTCTGCTGAATACTACACATTCATTGCATCTACATGCTCATGTTCATTGTATTTTGGTAAATATGGTAGTGCTGTGTTGCTGCCTGCTGTCTATTCGATTTATCTGTTACCTCTGTCAAAGTGACCTCTGCACCTGGTCATTCATTCAGATCTCGTTGACAACATACATGCATTGATCATTACAGACTGTATGTTTTCTAATTTATCATTCAGTAATGGCTAACAAATGGAATATTGGTACTGGTAATTGCTTCATTTCATTGAATCTGTCAGTTGCTACACCTTGATTGCATTTGCTAATTGCTACATCAATGTTGCATTGTGGTAACAGCTGCATGTCAATGCTCTTTTCAAGTTCTTTCATGATCTATCATGAACTCATCCTCTGCTTATGCCTCTGGCATGTGTTGAAGCTTAAAGATCTCTAAGGCCTTCGCAGCTTATGGTGAGCTTGCATATAACTGTTAAGTGGTTTTGTGGTTTGTCTCACCAATTATTTGGCTGCACTCCCTAATTTATAATTCTAGTGTCACTGCTGGCTTCTTTTGGTCAGATCAGTTCACTGCACTGAATTTCAGGTCTTCAGTGTGTTAATGAATGAAATGCTGAAAGTAGGGAATGGAGACTTCACTGCTTAAACCTTTTCCATGTATGTAATTGCTGTACACTAGTCATGCTGGCTAAACTCAAACTTGCAAACTATTCAGGCCACTACTGACCATTAGCTGTTGATGGCTAAACCCTATGCTTTGCATTCAGGTCATTGCTATTCTTTAGCCATTGCTGACTAAGAAACAACAACAAAAAATAACAAAACAAAACATGTCCAGGTCAGTGCTGATCTAGACATTGCAGGGCTTGTTTCTTTATATTCATTCATGGATCACTGTCGATTTTAATCAACATTTTCGATGTCATGTTCTCAATGTTTCATTGCTTAGCAGATTAGGCAATAATCTTTTGGTTAATCATGGGCTGTTTCATTCCTGCTTGGTAAGATGTTACTTGGTACAGTATTAGGTATTTTTCTTACCAATTTTGTAGCCTTTCAGCTCCCACACATGGCCTTATCACTGTTGCCCAAGTGAAGAACCTGAGGTCCAGCCTTTCCCACTCAAAACATGGCTAAGACAAGTGTGATTGTATTCTATGTAGAGCAGTGCACTGGAAGCATGAATGTGGGCAGTGTGCTTTGGATCTGTAGAGTGTATAGTACAAGAATATTGAGCTCTTCTAACCTTATTAAATAGCTAGCATGGGAGGCAGTTTTGAAAATTAAGTACTATGCACTATAAAAATGAATTGGTGAGATGTCTTTAAGGATGTTTGCGAGGCATTAAAGCCCTAAATTGTCTTACATTTACTTTTGTTCATAAAGTTGTCTAATACATTGTGGCAGTTGATCATATGCAGTATTTATCTGTGGTAGCAATGAGTCTACAATGTGACTTTTTCTTGGACCAAAATATACAGTTTGAGAAATGTTAGTGTTGTCATTTTATTTAGGACTTATTTCACTTATATAAACAGATTAAAAGTGGAGTTACTGATTGTTTTGAGAGTTTTTATTTAAAAAAAAAAAAAAAAACAACAAAAAACAAACAAACAAAACAATTAGCCAGAAAGTGTCATATAAATGTATTGAAAATCCAAGTTTGTGTTTTGAATGTGCATCGTATACTGCACGTGCATCTATCCCTCTATCTAACTATTTATTTTATCTGATTATTTATTTCCCTCTGGTAGGGGACCAGATCTGTCCCCCCCAGTCCTCGTCCTCCCTCCATCCTCTGACGGGCCGGCCCTCCTCCGTCCCGCCCTCAGCCCGGCTCCGCTCCGCTCCATCCATCCATCTCTGCACCGGGACACAAGCGCGCACGAAAAGAGGCTGCAGAGACGCACAACAGGCGACAAGCAGGAGGAAGGTGGAGGGAATCACGCAAACTGCTGCTGGCCCGCATCGTGAAGGCGGTCCGTGTTATACAAAGCCTCCAACAAGCGGCTGTCCTTCATTATTTAAACTGGACATCTCAGCGGCGACACTTCGGAAGTCCCGCTTGGCTTTTAGAAGCGATGCGTCCTGCAGGTGTTTGTGATCAGTGACATGATTTGATCTTCGCGGTGGATAGATCCAGTCGGTGTTGTTGATGATCAGAGAGAGCATGAAGTTTGCGGTTGCGGTGTTGTGGTTCTCCCTGGCTCTCGGGAAGGCTACTATGCAAGGTAAGAATCGGGAAACACAGTTCGTCTCTAAACTGTTGGGTCTTATGCGTCCAAAACAACAAATGCTAAATAGACTTGGACGCTGCCTGCTGAGGATTTGGGACCGCGTTGCGCGATCAAAACACAGCATCCCACCACGTTACAGTCTCATTAATCGAACAGACGGTGTGCACCGTCTTGCCTTGTCTTAATGAGCAAAGAGTTTCATAAAGAAGCAGGCATATTGTATAATTCATATGTGATTGTACTTGCAAAATGCAAGGGTCAGATGAGAGGAGCATGTTCATGGTTTATTTAAGAATGGGAGCGCAGCGCCCCCCTGGGGATATATGACTGAAGATGAGTGTATGACATGGTACAGGAGAACAACATGGGACAATACCCGGACTGCATGAGAAAAGAATTCCCTGACACAAACAGACTGACTGAGTGATGTCTGATAAAGAATAAAATACTGTGTCACTGTGGTGTTGAGCTACAGAGAAGCCGACACTATAGTGTGTGTGTGTGTGTGTGTGTGTGTGTGTGTGTGTGTGTGTGTGTTGATTCAGCTCACTGTAAAGCATTTATGCCACTCCAATCTTGAGATGGAGAGGCTATTGGCAGCACATGCTGTCACACACTGTGCATATACTGCAAGAATGTGTGTGTGCACCAGTGAGAGAGTAAAAGAGAGGGATGTGATGACGAGGAATAATTAATCCACCTCCAGTGACCAATTAGCTGTCCCAGTATCAGTCCACACTTAAGAGGAATCACATTTTAAGCTGACACTGAGCTGCGGCGGTTGAATTACAGGAATGTCACCTTTTGGAAGCAGGTAGGCATGCTTGGATTTTAAAGGGTCACTTCACCCAAAATTTTAAGAAAGCAAACATATGTTCTCACTAACCTCTAGCATGCAGATATGTTGGGTTTTTATCTATCTGGGTTTTGAGACCTTTGTTGTAACTGCTGCCAACTCAGTAGAGATGAATGGAATTTTCTTTGTGGTCGTCACAGCTTTTAAAAAATTACCTTAAAAATTGAACAGCAGGCAGATACAATTGCCCTGTCCCACTGGTTAATCCACATACCTTGCTGATACCTCACAGTTCCACAGGACCCTTTCCTTTGGTGGAAAATAGTTCCAATGAATACAGCTCACAACAGGGCTCAGATGTAGGTACACGTGCAGGCTATGAACAGTCAAATTGCATACATGTGGTCACCTCTGGGCATGTGATGGCCAGTGGCATCCAAGGATTATGTGCAAACAACGTGCTGGCTTGCACGCTCACATACATAACAGTACGTGACTCAGAAGTAGGGGTTAACCATTGTGACAAGTCTTGGCTACCTCAGAGGTACCTGTCCATTTGCATTGTGGGTGACTAAGAGCAGGGCTGCCACACAGATGGTAAAGCTTGCTTCCTTCTCTCCTGATCCTTGCCTTCAAAAATCCCCTTTTCCAGTGGCCTGTAAGCATCTCATTAGAAATCAGTGACAGCTGCATGGAGGAAAACACAGAGTTAAATTGTTTTTCCATCTGTACTACTGTGTGACGAAAAAATGGGTTCCCCTCTGTTTTCCCTCCCATCCCTGTACCCCTCACAGTGGTACGTCTCACTGAGGTTCCATACTGAACAGATGGTGGCAGTATCAAGGTGATCGTACCACTGTGTGGCCCATGGGGTGTTTTAGATTGATGAGGAGGCAGGGTGTTTGTTTGGATGCTGGGTTATTCCTCTGTCTGTATCAATCATAAACAAACTGTAGGCCATCTCTCTTACACACACACACACACACACACACACACACACACACACACACACACACACACACACACACGCACAGTGTACACACATGCTAATGCATCATAATTTCCCCAATGAAAATCAAACCCACCCCCCACCATCAGACTGTGTGTTCTAATCAATACTCCCCCCTTCACCTCTGCTCAGTCAGCTGCACTTGGATGCACACACACACACCGAGTCAATCATCCTCTATCTGAGAGAGGGAGTGAGCTCTTGTAATCCATCCCTGCACTGTCAGACTAGTTTGGCTCCTGCGTTTTTGTTAATGAGGGTCTTGAGACAGAGTTGCTTCCTGTAGAGATGGTAGATAGGATTCAGCTGACTGAGTGCACCGACACCCCGTAACTGATTGCTTTGCATGGGCTCTGATGCAATGGGATGTAATCTGTCTGAGCACACTGCGTACGTCAGATTCCAACACACCCGACAGGAAATAGGAGGCAGAAGACAGGAAATATAAGGGTGCAGTTGTGTCCATGCACACATTCCCTAAAGCACTCTGAGTTTTTTTTTTTCCATGCATACACACAGGCATAAAAAACATGCACATACATGTTTGTCTTATCGTAGAGTACTTGTGAGGGCATTCCGCTGATTTAATTCACTCACCAGTCCTTTAGCATGACAGCAAGTATAATGTCACCTAATTTAGCAATATGTAGTATGAAAACCTGGAGAGATTGATTTTTATACACAAGAGAAACTATGAATAAAAACCCAAACCAACAATGAATTAATCCTATGAATAAATGTTGTGTATCCACAGTCTGATGTAGTTTACTGCGATGTGTCATAGAGCTCCATTGTTTCTTAATAGCCAATTAAAACACTGGGTGACATGTTCCTTCATTCTATGAATAAATTCACTGCCTTGTAGTTTAGTTTGTGTCAAATCCAAAATATACCATCTTTCTGCTGTAAATATTCACTCTCAGCTGCAGAAAATAGATTCCAAGAAATTTGTAATTGAATTCTGTTTGAGTAATATTTGCGACAAACTATGGTGCCCAGCTGTTAAAACAAACCCAACAACTACAGGTGTCACTGCGGTGTTGTTTTAACCAAACATTTAGTAGTATCGTCAAGAAATTCTCGACATCAGCCAAATTTTCATGCCTAAAAGAAGATGAAAAGGAATTTAAAGCTAACCTCTGATGAAGTGTATGACATTTGATGCACAAATGATTTAATTACTGTTTAAACAAAAAGTTTTATTCAGTGACCTGCACACAGTGGCAGAATCGTTTCTGATTATTAAAATGGTTTCCTCTGCCGCCTAAAACACCTCGTACCATGTACAGGAAGCATTATGCATTCAGTAATCTATCAGTCATACTATCTGGCTTTCACGTTTCCTGGAAGAAAGATTTATGGACTAAATTAATCGTAATCACTGAGAATTAGACACAGCTGAGACAGACAAAAACATGCAGGCTAGCTCTGCAAACAAAACAAAACAAACAAACAAAAAAAGCCTGATCTCTCTGTAGTGTAAACTACAGTTTCATAATATAACATATCAAGTAATGTGTGGATGTCACATTCGAGGGATTGGCTTGCACAGTGTGGAACCTTGTGTTTAGAAGTTGAAATGAGAATTTGCTTTCTCCTTGCTGTCTGTTTTACTGTCTGTTCTCATTCTCCTTGCCCCAGTTAATTCTCCTTTCGTATCAAACCCTACCCTGCCCCCTCATGCTGTCTCTCAGACACTGAAGGGAATTGCTCTGGGTCACTCTGTCTCTCTCCTCCCTTATCAGCTCTCTCCATTCCTCTGCTCCATTCCCCTTGTTGAGGAGGCTGTGGATCCAAACTTCTCTTTTCTGTCTATAAGCCTCTGCCTGCGTTGCAACACGACTGTTGGTGGTGCCAAATAACATCCTCTCATGCAGTGAAACGCTCAGAGCTGATAGAGGCACCCAGTTACTGTGGGAGGCTCTGTTGTGCAGCTCAAGTACAAATATCACATAATGCTCTGAGCGCCCAGCAAATGCTGCTGTCATCTGCATCTTTTAGACTGAGTTACAATGTGAGTAACAGGGAAGAGCGTCAGCATCTTGCTGAAGGACAATTTGACGGGACATATAGCTGTCGGTGAGCACACTGACTGTCAGTGCAATCAAGTATGCAAACTTTAAGCCGCTGACGAGTCTCTGTCTGGCTACCAGACTAAACCATTAGCTCTTACTCAATACAAGCTGTACCACTACCCATTGAACGGTGGCTGGTAAAGCGAAAGCACTGTTCCTTCAGTCTCCTGCTCAGCGTGAGCGTCACTTTTTAACTGACTATTTGTGCCTGGCTGCACAAAGCGCTCCCAGCTCAGCTTGTCTCCCCTGGCAATTGTTCTGTCTGAGGTGATCATGTCAGCATGATCATTTTGTCAGCCTTGGGAGCTTAGATGCATTCGTTCGGCCATGACCAGCTGTCAGTCCAGCGTTGACATTGTGTGTGTGTGTGTGTGTGTGTGTGTGTGTGTGTGTGTGTGTGTGTGTGTGTGTGACTCTTAGGCCCTGACTAAATTTTTCCTTCCGCTTGCTTTTGAGACTCTGGAGAGGTAGTTCACTTTGTTCATGCACCACTGTGCCTTTGTATGTTCTTAAACATGTAGGCCTTGCGAGAGGGTGACATTTATGTGCACATCTGTCCATGCACATGAATATTACATGCATGTGAGTCAACTCGCCATATAAACCAGGCTGCAACAAACAGCTTTTTTCACTATTGATTCATTTGTTGTTGTTTTTTTATTAATCGAATAGTTTACCTTATAAAATGTTGAAAAAAGAATTGCCTAGTGTCCAAGGTAGCACCCTCAGATTGCCTGTTTTATCCATATTTAGCCATACTAGAAGCATGTTATCCAGAGGATGAATTACTTATGCTTATCCTTGAGAGATCTCACCAGCTACTGGATTTGCACAAATGTTCAGTCATGATTCTCAACTGATGTATCCGACTGACATTGCCTAGCCTGTAGAGCAAAAGCAGCGTATTATTAGAGCAGCACAAGATTTTCAATTCTCCATCCACATATGATGCATTCAGGCACTACATTTAGTATAGGTCGCCTGTGTTTTGACAGTGTTGACACAACAAATCCAACACAGAATCACTGCAGTTACATGTGTGAAATAGACTTTAAGTGCTTTGGGTTGGGTTTACATATGTAAAGGTGTGTTTTACACAACAGCTGTGTAGACAGCTGGACTAATTAAAAGACTGATGCATCTGTTCTGTATGATTTCTGAAAAACACCTCTGTGTAGACACACATTTTCTTTATCAATTATCCAAATTGATGTTAAAGTATGTTAGTTTATTGTTATGAACTAATCTACTAATTACTAATTATCTCATATTCATGTCCATAGCTATGTTTTCATGAACACTATTGTTGTCTACCATGTCTTTTGTCCTCATCACAACTTTCTTTCTTCCAGTTCAGGAAGACTTTGTGTCGCTGGCCGAGATGGAAGATTCCTTGTTGAGGAACCTTTTCAGGGGTTACCAGAAGTGGGTGCGGCCTGTCCAGCACGCCAATGACACCATCACTGTCCGCTTTGGACTCAAGATCTCACAGCTGGTTGATGTGGTGAGGAAAAAACATGCAGATATGCAAACACACAAGGGACACATAATGTCAAGCCATTTCAGGTTTTACACATGGAGGATGGGCCTTCTGGGCTCTGTTTGTGAAACCTCTCTGAGATTTATCATGGTCAGTCATCTTTGTTTTTTAACTGTATGGTCATCTTTAAGGCTGCTTTGGTACTTGTTAATGTGTTAGATGGAAAAGAGAGTGGATTTACATCAAAGAAGTAGCAAAGTGGATGTAAATACAAGATCATCATGTTATTTTTGTCATGAATTCTTAGCAAATTAAATATGGAGGTTATTAATGTGGAGCACTCAACAGACCTTGCATCTTCTTCGATTCATCTTGTGAGCTGACTTTGCATTTTTTGGTATATTGACAGAGGAAGAATGGAAGACAGAAAATCAATAAAATCAGACTGGACTTTGAAAGGTCAATCAGAAACTAGATGTTGCTAAAACCCACAAATTCACAATTCACAAAATATGTATTAAAATACTGAGGACGCGACCTCAGTGTCCTCAAAGGTGGCTCTGGCTCTGTCCTTGCCATATATAATGTATTATATTAATATTAGATAGATGAGGGTATTTTAGACAGTCTCTGCAGCTAACCACATCCTGAGCGCCCTTGAGCAAAGTGAAAAGAGGCAGAGAGGCTCTAATGCTTCCGGGAGACCAACCCAGCACAGTCTTAAGCTGTGTGTTCCTGTTAAGGAAGCTCTCTGCAGAAATTAAACTATCCTTATGTAACATGGTGAATAAAATCGTGTTATAGTCTTTTGAGGACTGGATGGTTATGTTTTGGAATGAGAGAGGAAAGGAAGGAAAGGAGGGGAGGAAGTGAAACTCACTATCATGCAATGCATGAGAATATAGAGCACAAGAAGGATGAGTGATTATTTTGAAAGAAGAGAGAGGGAACAGAAAGAAGTCCATGAGAAGAATTTGGTAGATACTGCAGATGGCTTATGTTCTGTTCAGGTTTTTATTTAATGTCAAGAGGAAATGATGAAAGTTAGCTGGAGCAGAGGAAGAGAAATATGAAGACAGAGAGAGGCAGGTTTAAGGGAACTGTTGTACAGAAGCTGTGCTGAGGACAGACGTGTGAGGATAAACAAAGAGGAGAGTAAGGAGCAGAGGGATTTAAAGGGCCAAAGACAGGAAGAGAGAGTAAAAAGAGGAGAGAGGAAGAAAGGTTAAAAGGGTGGTCCAAAGTAGTTTTTCATAGTGGCAGAAGAAGTAATGAGGCCATCAGGCTGAGAGGAACCAGATTGCATTTATTATTTACACAAGGACACACACACACACACACACACACACACACACACACACACACACACACACACACACACACACACACACACACACACACACACACACACACACACACACACAAAGCTGCTCCCACTACTCCACAGAGGGCCACATTTTGACTACATCAGCATTTGATGTTCGTACTCCTGCCATGCAGAAATAACATCTAGAACAGTGCCATCTTGTGGTATTTTAACTAAACTACTGTGATTTTGAAAAAACAAAACCAGCTCAATTTTTGTTCAGAGAGGATGGGTATGCAATCAGGTTTGTCTCAGCGCCTCTTGAGTGCAGACAAACCACAAAATCTATTCCATAGATTTTCTCTTACCTCGGGTTTTGCTTTTTATGTTTTGGCAAAGCGTATCCTGCATGGAAAGTCGACAGCTTACATCGAAAACCTCTCTGACCTCTTCAAATTCATTATTGCCTTTGTCCTCCTCCTCTTATTGCTTTCTTTCACCCTCTTTATATACTTCACACTTCTGTTTTTGTACAGTATAGATCAATACTATGTATTGAACAAATGAGGCAGCAGCACCTAGAGTATATTAGTATTGTCAAGAGTAACTTGTGCTTGTCTTGCTCATTAAATGCTATAGATGTACCATGAAGCAGGCACTTAACCCTCACAATGTTCCTCTGTGCTTCTTTAGTGGCAAACAAGAGGAATAATTAACCCAATTTTAGAAAAAAAATTACTTTCTAACTAGGTTTCTTTCTTTCTTTCATCCCACTCAACTTTTTGTCTCCAGCTTCTGGTTTGCTCCTCATTAGCCTCTCTCACTGCTCACAGTTAAGCCCCACTAAGATGTACAAACAGTGAATAAAACCCATTCCCTGTCTTCCTGCAGGATGAAAAGAACCAACTGATGACTACAAATGTCTGGCTCTGGCAGGTAACAGTGAACGCTACTATTTACAACAACTGGATCTTTAAACTGTCAGGTTGCTGTTTTCACATCTGGGTATTCTTTGTGTGCCACCTTTGGTGCAGTGTGACTAGAGTGGTGGCTATATCAGTTCATTTGAACACAGTCTGAGTGTTGGCTATGATTCATTGGCAACAATGTGCTACTGTAGCCTATATAAAATGTACAATGTCTCTCATTGTGATGTAGTTTGATTTTACTGATGGGAAGAGCTGATAAATTTGTTGTAAATGTGATTAATTTCATTAAGCACAATTAGGGCTGGGCGATATGGCTGAAAACTGTATCACGATATAAGTGTTTTATATCGGTCGATATCAATAATTATTGATATTTTTTATTACCTATTTAAAATAAGGACCAGGAGAAAAATACATTCAATTTAAACATTTTTATTTTAAATTTAACCTTCCTCTGATTATAATCCCCTCAGCTATCAAGGCAGAAAGGAAAGGAAATGTCAACACAACCCTGGAAAACACATGTTTAGTGTTTTGTAAACATAGCAGAAACTGAGGTGGACTTGACATCTGTAACATACAAAAAAACAAACATGATAGACAGTACAGTACTTGACTGAACTATAAAACCAGCCGAGACATATGAACAACTTTAGTCACTCTTCTTACTCTAAACATACATGAACTATTCAATTATATTTTTATTGCAAGTGTGTTGCAAAAAAAAAAAAAAAAGCACGTGTAGAGATGTTCATAACCTGGTTTCTCCACAGTGCTCAGCGGAAGCATGTCTTTAGCTATATGATATGCCGCTGCCTCCGTTATGTCTTCGTGCTTTTTAGATGATTGTCATCAGGCACTGAAGCAGATACCTCTGCATGGTGGTCAGCTGCTTGTGCGGTGGTGCTGCGGTTGCAGATGTTGTTGGACGTTGGCGAATACGGCAGCGCTCCAAAGAGTGAGCACGGCTAAGGTGGTTAAACAAGTTTGTGGTATTACCGGTCTTGGTGGGGACGACAGTCTTGCATAAGTTACAGACCACATTGGTCTGACTGCGGTCCGACTTATAAAATCCCAAAAACTCCATACTGGCGAGCTGACTTTCCCTGTTTTATCGACAATTTCCTCGCTTGCTGCAGCGCTCACTTTCTATTTCTCATCTCACTCCTTGTGGAGCATCAAACACGAGACAACAAGATGTTGCAACCGAACTTGATACTGTTACATGATTGGCGTGTTAGCGTGTCTCTCTCACTGATTAGCGATTACTCCTTACGTTGCTCATTTACCTGAGAGCGAGTACCTTTGTTCATGCAACCAACCTTGCTTCGCAACTTCAGGTTTCTTCCCACGAAGAAAAAAAAATTATCGAATGTTTTATCGAACGCATTTTTTAGTGATCTTGATTAAGTGTCTATGCGAGACATATCGCTATCGTTTTATCGCCCAGCCCTAAGCACAATATGAAACAACAAACACCATCTGTACATTTTTTGACTGACATTTAGGAGAGCTCCAGGGTCAATTCAGTTGATCCTAGATGCAAAAGCTAAACACATAACACATATTTTGGAATTACTATACAATATATCATTGGTCATTATGATTATTACATTATGATTATTATGATTTCCTGGTCTTAAGTGCCATTTAATAATCCCCATTACTCCTTGTAATAAACTTATCATATATTTTTTTTCCTAGTCCTAACACTTCTAAAAAGTGTAATTCTTAAATGGATCTATATGATATAATTAGATCATTAAAGGGCATCAACAAAATAAAAGGAAATTGCAACAAGAGTGAATACACATGAATCTGTGAAAATTAAGAATTTTCATAACAAATCTTGTAGTTTAAAGGAGACGGCATGTACTCGGGAACGCTTCTTTTAACTTGTTTGTCTTGCTCAAATGAATCGTGGACAAGGCACAAGCAAACCATGCCGTGTAAAACATTGTTTCCATTTGCTGGGTGCAGTCAGCAGTCTGGAGCTGTCCGTGGTGCTGACATGCAGGAGATGCACTTAAAGGCTTATCAAGCTTTCCTGAGTCTCTTTGACAGCTGCATCATAAGATCACACTAAAATGTAGGCTAAATAGATCAGATTGTATAACTCGTCATGTGTGTAATTGATTTATTTAAAGGAGTGGGTTGATGTGAAGCTGAAGTGGAACCCAGATGACTATGGAGGTATCACCTCCATCAGAGTGCCTTCAGAGACGATATGGCTGCCTGACATTGTCCTGTATGAAAAGTGAGTTACGCACACATCAGAAGCATGTTCTGAAACAGTGGCTGACACACATCACAGCTTACCTTGACTGATCTTTATGACTTTTTCTTCACCACCTCATCCTTCCTTTCTCATCTTCTCTCAGTGCGGATGGTCGCTTTGAGGGTTCCCTGATGACCAAAGCCATTGTGCGCTGGGATGGTACCATAACATGGACTCCACCTGCCAGCTACAAGTCCTCCTGCACCATGGATGTCACCTTCTTCCCCTTTGACCGACAGAACTGCTCCATGAAGTTTGGCTCCTGGACTTACGATGGTAACATGGTGGACCTGGTCCTGGTTGATCACTATGTGGACCGGAAAGACTTCTTTGATAATGGCGAGTGGGAGATCCTCAATGCCACGGGAGTAAAGGGAAGCAGGAGGGATGAGGTGTACTGGTACCCATTTGTCACCTACTCCTTCATCCTCAAGAGACTGCCCTTGTTCTACACCCTGTTCCTCATCATCCCATGCCTCGGCCTCTCCTTTCTGACTGTGCTGGTGTTTTATTTGCCATCGGACGAAGGAGAGAAACTGTCACTTTCCACATCTGTGCTGGTGTCACTCACTGTGTTCCTCCTGGTCATAGAAGAAATCATCCCTTCATCCTCAAAGGTGGGTTCCCTAAGAGGGTTCGCTTCAAATCCTGTGTTCGTTTTGAAGTTGAGTCTGGGCTGTATTTTTTCTGTGGTGCTTTTTCCTATGTTCACTTATCTTAATTGTAATCTTAATTGTCACATGCCCTAATTAACACAGATCACACTCACAGCCCTCTCAATTACCTGCAGCTTAAACTGCATGTCAACTCAATTAACAAGCTATTGACTTCAGATAATTCTTAGTCCACTACAGAACACTCCAGGAAAGCTGAGCTCAAGAAGGCCATGACTGCATCCACTTTTTCATATACTGAGCTCCCAAACTGAACTCTTTAAGAAGTGTATCATTTTTACATTTATTGATGTAAAAAAATTCTCCTCATAAATTCTGAATAAATTTCCACCTGTGGAAAGAAGCACTTCAAACATTAGAGTGAAGCTGTTTAACTGACTCAGAGACCATTACATTTCTCTGTCTCTGTCAGGTGATCCCACTGATTGGAGAGTACCTGCTCTTCATCATGATCTTTGTCACTTTCTCCATCATCGTCACCGTCTTTGTCATTAACGTCCACCACCGTTCCTCTGCAACTTACCACCCCATGGCCCCCTGGGTAAAGAGCCTCTTCCTCCAGAGACTGCCCAGACTGCTGTGTATGAGGGGCCACACTGACAGGTAATGTGGGGTCGACTGTAGCTAAAGGAATGGTTTTGGGAAATGCTTGTTTGCTTTCTGTACCAGAGTCAGAGGAGAAGATTATCTCAGTTTAGCATAAAGACTGGAGATGGGAGGCAGCAAGGCTGTTAACTAGCTAAATACAGTCATTGGCAGACAATTAGCTGAGACATCAGGAGATTACTGGTCCTGATCAGAAACTAGTCTGACACATAACCCTCGTGAAATGCCAAATAGACGGCTCTATGCTTAGCTAAGCTAACTATAAGCTCCCAGTTGTAGATTCACATTTAGCGTACATGTATGAGAATGGTGTCAATCTTCTCGTCTAACTCTTGGCAAGAAATAAGCACATTTCCCAAAAAGTCAAATTATTAAATGTGCCAGTACACATTAGAAGATACATACAGTATGTAAAATGCATGTGTCCATTATCCTCAGATACCACTTTCCAGATATGGAAATGCGTAGTCCAGAGCTCAAGCCCCGCAAAGGTGTGGGGAGGAGGGGTGTTTCTAGTCACAGTGGAAGCCAGCAGAGAGGCCCCCTCGCAGGGAAGGAGGATGAGACCCAAGCCTGGCTGGCCATGCTGGAGAAAGCCACAAATTCAGTTCGCTACATCAGCCGTCACATCAAAAAGGAGCACTTCATACGAGAGGTGTGGGAGTGGGCTGACATGAGGGAAGGCGTGGGATGAGAGTCTTTGCATGCATGAGTATTACATTCTCTTTGAATTTTTTATACTTCTGCAGCATCTTGACTGTTCAAGTTTCACCCCCAATGTATGACTCATTTGCTCTATAGCTGCTTAAAATGACACAAAGTGGTATCTGAATGGGGCGTGTTGACTGTGACAGAAGTGCTCGAGGCTGACAGATTCTCACCTGTGGTCCTTTCTTTGTTGTTTCTGTCTGTCTTTTGCTTTGTCTGTCTGTCTGTCCGTCTCTGTGTCTCATTCAGGTTGTTCAAGACTGGAAGTTTGTGGCTCAGGTGTTGGACAGGATTTTCCTGTGGGCCTTCCTCACAGTGTCAATACTGGGAACTGTCTTAATCTTCACCCCTGCTCTGCAGATGTACCTCAGCAGTCCTTGATAAACACACACACGCACACACACACACACACACACACACACACACACACACACACACACACACACACACACACACACACACACAAACTCATGAATACCTGCCAACAGCTCTGTCTTGTTTTCCAGTTTGTCTTTGACTATGATTTATTGATGAAGTTCAATAAAACATTCACACCATGTATTTCTATTGTAGAATCAAACTTTTACCTCCCAACAGTGTGGTTTGCAGCCTGTAATGACTACTGGAAACTGCAATGTTCTAGATGCAACTTGTTATACATTGTAAGTTTGCACAGGAGTGCAAAGGAGTGAAAGCAATAAGCAGGTTATAGTAGCGTGTATGATTTTAATATTTATGTTTATATAACTATAACATTGCAATTATACATAAAGCAACATGCACAGTATCATTCCATGAATAATGAGTTTTGTGTGTCACATGCACCATGACGTCCAGCCCACTGTACTCTACTGTAAGTGCTGTAATGATGATGTTAATTAAAAGAAATCTGATGTACAAAAGCAATTTTCCAGTCCTGTTTTTAAGACTAACTTGATGATTACAACCAGGAAAGGGACAACTATCGGTGGCCCCAAGACTGTCAGGGAAGCAGAAGACTGCAAGTTTCCAACATGGTATTGTATTGTTGTATTGTTGCAACTGTAGTGTTGCATAATCTTGTGGTCTCATTTTTGGAGAATTGTGCATACATGAAGCATATTTCTGAAAAAATAGCCTTAAATTACTCACTAATTACTAAGTAATACATACACAATACAAAATGAGTGAGAGAGCAGGGGTCAATAGGGGCCCACACCTATTTTTTTTTACCAAGGGCTCCGTAGAGGGTTAATCTGGCCCTGATACTTCAGACAAGAACAATAAATTGGAGCAGCATTAGAGTATTGACAGTACATCATACTGTATGGATTGTAACAGTTAGATTGTGTTTTGGCTGTAATGATGCAGTATCACCACTAAATGGCAGCAAACATCTTTTTTTTGCCACAAAAAACGATTTTGATTCAAAATCTGCTTCACAAAAATAATGATGTATTAAAGAAACAAAAACAAAAAAACTTCTTCAAATAAGACATCTGACCTGAAAAATGATCCATTACAGACACACGACCTATTAGCATGTTTTGGTACAGATCATTATTTAGCGAATATGATGTGCAGCTGTTTTCTAACGCTATCGATGTGTCTTCATTCACAGCATCAACCTGGATGAACAGCTGTATGGGAGAAGGTTACAGCAGAGCAGTGCAGACATAAAGGGAATTTAACCTGTACAGTGAGATTAGATAGAACACATAATACTTCTATAGGAAGCTTGTAATGTCCACTCTTTGTTGATTGTAGGGCATATAGTAGCATTATTCTGTACTGTTACCCCCCGTACCAGCTCTAGCCAAACTTCCATGAGCGGTCTGCGTTGCTAAAGGGCACATCATCAGCAGCAATTACAAGAGGAGACAATAGATCCTTATTTTCCCTGAGTTTGTCTTATCTGAACAGCCAACCTTCTTGTTATTAGCTGCTGTAACTTTCCAGCCTTCAGGCTTTTGTCACCCAGCAAATACTGGTACAAGTGGCAGTCCCTGGTGATATCATAGCATTTTGTGCTTTGGCCTAGTTTATGGGAGACATGAGTTTGTTCTCTGACTTATTAAAAATGGCTGGCATGCTTAAGTGAAAGCCTCTCCCCTGTTTCTCCTGCACTTGAACAGTCTGACCTCAGCCTACTCGTGTATTATTCACAGCTACAGATCTGACTCAGTCAGACAGGTGTGTGTGTATGTGAGTGTGTGTGTGTTTGTGTGTGTGTGTGTGTGTGTGTGTGTGTGTGTGTGTGTGTGTGTGTGTGTGTGTGTGTGTGTGTGTGTGTGTGTGTGTGTGTGTGTGAGTGTTTGGGTGAGACAGAATAAGAGTGCACAAGAAGGGCACAGTGTGTGTGTGTGTGTGTGTGTGTGTGTGTGTGTGTGTGCGTGTGTGTGTGTGTGTGTGTGTGTGTGTGTGACACAAACAGACAGTGACAGAGCAGGGTGTGAACCCCTCAGGATTCCATATAAATAAACAAGCTTTCAGGTCTTTGAGTGGAGAAAAGTCTGTGGCTGTGTGTAAGAAAACCAATATATTTTGAAGGGAACTCCTCTTTGCAGCAAAAACATATTTCATGTTCTTATGTTCTCTGGTGCAGCTGGGAAATTCATAATTTAATACTGCTAAATTGTATGAAGAAGAGGTTCAGTTATTTGTATCAAAAAAGCAAAAAGCTGTGAACCATAACACATTTTCTACATTAAACTTATTTGAACCACTACCAAACACCTCAGCCTAACCTTAACAAAAATCACATTAGATAGAAAAATACATATCCATCCATTATCTATACCGCCTAGCCCTTTCGGGGTTGCGGGGGGCTGGAGCCTATCCCAGCTTCAATGGGCGAGAGGCGGGGTACACCCTGAACCGGTCGCCAGCCGATTGCAGGACCACATGTAAGGACAAACAAACATTCACTCTCACACTCACACCTACGGACAATTTAGAGTCACCAATTAACCTAATGAGCATGTTTTTGGTCTGTGGGAGGAAGCCGGAGTACCCGGAGAGAACCCACGCGTGCACGGGAAGAACATGCAAACTTCACACAGAAAGGCCCCGCCTGACCCGGGGATCGAACCGGCAACCTTCTTGCTGTGAGGCACGCGCACTACCTGCTGCGCCACCGTGCAGCCAGAAAAATACATATTACATTGAAAAAATGGCAGCACGGTGGCGCAGCAGGTAGTGCGTGTGCCTCACAGCAAGAAGGTTGCAGGTTCGATCCCCGGGTCGGGCCCTTCTGTGTGAAGTTTGCATGTTCTTCCCATGCATGCGTGGGTTCTCTCCGGGTACTCCGGCTTCCTCCCACAGACCAAAAACATGCTCATTAGGTTAATTGGTGACTCTAAAATTGCCCCTAGGTGTGAGTGTGAATGGTTGTTTGTCTTGTGTGTTGCCCTGCGATCGGCTGGTGACCGGTTCAGGGTGTACCCCGCCTCTCGCCCGTTGACAGCTGGGATAGGCTCCAGCCCCCTGCAAGGATCTATGCCGCCGGATAGGCGGCATAGAAAATTAATGGATGGACATTGAAAAAATGACCAACAGCATTGCAACTCTGTAGTATGAAAAATACAATATTCTAATAAGGAGTGCCACACAGGTGAGGGTTTACCGAGGCATGATTTGTGCTAACATGCTCACAGTGACAGTGCTAACATGCTGATGTTTTGCTGGTATAATGCTTAGCATGTTCTCCATCTTTGCTTAGAATTAGGATTAGGCTAATTAGGATTAAGCTGAGACTGATAGGAATTATTATTTGCAATTATTATTTGCAATGAATGTAGAGACATTCCACTGAAAACACAAACCACACGGTGGCGCAAAAGGAAAAGTCAGTAGGATTTGTCCTCTGGGGACCATGAATTTCAGGACAAACTTTCCTGGTAATCCATGCAATAGCTGTGGAGATGTTTCATTCTGCACAGGGGACGACTGCCCAACAGAACAACATTCCTATCCTGAGAGCCATGCTGCTGGCATGGTTTATAATAAAACCAAGACGTGTTTATCAAATGAATGCAAACTGCCAACAGACATTTGAGCCAGTTTATTCTGTATGGATTCTGCATTTTTCTATTTTTCTATTCACGGAGAATTCGACTCAGTTGTAATATTTGCCTCATGCCAAAGAGTAATTTGATCTGCCTGAGTGAACATTCTTTGCTAATCTCAATCCTTTACAGTCTGAATCCAGTCTGACCTGCATTTATATGTCAGCTGTAGCAATTGAAAGTCATGGCATTGCTTGACTGAGACACTGACTCGAAATACACAATAAAAGCTCACGCGGAGCAACTTTTAGAGAATGTGCAGTTTTGCCTTAGTTTAGTATTGACTTGGGAGGTGCATGCTTTATTTTCTGTGACACTAATGTACAGCTCCAGCAGCAATGAACAAGACGAGATTGAAACAGTGATCAGAGGAGTGCTCCGGGGAATTTCTTGGTATACAGAAAGACTCAATTTTCTGCTTCACATCTGTTATCGCCACTGTGAATTCAAGCTCTTCTGGATGGAAAGGCTGAAACTCACATTCTCCACAAGGTCAGTTTCACATACATTCTTAATGAAGCAAATCCAGGTTGTACATCATGAGGAAATTATGGGGTAGAGATCAGAGTTGCAAGCAGCTCTGGGAGAGAGCTGATCAAGAATCCAATTACTGGGTGAGCTGCCAGGGACCAAAGCAATAAGACACGTGTGCTATTCCTCATAACATCACATATACAGACTGTGTGTGCTTGTGTGTGTGAGCCTTGTCACTTTCCAGCTGCGTGACTCAGACTGCCTGTAGCACTGTAGCACCGTCAAAAGGTCATAGGTGCTGAAAATCATGCTCAGCTGCTCACTTCAGCTTCACTGCCTGAAGGTGTGATCCTGCCATTGAAAGAAATACACTGGCCGATTTCATCGCGACCTTTATCTTTTATGTCTCCTGTCATGAGAACATGGCAGTCTGAGTGAAAAGTGTTTATTGGTCAAGGTTTCTTTTCTTTTTTTTTTGTTTTTTTTTTGTTTTTTTGCTGAGTGAAGGTGAAGAGATGTATAGAGAAGCTGAAGAGGTTTCCAAGAAAGGATTAGCTCTCGCACTGCTGACCGTGTTCATGGTTATGGATTTTAAGACAAAGCTACAGTGCGCATCCTGTGTAGATGCCTCTATAGTAATAATGATAATGAATATGAATGTGAATAATGATAATGAATTTTCATTAATAGAGCACAGTGGATTATAAAGCTTTATTTCTAAATTAAAAGAGGAAAAATATCACTATGAGTACCATCAAAGGAAAGGGAAACTTTCTTTACTGTTGTGGTTCATTCTCACCTAGAGCTCATTTTGTCAGCTATTTTTTTCTTCATCTAGTCTAACATAAGGGTTTCCCAGACAGTTTGCACTACTACCGTTTCACTTAGGCACCCCCCCCAACACACACACACACACACACACACACACACACACACACACACACACACACACACACACACACACACACACACACACACACACACACACACACACACACACATTAAGAGTGAACTAAAACAGTAGCAAATCCCATAAGCCAAGGGGAGCTGGAGATTCAGGTGATAATGCTTGGTTGGTTTATCACGATTTACCCCTTTCATATTGTCATTTACTTCAAAAATGTCTTTTGCTGTGGCTCAATGAAAGTAATTTCTCCCAGCATGTATGTCGAGTAGCCAACAGTATGATTTAACATGCTGAAGTATGCACACGCAGTGGCATAAGCCTCACCATAAATCACATGTCCAGCCCTACGCTTGATGATCATGCTTGTATATGTTTATGATATTTATGGCACAGGCCTGGGGTTACTGTGCTACGCAGTATGTTAATGTATGGTGTGTTGTAAAAGAAAGGGGTGGGGGTCTCTTTCAGTTGGACTAGAAGAGACAACACACGTACAGTACAGGACTGCACTGTAAATAAACAGGTGCACACACAGAAAAAGACACGCACGCACGCACACACAGTACCAACTCCAGTCCCTGCAGGCTCAGCCAAAAAGACATTTATTTAATGTGAGCTGATGGCAGTCTACATACATGTGCAACACTGTGTCCAGACTGAAGCCAGAGGGAGACAGAAAGACAAGGAGGGAAGGCAGGGGAGGTGGGGGCTTACACACTGAGGCTGAAACGAATGGGAGAGCGAGAGTAATAGATAGTGAGAGCTGGACAAGCGCTGCAGGCACTCTTGTAATGGTCTGAGGACATCGCTGCATCTGATGCTCACAGGCAGAAGTGTAAGAGTACAGAACAGAGAAGTGGAAGAAGGGAAACAGAGGGAAGAAGAGAGATGGAAGGCAGAGGAGGAGGAAGAGAAGAGAGGACAAAAAGGAAGATTAACAGGGAATGGTGGGTATAGTCTGGCAGGGGGTAAAAGAAATGAGAAAACTAAAGAAAATGTGAGTCAGTAAATGGGTGACAAAGAGGCAGACAAAAGAGAGAGAGAAGAACATTAAGAAGATGATGCAAAGAAGACAGAGGTGGCAAACATGAGTAAGATAACAGATCAGGAAACCATCAGCACATCACACCAACTAACAACTAGCATCTCAATGCAAGCTAATGAAGCTGCACACTGACTCCCACACACACCTGCACACACACACACACACACACACACACACACACACACACACACACACACACACACACACACACACACACACACAATAATACAATAATACTCCATCTCTTGTCATGGCTGCGTGAGGTATGCTGCCTGTGTGCTGCCCTGAAGATGTTTTCCTTCCCTCTGCCAGCAGCACACTGAAGCTCAGGCTGTCTCATTAAGGGTAATTATGTCATGCAATATGCTCTAACAACTGGCCAAATGCACCAAAATTCACCACACTGGACGGCTGCCACAGTGATTAAAGATGCATTCAGTGGTGCATGCTAACATGAAATTATGAACTTCGTTCATCATGTGCACCACTGTGCAGAAATGCATCACTCAAAATAGCATCGTATAATGTCCTTGTTATGGAATGTACAGTATAACAGCTGATATGTGCAATATTAAAATAAGGTTCGAGGTGTTTAAAATCAAAAATTCAGATTTCCAGGGTGTTTAAAACTGATCAAGCAATCCAACTAGGAAAATGCAGCTTATGTAACAAATGATGAGGTAAATGGGGTGTAAAAAAGGAGGCATTTTTAAGGCTAAGCACTAATTTAACCGCGGAACAAGGTTGTTATCTCTCAGAATGAAATGCTAATGAGCAAATGAGATGGGATCAATGCCAGTTAATCAACAGGGTCTTTGTTACTGCAATTTATGGCTTTCAGAATGCAAATTGTAGTGAATAATTTTTTTCTCGTGTCATGTACTGTACCACTTCGGCCAGAGGAAAGAGAGAGTGCAGCAGGCTGAACTGGAATGACGAGAGGAGAGAGATGTGAGAACGCTACAGGTGGTGCCTGTGGGAATGAGGAGGTAGAGATTATGGAGACTGGAGAGGAGAAACATTATGGGAGGATGAAGTGAAAGTCCAAAAAAAGAGGGGGAGGATAACCATTACAAGGAAAAACAGGAGGAGTGTGCCGTGTAAGAGTAAGGAGGAGGAGGAGGAGGAGGAGGAGGAGGAGGAGGTACATGACAAGAATGCTTCAACACTGACCAGACTGAGAACAGTTTGAAGTAAAAACATTGCACAATGAAAAATGAGGAGAATGGAAATTAATCTCCTGTCAGGGTCACACCTGAACTGAATGTGTGCACCCTGACTGTTTTACTGATCTTTACTGGTGCTCAGTTGCCTTAAACTCATCCCTTCCACCTGTAGGAGGAAAAGAGGACAAGGATGAGGCAGTGATGGACGATCACTGAAGGAGATCATGTTCTCTACTCAAAACAAACAAACAAACAAACAAACAAACAAACAAACAAACAAACAGGGATGCCACCAAAACCCTGCTGATCAATAACGCAATTGAGCATCTGTCAAACAAGCCATGACCCCACTTTTAATGAATCATTTAGAGCAATATGAGTGAAAAATAAAAATAAAATAAAATAAATAATGAAATTAATTAATTAAATTAAGTTTTCCCAAGTCCAGGGGTGAGGTCATGTCGCCCTCTGTTGGAGATCCCTGTGCGCGCGTTAAGCTCGTGCGTGTTCCTCTGTCCCTGAGTCATCGGCCATAAAGCAGATGAGGATGAGTCCGAAATGACCGGAGGGGACAAACGTCGGCGGAGTTGACAGCATTGCGCAGGAGCATCCAGCGGACAGGTGGCTGTCACCATCAGCGGACACGGACGCGACAGGAAACACGCAGAGGACAAGCTCGAGATGTTTGGTATAAAAATACAGCAGAGCACAGAGAGGGGGGCACAGAGCGCATTCCGAAGTGACTTTTGAGGCGGCAGAGGAGTCAAACACAAGGAGAGAGAGAGAGAGAGAGAGAGAGAGAGAGAGAGAGAGAGAGAGAGAGAGAGAGAGAGAGAGAAAATACCAGCAGTCTGATAAAGCTGCACTCCCTCGAAGTTTGACATCCCAGCGGGCTGCAGAGGGAGTTGTGCTCCAGCGCTGCCATGGAGCCTCGGAAGTGTACTGGATCTGCACTGATTGGACTTTACCTGTGGGCGACATTCTGCTGTCAAGGTGGGTCACTGACGGATCCTTCAGTCTATTTTCTGGCTTGTGAAAAGACGCAGAGACAAAAAAAAAAAAAAAAGAAAGAAAGAAAGAAAGAAAAAGATGCAGACAGGCACGTTTTCTCTGATGCTGCTGTCATTTGAGCATCATTTGCATAAACATTTGTCAGAGAGATGAGAGCTGCAGTTAAGACACACTTCAGCTTAGTTCAGCTGTTAACTGCACATCTGGGGCAACAGGAGCACCTGTATCCACAGCTGCCAAAGGTGCAGTAGAACGTTCTTATAACAAAAGATGTTATACAAATATATATAAAAATTGATTTTCATTTGTATTCATTCAGTTTAAAGGAGAGTTCAAAGCGTGTCACAATATGTGTAAAGGCTGCTGAATCCCTGAAGATCACCATACTTTAACAAACTGCTGTATGACTTAATTTGTAAGCGTGCAGCGCGTGGGTCGCTTGTGTGTTCGTGCGCACGCCAGTGAGCCTTCTTTAACAGTCCGACAACATCTGTCTCAGAATAAGGAGGTCGTCCAGGCGATGATGCAGGAAGCCCATTGGGGCCGCTCATCCCTCGAGTGTAATCTGCAGCTAAAGGATTGTTAAATGCGTGACTCCAGTGGACCAGAGCCTCAGGACCCTCAAAGGAGGTTAAACCTCTGAAATGTGTTTGAATCCCTGGTTTACATCTTAACTTATTCTGTACATGCATGTGGTGCGGATGTTTTTACTTATGCAGTCAGGTTTTACTCATGGAACCTACTGTTTTGGTACCTTTGCTCTGCTTGACTGAAGTGACTGAAGTGTCTGAAGTGAAAACACAGAGGGACATCACACATTTAAGAAGATGCGAACAACCACTCTCAGAGACAGATTAGAGAGCAGTTAAGGAGCAGGACTGCTATCCCTTGTTTCCTCGTGTATAAACTCCCTCTCTATAAACATGCATGCAGGTGAAGGTAAAAGTAAGGAGGGTCCTCACATATTCTCCAAACAGGTTTAGAGTGTCGTAGAATAACATACAGACTGGACACTAACATTAGGCTCAAGACTACATAGTAATTACAAAGGCAGGTGCTCTGCATAATGGTGTAATGGCTGCAGTAGTAGGTGTATGTCTGTGAAGATTGTCATTCATCCAGGTCATGGTACTTCTGAGTGCTCCCCAAGGTAACTGGACTTGCTTGTGGTTCTAAGATGTTTCACCTCTTTTCCAAAAGGCTTCTTCAGTTCTAACTGACTGGTGGACACCACATATCAGCCACTTACAATACAGAGTTCTCTCTCCAGGCAGCTTAACAGCCATTTACACCAGGACTCACACGACCCTATTGAGTGATGGGCACCACCTAACGACTCGCATGATAGCTATGATCCTGCAAGAGGACGAATTTGTGGAACTTCCCACCAGTCAGCAGAACTGAAGAAGCCTTTTGGATGAGAGATGAAACGTCTTCTACAACCACAAGCAAGTCCAGTTGCCTTTGGAAGCACTTAGACGTAGTAGGTGTAGTAGATGTATGAGCACTTTTACAGACACTAAACTGAAGTCAGATGTTTCTCAGATCGCTTATCATCATTCATAAACATATTTCAACCTTCTAGGAAATCCTCAGGGGTCCAAAATTCCATGTACATATCTACTCCTTTTTTCTCTCAGTGAAGTGAAGGCTTTCCTTCTTGAGGACTGATACGATGTCCCTGTTACACACAATTTGTAGGACAGCATTACATGGAGGACTTAAGCAAAAAAAATCTGTAAAATGTGTGTTTCATGCATACAGACACCTGAATTGGCTCCTTCTAGACTGTGTTTTCATATGAGCAAAATAATTTGTGCTACTGCAGTTGATGAGGAATGATCCTTGTTGAATATCAGCTTAATAGACAGTATTCTAGAGCACTGAATGTAAATGCATGCACAAAATGAATTGACACTAATCAAAATGCTTATATTAGTAATGAAAGAAAATGTCTGATGTGTGATGTGAAAAGGTTTCTTGAAGTGGGAAACTTACAAATTATTATTGTTCCACTTTGTAGTTCCCCTTGACTCTACCTGGCGTTTTAGTTTTAATCTTGTTTTTTGGGGCTGCCATTCTCATCAAACTCATTCCCAGGTGTACCAGGTAGCTGGTTTCAGTGAAAAACACTCTGATAAACGCACTGTACACTGCCTGCTCAGCACCAAACAGCACACAGACATAGTTAGTGTCGAGCCGGTGAACATAGTGGAGCTTTTAGCAGCTGGAGAGCCTGATAGTTCCCTCAGGAGTTGGTGGAGACCAGAACAGAGCTAAAATGAAAGTGAATATTGGAAAAATGACCCTAAATGAATAATAATGTTGCTCTGCTGGATGTGTGGAAGTGTTTGTTAACAGGTCTGACATCACAACTTTATTACAAAATGCCTTTTATGTTCACAGCCTGTTGGACTGCCCACAAAAGGCCATGAAATCAACTGACGCAGGTTTAAGGAAACTTTTTGGAAGCAAATAATGCTGCACCAGACCGTAAATGGATCATTCTTTTAGATGCAAAGCAAATACGTAACCAGGAAATCTTGCATGAAGCATGAGACTACTCTGCATTTGTGTGTGTCCTCTTGGGTCAGAGGAAATGCTGCTTGACACATATTTGCACAAGCTAAGGAAGTGACCTTGTTTGATATTCTTGAAGCTAATACGCCGACCTGGTCAGATTCTGTTCTAATGCCTTCTTTGCTTCTCAGATTCTAGATATGTATTGATCTTATACTGATAATCTGTGAACCAGCTGCTTTAATGTGATTCGATTTTTAACTTGTCCAAGACTCCTCAATGTTCAGAGTGCCTGAGGCTAATCAATATTTAATCTGTCTCTGTGGTGGGATAGTCCTTGTGGGTGCTCTTGAGTTGAATTGTATCTACTTTCTGGTAAATTCCTTCATCAGACTGCAGCTAAGACCCCAACAGGTGCTTACTGGTACTTTTCTTTTGCTTTGCATATGCTGAAGGGAGAAACATTCACGATGTGCACCGGAATAACACGTCTAAGATGACAATGTGAAGAATACAGTATTTGCAGCAGCAACATTAATTTGAAAAATGATAGGGATATCTGTCAAGAAAAAATGGAATCATGTCGATATGCAGTCACCATGACATCGACATGTAAAGCCTTCAAAAGTGCACCACATGCTGCACATTGCAACCTGTGTAAAATGAAAACTGTCTCAGGAGTTCTGTGTTTCACCCCATCAGCTGCTGACCTTTGAAATGGCTTGTAATATAATGTACCAGCAGGCTGTCTCCCGTTTTCATTGCCCTCGCTCAAATGCTCATGGTGACAGTGGTCCACTGTGTCTTTTACTTATTGTGTATTTATTGCTATTCCTTTTAACTACTGTGTGTAACCCACACCGCCTCTTGCAGACATTAAAGACTCTAGTCCGGCATTGTCTTACTGTCCTCAAATGTTTCTCTTAGTGTGAAGTCAATATTGCTGTGAGCAGCAAGCTGTTAGGGGTTGCCTTCTGGCCCATGAAAGCTCCGATGTGGGACACGAAAACAGGAAAAGCCCAGTTTAGGATTTTGCTTTGGGGTGTACACTTTTTTGCTTCTCTCTACTGTGCACAGACAGTTTCCTAAATATGACCTGCAGAGAAGCTCTGGGTGTGCCATGTTACATTGTAGGACTTCATATCATGCGAGGTGTGTATACGCTGCAGTTCACATGCGGTCTTTAGTGTTCATGTCATGTCAGTGTTTGTTTTAATGTGCCTGCATTTACTGTTTCCATGGTTCTATTAATGGCAGGTCACGAAGTTAACTTGTCACTGCGATGATAGGTACACTTAGAAAAGCAAATTGCCTTTAGCCTGTAGGAAGTGTACAGTGTAGATAAAATATAGGTCCAGATATGAATATCACATTGCTGAGTATAGAAATGAAGAGCTGGGATACTTGGAGCTCCACAGGTGTTTTTGTGGACCTGTTTCACTTAAATGTTTTTATTTATGAAACCTGTCTACCTGTCTATCAAGATCAGTTTGCTGGTCATGGTTAGTGCCACTCAGCCTGTGAGAACTGTTGTATTATTATAAATAACCCAGATGATGTGATGTCATCAGGGTTATCTCAAGGTAGGCTTGGAGACAAATTTATAACAAAAGAGCCTGTGCTGCAAACTGGAGGTGTGGAGTTTGAAAGATGTAAATGTTGATCTCATTAAAAATGTAGGATCCAGTGTTTTTGGAGACTGCCCCATACTAGGAGCTAAAAGTCAAGCTATCTCGATTATTAACCTGTCTTTGACAAGTCCACCACTTTTATTGAAGTGACATACTAAATTGCTGGACATGCTTTGAGATTGCTGTGATAAAATTGTGTGATTCTTCCTAAATTGCAGTGGGTCAAAGAGATCCACAAAGCAAAAAGGGCAATTTTCACTGAGTGTCAGATTTGATTTTGATTCATATTGGATAATACTTCACGTCAAAGCGCTGGCAGGTTTTGTCTCAAAGATTTGTTACACCCGTGAGTGTCATTGACTGTGACAGGAAAAAGCACTCCATGGACACAGAGTCTGTAAAAATGATTTTAAAGGCAGCGAATACTTTCAAGGGTGAACGATTCATAAAGTGAATTGCCTGTGTGTCTACTGCGGCGTCCTCCCACCAATAAAAGAAGCCTTTTTATTCCTGTACAATATAACTGAGCTTTAATGATTGAGGATCGAATGAGGTCCCCAGTGGGCTCTGAAATGGAAATATGAGAGGCCACTAATGTGATAAGAGAGATATATGGTAGCCATTTAAAGCTGATAGATGCCTTCAGGCAATGTTAGGGTATGTCTGTATTGGTATGTTCAGTGTATCAATTGAGGCTGTGGATCATGTAGCAAATCAGTGAGTGCTGGGTTTATCGCTGAAAATTGAAAAGAAAAAACAACAGTGGTAGTTTGGGAGGTGCAGTAGAGGATAAAAGTGGATGTTTTGCGCAGGGAAGACTGGAGCAGGAATTTAAACATCAGAGGAATTAGGAGGATAAGGTTTTTTGCAGAAAAAGCAGAGGGAAGACATCCTGTAGAGCTTGAACGTGAAGTCAAATGAGATCTGAAGGTTATCTGAACATCGACTGTTGTTCAGGCGGTATCTGTCAGTAGTGTCATATCAGCCTTCTGTCCACTGAAAATACCCCTGAAAAAGGATGATGTCATAGTTCGGCAACGTATCCGGTGTGGGTAATAAACAAATATTGAACAGAGCAATCATATTCTGTAAACAGTGTAGGAGAGTGATGCTGCAGCCAAGAGGCAAGTAATGCAGTCTTATACAAAACACAGTGGTGGTTCATTGCTACATTAATAACTTCTTCATTTCCAAACACAGTGCATCAATGTTTCTGTTGGCCAGCTGAGTAAATAGGCAGGGCAACGTTTTACCTGCAAGTGTGCCAGAGCTGGCAAGAAGATTGCATCTAAACAGGAACTGCACGCTTCAGTTCATCCTTCCATGTGTTTCAATTGAAGGGGACAGAGTGAAAATTTGAAGGACAGAAGTTTAATGGGACTGCACCTTATCTCTTCTGCTACAGTATGTGACATTTTGCAACTGAAATGCACTAAACCACACATTTAAAAATGACCCACTTGGTGTGTATCTTGTCCTTACAAAGTTCAGCAGCTTTGAAATGTGGGTTTTTTTGTTTTTTTCTGTTGCATTGTGATAAAGCTGCAACATTTGGTCAATTAATTGACTAATTGTTTGACAGAAAATTAGCCATTTCATTTATTTTCAAGCAAAAAACATTTGATGGTAACACTCTTTGTGATATTTCTATTGTCTGTCTTTGTCCTACATTTTAATGAGCTTAATAGCTTTTGTGTTGGATGGATTAAAGGAAGCAAAATCGTGCGCTGAATTTCAAATTGAAGCAAACAGTGATACTGAACATTGTAGTTTTGGTCTGTCGAGCATTTCAGGTGCAAGAGAAATCGTTATGACATGATAACCTCTTAAAACATTTGCTCTGATTAAAAACAGCGGATGCTACTATCCGCTGTCATATATAGTATTTGACCTCATGGCCAATTATTCAGTGTTTTTGTAATGGTACTCTGAACCTTCTGTGGATTTTCAGCACAGTCCTTCTTAAACAGCTGCTTTTGACAACCGCAGCCTTTCAAAGACATGCCAATAAGATAATACAAGCAGCGGACGGGGTCTCTGCAGATACCCTGTTCACATTAAGTGGGTCATAAATGACGATTGAGAGGGATTACTTTTGTATCTAAAAGTTTTTTTTTAGGAAAATCCTGCATGGTATACCCTTAAGCAGGTAAAATAGGAGTTTATAGATCCCCAGAGGGGCAATTCATGTTACATTATAACAAGAAACAGTCTATAGAGGTAGGAAACAGTCCAAGAGCTATTTAAAATGAATAAATAAAGCAAAATAAGAAAGAGTCAGAAGACATTCAAAAGCTAAATATACTACATACAGTACATTTGCATGCTTAGAGTCAAGCAGTGCGACTCCACAGGCCATACTGAGTCATTCAGAGTTAATGGTGACGAGGCAGCGAAGATGTTGCTCATTCATCTTCCCCACTCCCATTTCTGAACTGACCTGGTATTTCAACCATCCCCTCAGATCACAGCTGAAATAAATGATGACATACATAAGAGCCTAACAACAAAGGAAAAGTGAGTACAACAATGAAATAAAGAATCCATAAATCCTGAGTACATAGGAGTGGAGAATTTTATTTATTGACTGATCCATGCGCCGCAAGCTGCACACACTCTTGCAACTGCAAACACATCAAGAGACTCAAGGGAGAGCCGGTGTGAAAGGCAGAGAGAGCAGAGGGAGTGACTTTTTTCTGTTTACATTCAGCACACTGCAGGAGTTGCCCTCAGGCTACACAACATAATGAGACAGTAATCTGGTCTTCCTTAAAACCCTTGTGACCTGCTTTAATGCGACAGGTCACACTGCCAGCCATGTACAGCGCTGTGAGGTAGTAAACTGATGCTGAACAAGAGATGAGTTATCTGCTCTCATCCCTCGCAGCAGTCTTGTAAGAACGCTTTTTCTAGCGTTGTTCCATGAGAGCAGAGGCTCTGAGACGGAGCTCTTTCCTCATTCATTTCAATGAATCATTTAATCGTCTGTCTGTCCCCCCATTCAGCCATATGCTATCACGCAACAGAATGGAATGTGTGAAACTAATGAGGAGAGCTTTAGCACCTTTCAACGAGGTAATACAAAGTGCTTTATATAAGACATAAAGACAGTGATTGGCTTTCATTTTTCCTGTCGGTCAGTGAATGTAACAAACACAGCTCAGAAATGTCTCTCTCTCTCTCTTTTTTTTTTTTCTCCAGATTTTTTGCATTTCTGCTTTATTTGATAGTGATAGTGAGGGTATGACATGCAGCAAAAGGCCCAGACCAGATTCAAGCCCATGTGGCTGCAGTAAGGACTTGATATGTGGTACCAGGCAAGCTGCTGGAGAACGCCCTTTGTTGGCAGCCGTGTGCAGGAAAAAACAGCCCTATTTGTGACAAATGTAGTAGTATAAGTAGTATTAATAATAGTCTAATATATAATGGTAATATAGTATATCTGTGCATGCAGGGTGAGCCTTGTAGAGTTTTTCAAATGAATTAAATTTTACATAAATCTTTTCAAGCTGAGTCCACACTGTGATTATGAGAATAAGAGCCAAGTTGAAAAATGGAGCTTGGAATTTTGTACCTCTTTCAGAGACTTTGATGAATATTTCCAACTAGTTATGACAGATTGTGACAATTTGTCTCTATCGCAGGACATGTTTTCACAGAAGTGGAGGGTTGGTTGATAGATTTCATTTTAAAACAGGCATTGTAAAATGAACAAAAACAAAAAAGGGCTCAGTTTAAAAAAATGTATTGTTATGTTTATTGATCTGTACAATGTATGCCTCTATTATTTTAAAAATGCTTTGTGTTTAATGTGGCATGTGAAAACCCAGAAATGATCCTCACCTAACAGGACCAAGAGGGTTAATAATTTACACTGGTTAAAATAAATCTACATTTTCAGCTAAAGCAGATTAGTATCAGTTGATTTGAACACCAGGTTGAAAAGCAGCGCTGGCGGCGGAATTGAAAATAGAGCCCATTCTGTCCATGCAGTGCACTAGCATACTGTAACCTTGATAAGTCTGTGTGAATACATTGAGGACATATTAAAAAGGAGACAAACACAGGGAGGAGTGAGTAAGAAAGACATTACATAACGACCGAACTGACATGGAGCATCACATATGGGACACTGAAGGGATAAGCATGCAGCTCTCAGGAAGTTACATGGTGCAAACCAAAGCCCGGTCAAATAACACACACATTGCCTGAGGACGCACTGTTTAATGCAGTGCAGTCTACTGCACCAGTTAACAGCTCAGTCTGTCCGAGGAGGTCTCAAAAGACGTGTCTCTCTCTTCCCTTCTGGGATTCACTGGAAGAATGAAAATAAAATGGAAATGCTGGTCAACCAAGCACATTCTGGCACATTTTGTGACATTAACATCGCTGATAACAAATAGCTGACAAAAAAAGAGGTGACCGCTCTCTCTTGCCTGGGAAGATGAGACTAACAAGGCCAGCGAGGTCACCAAAAGTTTGTCTCATCAGTGAAACGTCTGTTTGCCACTGCGATTCATTCATACCCTGAATAAAGAGCTGCACTTGAATTTTTATTCTCCCGTTTACTCTGTCTTATTCTATTTTGTCTTATTTTTGTTTCCTATTTTACTTTTAGTCTTATTAAAATCCTATTAATGTGTGCATTTTTACAATTGCCTTGTGTTTCTTTTATATATGTTCTTAATGTTGTATGCAAAGCACTTACCTTGTCGTTGAAAGCTGCTACACAGATAAACCTGCCTTTCCCCCCTGGAGTAAGCAGTGCTGAGAGTGTGTGTTTCCGTGCTTGAACCCTGGAAAACAAATTGTTTAGAACATAATGTTCTTGACTCTTCTGTCTCAAGGGCAGGAGGTACAGAGTGCTGCTACTTAAAGGACAAGAAAAAACGATTGTGGAAAACACATACATCCCATACACATTGCAAACAATATGAACATTCAGGTAGGAAATAGGGAGACTGACTTCATTAAATACACTATTATCGATTAACCTCAGTATATCCCTGGTCATCACCTGTTCAGCTCAACTCTATTCAGCTTGTTTTTGCTCATCTCGCCTCACTCCATCGACTCTCCGCTCTGTTGCTGGCTGCCGCTCTTATCGATAATGCAGAGTCTCTGTCATGCCAAGATTTAGGAGTGCCCCATCTGACACTCATCAACACCCTCACACACAAACACAAAGGGAGCTGTCTTAGTTTATGTTTGCCTCATTAGCTAATTAGCCATCCACTCAGTCATCGTGTGTGCGCTCATGTCTTGGCTGTCGCTCAGTAAATGCTGGAATCTGACAAGACAACATCTTATCTGAACAAGGGTAACTGGGGAGAGGCAGGCTGAGACCTCTTGAGTTCTGGTTGAGATGAGACACTGATGGCTGAGGGAGTCTGGAAGTTTTGTTTTTGCTGGTGGCAACATCGACGTGAGACTTAAAGCCACTGTGTTTGGAGTTTCTCTGTGATTCGGGAATCTTTCAAATCATTCTGATAGACATAGTTTGGAGAGAAATGAGATCGTCCTGATGAGGATTGTTGCTTTTTATGTGTTGCTTTCAGTAAATTGTGCCTGCGTTGTACATTGCTGTCAGTTACAGTGTCTTTTTCAGGAACGCCACTGGTGGCACCAAAGCTGCACGCTTTCTGATAAATTGGATGGAAATTTGCTCCCAGACTACTCATGCCCCGGTCATAGAACGATTTTAAAAAGTAGTTGTATTTTAGACAGCATAGAGTGTGTCTGGGTGTGGAACAATCTGTGATTAGAAAAATCTACTTCTAATACGTAAAAGGCTTGTAAAATACTTTACTTTAAGCCCCCATTTAGCATTTATAAGAAGAATAGAAACATTTATAACATTACATTTACAACAGACTACAATGTAGCTGTAGGCACACATGTCTAACAGCAGACATTGTATGCACCATTCTCCACTCACAGGAGTCCACAGAAGTTATAGTTTTCAGTACATTAATAAACACTTATATCTGCATTACAATGGGTCTATAATGCTGGATTGTAAATGATCATGCTTCAATCATATCGACATGACTGTGACTAAGATGGGGAGAGGTCTTCCTACCTTTAAATGGAAGATGACAGGTGGTCACATCATTAGTCTTACTGTATCTTGATTCCTGTTGTTTGTCCATGCCCTGGAGAATGAAAGACATAAATGTTTCCTGATCTGACGTCCCTTTTGGCAGGATGGTATCAGTGGTCAGTGCCATCAAAAAGTGTTAAGTCACTGTTGAAAAGTCATTTTATTATTTGATATAACTATGGTTAAAACTGTGGCAGGCAGTTTATTTTTGGCATCATTGGGCAAAAATTCCATGGTAGTCTTTCAGCATACTGCAACTGAAGTGATCTGAGAGAAAACTAGACTTGTGCACCTTCTCATGGTTCTGTTTTCAGGCTTTAGAAGATCTAACCAGTGACAGGAGACTTTGGCCAATCACAGGTCATTTTTGAAAATGCAGATGCACATGCACGTCTTTTCAGATAGTGGAAACCTAGTCTCACATAGCCAGACCTGGGCATCTCCACACTTCCTTTTAGCGCTGCGCCAGTGCTGGAGAAAGTAACAATGACAGCCTGATTCAATGTCAGAAAATTCTCAGAAAATCCTGCAACTTGTGATTTTTGAATTTGTCTACAGTGGTGTACAGTACAAAACACGTGTGTGAACACGGAGCTTCAGGCTTGTGTTCGATGCCGTGGCACTCATATCGACGAGTGGCAAAGAGGCGCGTGTGTGTGTGTGTGTGTGTGTGTCAAACGGTGTCACAGCTGCCTCTGAAGCCTGGGGCTCTCTGTCATGGGGCCATTAAGTGCTGGAGGGGCATCTATGAGAAGAGGAGCTGTGGGGAAGCTCGTGCCGTAAAGAGTGGGCTCTATGAGGCATGAGGTTTTGCAGGGCAGCCGAATCCTTCTGCGTCTGTTCAAACTTTTACTTAGGTTCAGTGGGTGGGTCTGAGTGGAGTGATGACGAACCAGCAGCGAGAGAGCCAGAAGGTTTTCCATTGTGTATGTTCAGTTGTTGCCTCCTGCAGCTTTAGGGTTTGATTGAACAAACAGTCTCCCGTGTTAAATCCAATGTTTTCTTCACCCATTCCATCAAGCCTCCTCCCCAGGTGGACTTTGACCATTAATAATAACATCACTTGAATTTCTCCTTTGCTCCCATCATAATAACTACAGCCACGGGGTGGTTTTGTCACTTTAAGGTAATTCACTTTCTGAAACAATTGATGCTGTAGTTTTTGTGATGACAATTTCTGATTATGAGGCAAAGTACATGTAGTGGAGACAAATTTATTCTACCAAAATGATGAATAAACGTATTAAAGAACTAGTGTCCATGATTTGAGGGGCTCTATTGGCAGAAATGGAATGTAATATTCAAGTACTGTATGCTTTCATTTGTGTATATTCACCTGAAAATAAGAATCAGTGTGTTTTCATTAGAATGAGCTCTTTATGTCTACAGAGGGAACAGGTCCTCTTCCACAGAGTCCTCTGTGTTTCAACAGCAGCAGCTCGGAGTTTTGTGACTGTTATTGATTTTCCTACATGCTTGGAAGGAGAGTGTGTGGTGAGGGGGATTCTGTTGGTTGCAATCTGCAACCTCACCACTGGATGCCACTAAATCCTACACACTGGACCTTTAAAGTACTGATTACACATGCCTGTGCATCTAATTCAGAAAACAAAGATTGATTTAAATTCTCTTTAAATAGCATCCGGCTCAATGTCCATCCTCATTGAATAATTGTAGATAGACAGTTCAGTGGTTATGCTAAGTGAGAGAGATTGAAGTGTCATCAGTCAAATTTTTTTTTGTCCTGCTTTCTGACTCTCCAGATAGTCACACAAGCAAAACTTTTTTGAGTCAAATTTGTGAAAGAGGAACAATGATAGCACTTACCTTCATAAGTGGCTGTGCTTATGTTTGTATCAGGGACTGCTTTGCAATATTCATTCCCATTAAAGATGGATACCTCTTTGTTCAGTGTAAACCTCTTGATGAGGCCTAATGAATACAGAAGAGACAAAATGAAAGCACAGTCAACACAATTAAAGTTAACTGAGCTGACAATGTGCTCATTACATTCAGCAAATTATGAGTTAATCATGCTTAATCAAGTTGGAAATAATTGCTCTAACACTGTTGATTAGATTATAGGCATTAATACGTGTGGGAGACTATTGTGGGTGTCTTTTATTAAAGTACTGGGTTGACTGAGTCTTTGTCAAAGATGCAAACAGTAGAATTTTATTTTGTCACCATTGCTTTCCTGTCTCTCGTTCTCCTACCGTGACATCTTTTCATTTTGTCTACCTTTCTCACCTGCGTTTCTTTCCCCTTCCCTTTAGCTATACTAACTGTTATTCTCTCTCTCTCCTCTGCTCTCTCACAAGCTGACTGACTTTTCTTCTCCCTCTATCCTTCATTCCTTTCGCATTTCTCACACTCACATTGTCTGCCCTCTTTCTGCTCCAGGTTGTGATGGCGGTGTGCACCAGAGGAAGCTGTACCACGACCTGATGGTGAACTACAATCGGTTGGAAAGACCCGTTCAAAATGACTCTGCACCCATCGTGGTGGAACTGGGCCTCACACTGCTACAAATCATTGACGTGGTGAGTGTGTGGGCCGGTGTTTGTCACGGTGATGCGAGGTGCAGAGTGTGTTTGGAGACAGACAGAAAAAGCGAAGAAATGTGTGGGATTTGTTTTTTGTCATCTGATTTACCTACACTGACAGTGGTGCATACTAATTCATATACTTTGAGGGTATTGCACTTCATCTTCCTCTGAATCTAAAACTGTTATTCCACCAGTGGCAGCACCCAAGCAACTGAAAGAGCGAGTTCTTTGCATCTCCCCTCGATCCTTTTTCATTTGGTGGCACTACAGGCCCTCAGTCCTTTCTTTCATCCAACAGGAAAATTCTGTCTCAGTGTTGAGATATGCCCTCTCACATTTTTGTCCTTTTTCTCCTTCTGAGCTGCTCCTCACTCTCTCTCCCTCTTACACCATGTTTCCAATATGATCACAGCTACTTCCATGTGTCACCTTGAAAAGAGTAGTTTAAAACCTTGGGAAATGCCCTTATTTGCTATGGCTGAGATTGAGATAGATAGATTTTCGTATCTGTTGGTAAATATGAAGTCAGAGCTAGGAGGTTAGCTTAACGCAATGACTGAAGAGTAAAAACATGGTTGTCTGGCAAATTCATTGTGGCCTTTACTGTGTGTTCAGGCTGAATACAAAGCCAATTGTTGCAGTGGCATGACTGCATACAGATTCATGGAGAGATGTGATTAGATCAGGGGCGGCGCAAGAGAAATTTGATTGCAGGTGCTAGGGGTGTGCTCCAACACTGACTGGGGGTGCTCCTAGAAATACAGTATGTGCACAAGCACACACATAAACAGTAGTAACTACACAACGTTAATATAGTTTTGCAAGTATTCCAGAACTGCATTATTATGCCACTGTCTGACATTCACTTAATTCAAAGCCAAAGGTTATGCACAGATCGAGAAACAATGGGATTTCAATTACATTATTTTTTTACTGAAGCGCAATCTCTCGTGTGTCTCCCCCGGTGTCTCCTTCCGGTGTCACACCTAAACAGGTCTGTGTGACAGGATTACTATTGACACACTAAATAGGTAACTATCTCAAATCAGAACTGCATGAAAGTGGAAACATCCATATGTACTCATCAAATAATGTTTAAAACCACCGTGCCATGAGAGACATAAACATCAAAATGCAAACACAATAGATAACATACTTGCAAAGAGCATATCAAAACAGCAACCCATCACCATGAGAAATTAAAAAAAACACTTCCCATCTGACATACAGTATCACAGGAGGACTATGCGATGGTTGTTATGGCTGAGGGCGAATGCATCGATGATCTTGTTGACGTTCAGGGCTCGTGCTCTTTTAATGGTATATTGAATTGAATTGAATTGAATTGAAGTGAAGTGAATTGAATTGAATTGAATTGAATTGAATTGAATTGAATTGAATTGAATTGAATTGAATTGAATATTGATAGCCAAAAGTCCAAGGTTACTGCTATGAGCATCTCTGCTACTGCTCCTCAGATAGGTTTTCAAACGGCGGAGACAGGAGAAAGATCGTTCACAGGAAGAAGATGTAATGTCAGGGATATACAGAGGAGTTTGTACAAGTCCATAAATGCGTCCTTGTATGGTGCCATGAGTGTTCAAAGTTCCAAAGTTGTGTTAACGGAGTGTCCCTGTTGTGATTTTCTTTCGAGAAGACTTCGGGCTTGAGGCAACTCTGCATTGAAGTTATCCTCAGTGATGTCATAATTCTGTGCCATAGTCAATAAGCACCTCTGATCTAAAAAAGCTCTGTGCTTTGGGTTTAGAGCTGAGACCCCTGACAGCACATACTTTGTTTAATGATTTTTTATTGGATTTCATGGGGGTGCTATGTTACCACTAGGGGGAGCTGAAGCACCGGCAAGCCCCTCCTTGGCGCCGCCTATGGATGAGATGCAAGTTGAACATTTTTCAACTCAAAAAATTCATTAGGAGGTTTCTGCTGAGTTGTGAGTTCCGTCAGAGAGTTGGCACACAAACTAACACTGACACAGTCCCTCGCATGATCAGTGCATCCGTTGTTAGCTAGCTTCCAGCTAACATCTGTACAATTGGTACTTTGGATGTTTGGGGTGAGTCAACACACATTAGCAAATGATGAAAGGTGAAAGGTTGCTTAATTTTCTGTCCAAGCACACCTTTTGACTCCAGGAAGTCACTGCACCAAGCCAAGGCAGTTGGGCACATAATAAAACCACAGCACACACTGGTTTTTGTACAGATTAAAATGAGATATATGTGAGTCTCAGTGAGCTTTAGAAGTCTTGGCAAGAGCTTTTATTTTCCTTTTGCCTTTGTGCCAATGGTTAGATGAGAAGATTGATACCACGCTTTATCTTAACTTAGCAAAAAGGCTAGAAACAGGTTGAAAGAGCCAGCGTGACCCTGTCCAAAGTAACAAAACCAACCTACCAGTTTGCCTTCTCAGGCAGCTGGATCCACGGGATCATGAGATAACATGAGGTCACGTGTTGTGACTCCATCTTGCCAGGCTATGCGTGTGATATAACCACAATTGTTTGGACCAATCAGCATCCTATGAGAAACTGCTCGTGGCAGCTACAGCTGGGTGCAGTTTATGTGTGACGATGGCAAGACAAGAGACTGTTGGTTCAAAAACAACAATGGCAGCTCCGAAAGAGGTCAACGTAGACGCTGCTGTAACATCACTTGTATCAGCATACCAGCACTTCCACAGCAAGACTCAAGGAAGTTACTGGTGATAGTCGACAGATTTTGTTACCTTTAGACAAAGACAGGCTAGCTGTTTCCCCTCATTTCCAGTCTTTATGCTAAGCTAAGCTAACAGGCTGCGGCAGCCTTACAGGGTACACATAAGTGCATTTCTCATATACTTCTTAAAAAATTGAGCAATACACAGAAAACATTTTCTGTACATTACCCAAACCCAAGCCAAATGCCAAGGTTTCTTCTTCTTTCAAGTGGTTTCTTGAGAGAACGACTTTGTTCACATCTCTCTGTTCTTATCTGTGTGTCCTACATAAACACACACACACAAATACACACCCAGAAACCCCTTTTAGCTCAATGTGGCCACAATCCTCCCTTCCACTCTTTTTCATGTCAAACCCTCAGCTCTTAAATCGACACTTCTGTGGTTTGGCCAGATTTTCTGTCACGTCTCATTTTATGTTTTGTTCCTTGTGCTTCATCTTGTGTCTCCTCCTGTTGCCCAACTCGTGCACCAATCCTCAAGCCGAAGCACTCATCCAAAAAATCTAAGCTGACACCCTGTCACATCACTGGGCCAGCCCTGTCACGAGACACATGATAACTACATGTTGGTAAGAGCATAACGCTGGGCTGTAATGTAGGATTCACATTCTATTATTAATATGGGCAAGTTTCCTACAGCACAGACGAAACAACATTTTAATGTATTCTGAGAGCTTGCAAATGACAGACTGGAGACACAGAGGTGAGAGGCAAGACAATCTTCAGAGACAACATATGGCACTTTTCAAACATGATGGCATGAGACCATTTAGTTCTTTAGTTGTAGGACAGTTTAATTTAAAAGCTTACTGATTTGTGAAAAGTTACAAACAACATGTCGTGTTTACATTATTGTTGTTGTGTAATTTGTTGAAATGTTGTTGAATATGTTTTATATATGTGTGTGCGTTTCCTATGTGTGCGTTGTTGTTAACTACATTGTTAGCTGACTCAATGCATAATAGATAAGCTGGCAAGACCTTGTGAATTAATGCTTACTGGGCAGTTGTAAATAATGTAAAGCGGGTTGTGCACGTGTGTGTGTGTAATGTGGCCTTTGATTCCTCCATCTGCTCCTGCGTAACTCTCCAACCAGGAAATTGGGGCAGGTCGATGTCCACAAACTGGGTTCATCACCATGAATAATGACAGATGCACAGACAGACTGACAGATGAGCACAGGACCGGCCACCATCCAGTATGGGAAGGGCACCATGTGCCTTATGTTGTTTACAAAGAAACCAAAGTTCAGTGGTAAAATGCAACTTTGTACAAATTTGAGGTACTTAAGTATTTCTATTTCATGGGACTTAATATCTACTCTTTTATAGTTCAGAGACAAAAATTGCACTTTTTGCTTTACTTGTGGATGACCCACACTAGCTTCTGAACCACATGCTCCACAGCCACCCATTTTGCTCCTAATACTTATGTGCTTTTACTTGTAATGGATTGTGTTTATATTGCGTTTTGCTATTTTTACTTAAAGCAAAATTTCAACATTTTAGGAACTACTCTGATTTGTTCTCTTGCAGTTTGAGTTATAGTATATTAATAGCGCTCATTGAACGTGAGGCAGATGGTTGATGGTTAAAACCCATCGATTAACCCCCACCTAATAAATGGATAGGTTATAATAACCTGCTTGCAGGGATGATATATACATATACAGCAGTTTTTCTGATGAGGATAGGCTGGATAAAACTGGATAAAAGATTAAAATCCATTGGTGCTTTACAGTAAATCTCCATTTATATTGTTCCAGAAATGGAAACAGAAATGGAATATAATATATATATAAATGACATCGTGTTTTTGACCTTGGCTGTATGATGTCAGATAACTTGCAATAAAATAGGGTTAACGAGCTTGCGTTGGATGTAAGTGTCTATCACTCCTTTGCCAGTCTGTCTAACACCAATCAGAGCAGATTCATGTGGAGATTAGTGTTTATAGTGGGTGTGACAGGGCTGATACTGCCGATTGCATCTGAGCAAAATCCCACAAAACACCACAAAGCAGAGGTCAGGCACAGAATACAGAGCGACCTCACAGACAAAGCTAAATCTCCACGATTGCCAGCTTGATCGTGCACATGCACACACACACCAAAAGGCTAAAAAAATGTTGCTTTGTGAAGCACACAATGGGAGGCTGTTCTAATTCAGCTGTGTCGAAAGGAGGCTGTTTAAAAGAGGGACATATCAGAAAGGACAGGTGGAGATAAGATTGGAGTGTGGAGGGAGTTAGGGGGAGGTGAGGAGGCGGGGAAGGGAGAGAGGAGCGGCGATTGTGTGAGAATCGATTTTCACTTCAAGTAAGAGCAGCAAGTTTGCTTTACCTGTCGTTGATAATTGTGAGTTTAAACATTATTTGAAGTTGATCACACAGTCAAGAGGATTCTTTGTACTGCTGGGATCGTTAGTCATATCAAGCACATTCAAAACGGATGCTTACTAACTAACAATTACGTGACAAACAAAATTCATGCTCATATTGGTGGTTGTTCAACTTGTTGTGAGCCCAGATTTGAGTGTGTAGTTTACGAAAAGCCCAGTCTTCATGAAAGTTTATGTTGAGTTGAGCTGATTTGAAAGCTGGATCTCTCAGTTCTCTAAATCCAGTTTCATATTAATGTGGTCATTAAGCTCAAGCCTGCGAACATGCAAACATCAAAGTTGAAGGTACCCTGTGAAGTTTCTGACCACCAGCAGCACTATGAAACAATTTCAGGAGTGGGTGCCTGTTTGTTTGTATTGTGTAAGCGAGTGATTGACACCCTGCAGTCACTTTCATTCCACTGATGAACAACTGGTAGCGATAATGTGCTGACATAGTCACCTTTTTTTGAGGGGTTACAAAACTGTTAGGAACCAGTGATGTAATGTTTGTAATGTATCTATTTCATCTGCTTTTTTAATATAAAATCTTAATCTGAAAAGTAAGTAGTAAAGTAGTAAAACGTAGAGGAGTAAAAAGTACAATATTTGCTTCAGAAATAGTGAAATAAAAGTATAAAAGTAGCATGAAATGGAAATACTCAAGTAGAAAAACCTCAAACTAAAATGGCACTTTTAGTTAAATTCCACCACTGGACCTTAGGGGTACACAACACAGTTTCATCATATTTAACCACCATTACTTTCCTGGAGGCAACAGAGCTCTGCTAACTACACTTGATGGACAGTGTTTATCAAGTGTAGCAGATCATTTATCTCTGACAGGTACCGGCTTGGTTGAATAACTACAATTTAACATTAAATAATTAAATACCAATGCAATAAAAACATTACACACCTCAGTATAATGTTGAATTAGGCTGCATTAGTTTGAGCGAGGTGTACCTATTAAACTGACAGATGGGGTGCGTGCTGATGATGGTTTCCCAGTCTCCACTCATGCTGCCTTTATTTCTAGAGCAAGCTGTTATAAATCAGTTCTTTGGAAATTAACAAAATCCTCCATATGTGGTTTTAAAATTGAGGTGGTTGGATAAAAATAAGATCATCTGTTTTGGTGTGATATGGAGACTAAAAAGATGTGCAGTGGCTTAAGAAAGGCTGATGCACTATAATCTAATTTAATGTAATGACATCAGCTGAGAATAACTTCACCAAGAACACCTGGTTCTCTTTAAAGAGCTTTAAAAGTACCATACAGGTGATTTTCCAAGTTTTATCCCATTAGCTTCAAACTGTGCATACTCTACATTACTGCCAAGCATTTTGAAAAGCATTAATAAGGAATGTGAAAGCAGTCATTCAGTTAGGGTCGAATCGAAGCACTCTCCTCTGTGACTGTCACACAACATAAGAACAAGTTACTTTCTTCAGGTTCCACCTCTGAAATCGTTCCTGAGAGAGAAAAAAAGAAAAAGCAGGACGAAACAAGCGAGAGCAGTATGATAGTGTGTGATAAGAAAGAAAACTATACGTTAGATTAGGTCTGGTGGGATGAGGAATAGAAAGAAATAAAGTGAGCAAATTGATTTCATGATTTGGTTTTACCACAGTGACATTAAAGGGAAAGTTTTTCAAGGGTTGAGCTAGCGCCACGGTTTCAGGCATGGGTAGAAGATAAGGTGAGACATCATTTAAGAGATTCTAAGAAGCAAAAAGGGAAGAATCCATGAAGAAACAGAAGAGGGGACACTGCTGTGACCAGCTACCACTGTCGAGCACTTTTCTTCAGGCTGAGATGGAGCTAATAAGTCAGTCACACAGCGTACCAGTGTGTAACTAGGAGTAAAACTCGTCGCTGTCATGTAGGATTCTGTGAGACCAACTCTAAACAAGTCCTCAGGTTTTGTTTGGGGTTTTTTTGCTTCATGTCCCTCCAACCTCTCCTTTTCTTTCAGCTGTCTCATGAATTATCCCAGCCTCTCTCCGTTCTGCTTCTCTCTCTCTGTCAAGCTAACTTAACCTCTCTCCACCCTTCTTTTTCTCTCTCTGACCATTTGACCATGATCTGACCCCTGTGAAATATCATAAACTGCAGCTGGAGCTGCTGAGTCTGTGTCTTTCTGTTTTCATGACGTGGGTGGAAACTGCTGTAAAGTCATCTCTTTGTTGAAGAGCTGCGTCCTTTCTGCAGTCTAATTTCCTGTGCAAATTGTCCTATTTTTTTTTTTTCATTTCCTTATTTGTGATCTCAGCATTGTTCATCACAAAACGCGACTTCTGTTGCATTACGAAAATCTCATAAAAGAGGAAAAAGGCTGGAGTGCATCATTGTCATTCAGTCAGCGCTCCAGCTCTGCGTCATCAGGGCTGCAGTTTGACTTCATTGCCGATCTGTCTCATAATCTCCCCTCATGTTCACCAGACATGCAGAATTTATATTTTTATTTGCTCTCGCCCTGCAGAATAATTTGATTCACTGTCTGCCGTCATGTCTACTTGCTGCTGATTACTCTCTCTGTCTCCTCCTGTTCCCCTCAAGGATGAAAAGAACCAAGTGTTGATCACAAATGCCTGGCTGCAGCTGGTACGTCTCCTCTCCAAGCACTTTTTGTGTGATCACTGTGCGATAATTGTCATTTGGTATATTGATGGAGGGTGGGTGTGTGTGTGTGTGTGTGTGTGTGTGTGTGTGTGTGTGTGTGTGTGTGTGTGTGTGTGTGTGTGTGTGTGTGTTGTTTTTGTCCTGTGGGCTCACATCTAACTGCTTTTGAAGGCACAGAGTCAGGTATGATTTGAGCAGCACCCAATAACCTTTATTTTGAACAGGAACCGTTTCTGTGACCCCCCAAAAGTTTTTTTCTTTCATGATATTTAATAATAGCATGATGTGATATTTATTGTCAGCATTAGAGTATGTCACGGGAGGATGAGGATAAAAATATCTTATTAAGCCATTTAATCAAGTTTTTCAAAGACCTCTCAAGACATTTCTCAGCATCACATTGGGTTACTTTCTTTTGTTTTTTTAGTCTTTATCATTTACATTGGCTTAATACAGCATTGTTGAGGTGAAGTTATTCTCAGCTGATGCCATTACATTAAATTAGATTATAGTGCATCAGCCTTTCTTGAGCCACAACACATCTTTTTAGTCTCCAAATCACACCAAAACAGATAAGCAGGCTTCTCATTTCTACCTGGAAACCATCAGTTTTGCTGGGGCTTTTTGTTAACATAACCTGTTACTGCAGCTCGTTAATGATGTGCAAACTCTTGGTCTCAGAATTAACAGAGATTAGCCTGTGATTACAGCTTATGTTGGAACAGATAAGCACATTTTTCATTTCATTCCTTAAATGGCTTTTGTGTTTTTGGTTTAGAAAGGTAACCTTCCAAACTCCTTCAATGCAGAGTATTGTTGTGACAACAGCCCCACACAGTGCTTCAGTGTGAGGAGAAAGCCTGACAGGGCTGCCGTGCCAAATTCCAGTTTCTGAACTATGATCAGGGGACGGGTTTAGAGAACTAACAGCATCTGTACCGCCATGTGAGCATGTGGAGACTAAGCTACTTAGCTCAGCTGTTGCACAGCTATTCCATCATGGAAAGCTGAAAATGAGTTAGGCTAATGGTACAAGAAATATGCATCACAATGCTCAGGCAAATGTTACATGAAGCCAGTCAGGTAACAGCCTCATTATCACAGCAGCCACAGTCAGAACAGCCCATTAAGGATTTCACAGCTGACAGTCAGGTTGAGTTGGCTGCTGACTGGCTTACAGGTTATGAATGAATCAATTATTCAGGGAGCCACCTCTATAATACTGGCTTCCACTTTGGTGTAATGGCTTAAAGGGGCTTTGCAGATGCAGCAGATTTTGAAGGAAATTTGAGAAGTACATTAACTAGCTTGCAGACAGTCGCACAGAGAAGGGGCAGGTTCACCTCTGCTGCATTGTGGAGGATTTTAGGATTACAGGTTTATCAGGCAATGAATGTCCCACATCCGAATGGATTGGATTTTATGTGGTTTTTAACTGTGAGAATTGTAATGAGCTTAAGTTTTCTAAGAACTTGGTGTTACTTCAGTGTCCTCTCCATGCCCAGGAGTGCCCTTTAAAGGGTCAGTTCACCCAAATGACCAAAAAACTGTTTCATCTACATTTTAGCAGGAATTTGTCTCCATCTGAATACATTGTAGGTGAATGGAATTGTGTTTGTGGCGCTCATCACTCTGAAACACTTCAAACAATAATCAGTAATGTGTCTTCCCAGGAGCCGTGGTGCTGTGAATCCTGATAATCCACAAACCAACGCTTCTCACCAGAACTGCTTTCCACCAAAGAAATAGTCCCTGTTCTCAGTGAGGTCTGTGGATTATCCAGAGAAACCAGACACTATTTCTGGATAGACATGTTACTGTTACTGAAAATTTTAAATACATTTCATTGCTGCGAGCACCACAAATAAAATCCTATTCACCTCCATTGTTTTGGGGTGAAGGCAGAAATCTCAGACAGATATCTCAAAACCAGGGCAATGAAATCCAAAAACATGGCTTAAATCCAGAGGTGACCTAAATACAAGTGTTGTATTTTTTTTAAATAGAATTTACATGATGCTACATGGACAAATAGAACAATCTGTAGCTATAACAAATACATTATGCACAATTTATTAACCAGTTCTGGCTTTTGTAGTTGTACAATGACTGCTCTCACTAAGGGGGCTGTAATGGAAGGAGGCTACGTGCACATAGAAGAGATGTACAGAAGGTCATCACAAATAACACAAATCAATCAGTGATAAATATTTATCCATCTCGCAACGTTTTCAGCTGATATTTTTATTGGATGTTGAATATACATCCTGCATGTTTTCATCCAACACCATAAAACGTATCATCCTCAGTCTTGCATTCAAAGAATAAATTTCACACTCTCTTAATAAGAACCTAGTTGTCTCAAATTAGTGACGCTTTCTTAAATTTCTGTTATGTAACTCCAAAACCTATTCTTAGACAGCTGTTACCTTACGTAGCCGAGTGTCCTCTTCATCTGTTCCTGACAGACTACAAAGTTACTGAGCTGTAATTTGTACTGTTGGCTGTTAGTTGTGCTTTCCAAGCCAACGAACATGAAAAGAAGACTCTGGCACCAAACTGCCCAGGCCCACAGATGACAAGTGTAGTGATTAAGTCATTAGCTGCGTGAGTGGAGACATATGTCAGCGCTTTAGATGGATCGCATCTCTTAGTGGTGAGGGAAAGGTTCAAGTCAGACACTTTCTGTATGGGATTCTGAGTTGATTTTAGATGTCACTTATATGGACAGAGGCACATGTGCACAGATAGATTTGCTTGAGAACAGACACATACATTAGTTCCAAGAGCACATTCATGCAAATACAATACACATTGCACAGTATCCGTGTGCAAATATGCATGCACACAGACACACACTCACGTACATAGAGGCATAAACAGATGTGCCCGGTGTACTGTGGGCACATTAGTAATGGGACTGTGTTTGCTCCATAGAAAATGTCCCCTATGGTGACAACATCTGAGTGCCTCCATCTATATGTGACTTCTATATATATATATATATATATATATATACTAGGCACACACACACATACCTACACACACACACCCATAGAAGGACGCAACAGCAACAAACACAAATGAGTGTGCTTACATGCTGAAACACACACTAATATGTAACATGTGTACCATTTCACAGCTCATGTTGCTACGTATTGTAAGCCATGAAAGGAGGCACAGAGGAAGCACACAACACACACTCACTCTTAGTGCTTCTGAACGCTTTGATGTCGTGATCAGTTAGCTGCTTGCTGAATAGAGACAGGCTCAAATAGGAGTGCAGGAGTCAGTGCCAGCAACTGTTGGCTTGGCAAGGTTTCACTGTCAGGCTCCATGATCAGAGACGGGGACGAAGTGGAGGAGCCAAAAGTTGTTGGAATATTAGCCCGAGTAAAGGGACAGTGTTTGACTTCTAATCGTTTATGGTTGATCGTAATTCGGAAGAAAGTTATGATGCACTTAAGTTTTCCATAGCTGTTGTGAACCACGATGTGTTTTCTATTTTAGGAAAGATGCAATGACGCACAGATGATACATGCAGGTTGCGTGGCATTGTATCAACACCACTAAAGCTGTGAAATGTGTGTTGCTGTCAGAGCTGTGAACATTGCTAATTTGATACCTTGCCAAACAAGGTATCAACAACAACAAAAATAATAACTTGGCTCGCCTGGCTGGGATATAAACCAAAAGCAGATTACAGTAAAGAGCCTTAAATGTGGCATTTGTCTCATTTTAGTTCAACCTCAGTTATTTTTCTTTGCCCATACTGCCATTTGCTCACTTAACTGTTATTATCATGTGTTTTGTTGTCACTTTTATGTCCTCACCTCCTCTGCTTTTTACATCCACTCCTTTACTCTGTCTGTTGCTTGTTTCAGTATTGGACAGACATTTACCTTTCATGGAACCCAGAGAGCTACCCTGGGGTCCAGAACCTTCGCTTCCCTTCCAATCTGGTCTGGGTGCCAGATATCCTCCTCTACAACAGGTAGGATATACTCTCAACCTTTCATTCCTCACTTAATACAACACCCAGATTGGTGCATTCTTTAACAGCTACTTGTGAGTTGATTGTAAGAGTTTACTGCTTAAATCTGCTTTTGTACATCTGAAGCTACAGCACATCTCTCAATAGCATATTGGGCCTTACACATCCAGGGATTCTCAGCTGGAGTATTGATGTCCTTTGCTGTTACAGCCCTCAGGCAAATAACCCTCTTAGGAGCAAGAGCAATAAAGATGCAATTCAAGTCAAGGGACAAACCATTCATAGCAAATGCCTATACGGTTAGATTTGGGGAAAAAAGGAATCTCCACCTTGAGGGAGCTCATAATGAATATGAAGTTTAATGAGGATTCTGCTGAAAGAACTAATGCCCCCTTAAGAAACATAAATGAACATAAAACTATCGTAAAATCAACAATATCAAAAATATAGCACCTAAGGAGTTGGTTCAGGTGGTGGATGGAGTTGCGGCACCAAAGTACACACTTGGTACTTGTACTTAATGAGTATTCCATTTTATGCAGTTTTTACTTTTGAGGGTAATCAGCAAAGTAAAAGTGAGAAGCGTCAGGTTATTATTATTATATATTATTATTATTATTATTAGGACATTGTTAATCAGGTGATAGTCCTGCAGCTCGTGTCGGAGACGCTGATGACGATGCATAAATGGAAATACCAATAGTAATACCAGTCAGCTACTGAGAGCCTGACTGTTCTTTCTGAACTAATGCTAGAGATTTCAAATACTTCAGAAAGTCACATCCATATTGGTATAATACTTTTCAAAGTTATTCTACTGTTCACATTTAATGTCTACTCCCTCAAAATCCCTCCATTTTTATACTGACAGAGTGATTTATTATTTCACCAAACTGCATTTAAAATCATCCTCATGGTGTAGTTTTATTCTTATGAATCAGAGTGGTTATTTAATAAAGTGCATTGATAATAAGGAAGGAGTGATGACAGAAAGGCAGCTAAAATGATGAAACCTCACTTTTGCTGGTAATTATATCAGTGGCTACTGGCCACTGGCATGATGGGCACAGTGGTTAATCTGTCACTGCTCTGGCTATTTCATTCTATTTTGCATATTGCCCTTATTTTCATCTATTCATTCTGTTGCCCCCCTTCTTTCAGAATCAGAATCAGAATCAGAAATCCTTTATTAATCCCAGAGGGGAAATTGTTTCTCTATTATTACCAGCTTGTTTTCTGTAATAAGTACATCGACAGTTACTCTAGATTGTCTGGGCTTTGTTTACCAATAACAGAGTGGAAAGACATATTCCCCAGGTGAAATTTCCCTCTCACAGCCTCATTTAATGAGATGATTGAGCAGATTCCCTCTGGGTGGACATAAACCTTTACTCCCAGGGGGCTTTGCATCTGTTGCGTGCAATGGGCAGTAGGAAAAATTATGAGGAAATATAATTAGTGCGTCCACCTTGACAAGAATAGACAGAATGCAGTGTAATGTATTACATTTTTGTAATGTACCTTTATTTGCATGCAATATCTTAGTTCTTTTCATGCTTCATTTTGCCATCATTGTGTAATTAAATTGGTTTGTAAAGATGGTTTAATCTCATATCAAACTCTACAGGTGTTAGTGGAAACACTGATCTGGCTGAGCTTGTTTCTTTTCATACCTTTGTTAAAGAATGGGACTTTCATGGTTAGAGAGACAGAAATCTGTGTCTTGAACTGCTCATTGGTTCTTTTGATTCATCTGTCAGTCTGACTGAAACTCTTTTCTATTCAACCTGTTCAGTCGTTCTGGCATTCTGCTGTTTGGATTGTTGCTAGGTGTCTCTGAGATTGATTCACAATGTGGTTGAGGCCTGCTCAGTTTTAGAAAATGACTCTTTCTTGGAGTAACTTGATCATTTTCCAGTGTCCATTGTGTTTCAGGCTTTTGTGCAAATGAAAAGATTGTGTGTGGCACCGATTTTGTCCACAAACACAAGCTGCCCTTAGACATTACAGACAGCTGCCCACATGGTAAACAAAGAACATCCAGAACATTTCTCCTCTTTCTAAACAGCTGTGACACACACACACACACACACACACACACACACACACACACACACACAGCAAGCAAAGAGATGGAATGCTTTACCCGAATGAGGACCTCTGTTACTAAACATCAGTTATATTAATGTGCAGGGGAATACCACTTGAGGAAATAACAAAGCAGCATTTGATTGGTGCTCTTGCTTTTGTGAGTAAAACACCTTTTTTATAGTGTTGCTGACAGTAAAAGACACCGCTGGAGAAGGTTTGTGTGGTTGTTGACCATTATTAAACTGTCAAGCTCCAAGAGACGGTATTTAAGAGGGGAATAAGATGTTTTCAATGCATCAATCCTTCATGTCTCAAATGCTTTCTCCTGGGCATATACCCACACACTTACACCCACACACACTTAAAGAATCGTTCTTGTAATGGGGGAAAGACAACATGATACAAGGCAGAGCTGAAGTTGATTGATGGCACTGGCTTTTCAGTTCTGCTTTCAAGGTGATTGAGGATTCTTTTGAGGGCCGCTGCACGTGTGTGTGTGTGTGTGTGTGTGTGTGTGTGTGTGTGTGTGTGTGTGTGTGTGTGTGTGTGTGTGTGCGTGTGTGTGTGTGCGTGTGTGCATGTGCGTGCATGAGACTGAGAAGGACAAGGGAGAGGTTTGGATATCTAATAGGGATGATACAGAACATTAAGCAGCTTACAGTGGGGATCAGCGATCACTAACGATAACGACAATATAGTCCTGACACAGAACCAGATTGAAGCTGACGTTCCTTATGCATGCAGTATAAACCATGAGCAAAATCATTCATTTCTATTTTTATGAAGCATGGAAGCAAGCAAGAAAAGAGATTACATATATGAGATAAGATGAGCTTTTACTGATCAGCATCTGGAAATCAGGTCATTTCAGAGGCAAGACTTCAGCAGGGAAATAAAAAAGTGGAAATAAGACAAAAATAACTGTGTTGGACCCCTCAACCAATAAGGAGTAAATCAATTGTGTGTTTTTGTGAGATTGGGCTTCATGGATGCATTGACTTTTTAAGCTAACAGTAGCATTAGTGCATCATTTGGGAATTTTTAAAGTCATCTCGTTCTTTCAACTACAGTATGAACGAGATCAACCTACCTTGCCTGGGGTGCACAGCTTGAGCCATGCCTGGGAGGAGAGCTTGCAGGTGTACCATGTTAAGTTTGGTGTAGAGGTCTGGTGCTCTGTCAGTCAAGCAGCAGGTGAAGGTGAGGTCCCTGGTGTGCTGACCCCTCTCTAAACTGTCTGTGGGCATGTGTAATATCAGCTCTCTGATGGGGACAAGGCATTGCAGGAGGCAGAGAGATACCAAAGGTCACAAGCGTCTGTCTTGAGTGCTGCTATGCTGGAGTCTTCTCAGGGAGTAACAGGAAGGTCGTCTCTATGAGTACATGTTTGGAGAGGAAGGCTCTGACTGTTTATTCCTTTGCAGCAAACAGCAGTTCAAGGTATCTGATCTTGGAGTCTCTGGGTGGGATTCAGAAGAGGATGCTGCCTGGGGACCTAACAGACAGATTATTGGATCATAAGGTTGTTCGTAGAACAACACCTTAGGCCTAAGACTAATGATTGATTGGCGATATTCAAAACTGTGTGGACATGGTGTGTCTGTGAAGTCTGACTGGTGAAGGATCTAAAATGTAGACAGCTGTATGTTTTATATGCACTCATGTTAGCACAGCAACAATCCTAAACCCATTTCAGATGAATAATATAGGAACCATTCATCCCATCCTAGTCATGACTTTGAATATTTCAACATCTACAGACACTTGGGAAGTTGGGACACAAAGGGACTGAGTTTTCTGCTTTCATTGTGTTTTTCATGTAAATAATGTAAGCCATCGCGCTGTTGAGCTGCTTTCTTTACATGTTGAGATGTGAATCCAGACAGGACAATGCTCTTTCCTATACATAGAAACATATCTCAGTGGCAATGTTTTACTATACAGGCATGAAATGTCAATGTGTGTGATACCATTTCTTTTGGTTTTTCATTCAGTGGCTCACATCTAAGAAAAAAGGTTAAATATTGAAGAATCCCATTGCAGGCAAAAGGTCTCCATTGGGATTCAACACTTTCATTATACCCTTATCTTTTCCATATGGCATATGACCTTCTGGAACATGTTCTACTTACTTAATGATCTGATTAAGATGTAAGATTATGCGTCAAGAAGTCTCCTGCGATGCCCATGTTGGCCACTTGTGTAGGTCTTGTATAAGTCTCCACATTTCTATAATGTTCACAAAAGAGTTTTAAATAATCAATCAATGTCATCCAGATATTTCTGTCTGAATTCGTCCCATCTTAGTTTAAAATACTCACTTCTACATTAACCACATCCTGCATTTTGAAAGATGGTTTGAAATATAAGAAACTGCAAGTCTGTTTTTAAATGCTAATGATACCAAGTTAGTGTGTATGTAAGGTACATGTGTTCCAAACACCATTACAAGGCTAAATGCTAATTTAGCTAATTTATTCTCAGCAATGGATAAGAATGATTACTACTGTTTCAAAATATTCTCCAAACCTCTTAGCTTTTTCACCCTCTGCTAAGTGAAAAGAGTGATTAGATTTAGATTATTGATGTAGCGGTTATAAATTTGCATCGGATAAAGCCTTGTCTTGTTATATGCCTCCTGGGCACAGTCCCAGTGCACTTTGCTAAAATTTATGTTCTACCTATCCAACAAAAAGCCTTCAGGAAGAGTTTAAGTATGCCCCTCACTTTCTCCTGCCACTTGCAGTCTCATTCTGTAAGTGGTAGAAAAGTACTAATGTAAAATAATAGATGATGGTATGAGTCAGGTTGTTTTGTCTGACTTGGATGAGCACTCAGTTACAGTTCAGGATTGATACCAGTGTATGAATATTATGCTACTTTTGAATAAATAAATTCATTATATGCTACCATCAAACCAAGCCTTGTACTGATTTGTTACTTCTGCCAAGGAGGTTATGTTTTTAGTCTGATATGACCATTTGTTTGTTTGTGTCTGTCATGCTAGAACATCTGTAAGGCTGTAATTGAACTAAAACCATCCATCCATTTTCTATACCGCCTATCCCTTTCGGGGTTGCGGGGGGGCTGGAGCCTATCCCAGCTTCCACGGGCGAGAGGCGGGGTACACCCCGAACCGGTCACCAGCCGATTGCAGGGCAACCGGCTGCAATCGGCTGGCGACCGGTCTGGGGTGGTGGTGTTCCAGGGATAATTTTTTGCTCTTTTGTGAAATGAGTAATTTTCTGATGAGTCTGTAGTTTGTTTTTGGAGTGGACATAATCCCTGTCTGTTTGAAGGACGTCATGATGCCGGACAGGCATGTTTGTTGAAGATGATCAGTAAAATTAAACACCGTCTGTCTGGGTCTGTACTAATCCCCCTTGTCTCTACCTCTCTGTCACCTTCATTCTCGCTTCTCTTTGTATCTGTCTGTACTTTCGTACTAAACTCTTAGTGAACTTCGTAACATTTGCTGCTTTTATTTCCCTTTCTGGCCTTTTCTCTAGAAGTCTTCTTTGAGAGGAGCAATCCCCTTGTTTGGGGACTATTGTTATGAATATTGTTTTAGCATGATTCGCTCTTCTGTCCTTGCAGCGCTGATGAGAGGTTTGATGCAACGTTCCATACAAATGTGTTAGTGAATGCTTCAGGATCCTGCCAGTACATCCCACCAGGTGAGACATTCACTAAGTTACATATTATATTTCACCAATAGCTAATTTTCAATTTCATTCGTCAACTCTATTTTATCACTGTCTTCTATTACTGACGGTTGTTCTTACAGTGTCCTCACCATCATTGGCGTCGTTTCACATTACAATTGTTGAGATCATCAATGTCTGTAGAAACATCATTAACATGATCATTATCATCATCATCATCCTCATTCCTGACTCGCAAACTGAAACTTCCACCTTTTCCATGGTTTTGGTGATTTGCAGGTTTTAGCTTTGTCAAAAATGACATTGATCATGTTATCATGTGTAACACTTCATTGTTACATGATCAATACAAAAATGACTGACAAGACAACAGACCATCCATGTCATCATGTTTTGAGGGGCCATTTTCAAAATGTGTTGCCAAAAACTATTGAAAGTGTTCAGTGCAAAAAGTAGCTTTTCCCAACACGTCTCTCCAGGCATCCTGAAGAGTACCTGCTACATCGATGTACGGTGGTTCCCATTTGATGTGCAGAAGTGTGACCTGAAGTTTGGCTCCTGGACCCACAACGGCTGGCTGCTGGACCTCCAGATGATGGATGTTGACATCTCTACCTACATACCCAACGGGGAGTGGGATCTTGTAGGTAAGAAGAAGAACAGACCCTCCTTTTCTCAAAATGTGTGGGTTTCTGACAGGAGTAATAGATGTATCATTACCTGCTAAGTGAAGAGAGCATCGAGCAGGTCGTATGTTACAGTTAAGAGCAATGAAATGTCAATCACAAAATATTTGGGTGATGACTGGGTATGGATGAATCGACTTAATCACTGATAATAAGTGAAGAAGTTGCACAGTGACATACGAGGGATGAAGATGAGTCGTGAGAGCTGATGTGATGATTGACTGAAAGTACTCCCGGTATTTGATGGATGCGTTTGAGCAGCAAGTTGTGAATTCCCTCAGGACTCTGAGAGACTCTGACAGACTGAGACAGACAGACTTTCAGCATTAGCCTGGCCCTTCATGTCATATTTCAGGGTGTTAGACAGCCAGTCAGTGTTACACAGCTCTGACAGCAGGTGTTTCAGGGATGTCAGTTTCCTTATACGATGCTATTCTCTCTGACATTTTCCTGTCTATCACTCCTGGTTAAAGAGTGCTACAGATATCCTGGAGTATATTGCTGCTGTTTAGTACATAGGAATCAACACAATGCCTTCTGTCGGACCAATTGTTGAACTCACCAAACTTACACCATTTATTTGTTTTATACGTATTTATTTGTATGTTGATAAAGTCCTTGCGATAATATCTGTTAATATAGTTTCTGATAACCTGTTGTTTCTAATGTGAGAATTGGAATGGAACTAAAGGCTGATTGGCTGCCAGGGTTTAGAGGAAAGCATTTTTTGATAGACACTCACATGGCATTTTTGATATATAAGTGTTTATTTTAATATATCTCAGGCAGTTTTAAATCAGCTTTTAAAGAAATAGCTTATTATTTTGGCAAAGACTCTTATTCACTTATTCGCCATGCTAGCTGTTTCAGCCTGATTCCAGTCTTCATGCTAAGCTAAGCTAATCATCTCCTGGCTTTACCTTCATATTTACTGCACAGATATAAGATTGGTATCAATCTACTCATTTGAAAGCAGGACTTTTCTTGATTTTCAGTGGCTCCCTACATTCTTATTTGTGTCTGCTATCTTCTGTCATGGTATTTCTCTAACTGTCCATAATGCCTCTCAGTTTGTCTGTCACTTCAAAAGAAACAAGGTAGGAGGAAAAAAGTCAAGTTCAAGATGAGACAGTAAATATAATAAAGCATCTAGATGCCTTCTCTCTGTTTTGTTTCTTTTTTCTTCTCCTCTCATTTTTTTTTTTTGTTGTTAGTTGTGGAAATGAAGGACTCATGGCAGCTCTAACCCAAGTTTGGGTGTTAATCAGAGGCCAACAGAAAAATTCCCATTCACATACACAAACATACACACAAAGTGAGCTGTGAGTGTACCCAGCTGGCTGGAGGAATGGAGGAGGGGGCCATGGGTGTGTGTGGTGACAGCTGGCCCAGGGATGGTTCACTTAGTTCAGGCACAGCCAGGCGGCAAGCTGGCCAAGAACACACACTGTCCTGGTGCTTCAGAACATACCCATGCCAACACACACACACACACACACACACACACACACACACACACACACACACACACACACACACACACACACACACACACACACACACACACACACACACACACGTGCATCTGCACAGTGCTTCAATTGTGACTGCAATCCATCAAATGAATAGATGGCTGACAAAGGCTATTCGTCTTCAGCATTCAGTTGACAAAGTTTCAATGAAATGAAAATGAATCTGTGTAATTAATTTAGAATTAAATTTTTTAAAGGAATGAACAGTTTCCACAGACACACACAAATACACAGGCACACATATGCACAAACAGACGACAATCAAGTTTTTGTGACATCTCACCCCAACTCACCTTAATCAAGGAGAAAATGATTCGTATGAAATCGGTCAAAGTCACATTTATTAATCCTTCAGTACACAATAGCTCTCATAAACACAAATACAAGTTTTTGGACTTACTAAATTAAGATGTTAGTCATTCACCTTTTTTATTTCTTTTTTCCTAAGTCAAGAAAACTCATCAGTCTGTACTCTGTGTGCAACTGTTATTTCTTCCAAGTTGATATTGTTTTCTGTTGTCGATCTGATGTACAAGGCACATTGCTTGAATAAATATACCTCAAGACAGGCCACACGGATAGGCATTAGGGATCAGTAAATGAGTTAGGATTGGTTCTAAAGATGCAATTTGAAGTTAACAGAAAAGTTAAAGGCTGTAAAGCTCAGTTTTTAATTTACTGAAAGCCTGTACTGTAGCACAGAAGGTTTTGTGGGAGTTTGCACTTGAATTTAAAGTACTTTAGCTGGTCTACAAATCACTCACTGGGTCTGGGACCAAATTACATGTCTGTCATGCTTTCTGCATACAAGGATTAGGTCTTATGACTCAGGTCTATACAAAATAACACATAAAAGATGCATTTTGTTGCTGTTACATGTACTTGGAAGAACATCCCTGATGATCTCAGATGCTGTCCAAATCTGACCTCACAGCTGTGTGAAATCTGATAAATTGCCTCAAGTGATGTCACTGGGGTCAGCATTAGTTGGGGCTGAAGAACAGGTTTGAAAATGGAAAAATTCTGGGGTCGCGGAGTTAGACAGAAATGAGCTTGCCAGACCTCTGTAGCTTTTTTCACCTCTGCTTGAGGCTCTCAGCGCATGGCTACATTAACTGCCACAAGCATAACACTCCCAAAACTGCGACAGAATTGGTGGAATTGATGTTGGCACCAGATTTTGGCAAGGAAAAACAATGCATGCAAACAAAGGACAATATTTCTGGTCCTAGTGCATCGACTTTGACAATTTTTTTGAAAACCTTGTGAGTCTGACAATGATGTAGGAGTGCAGTGCTGAACTACAAAAAAACAATATCCACATCCCCATATTTCCACTGAAAAAGATATTGGTTGCTATATTTGTTCCACCTGTTTCCACATGGCTGTAAAGAGATCCATTCCAAAAGCAATTTCACTGTGGGTGATGGAGACAAAATCCACACTTGTGTTTCTGTGTAAAAATACACCCTGAAACTCAGCCGAAGTTAAAATTTAGCTTCAGCAGGCCGAGTTGAACAAATCAAGTGGGTATCTTCTAAAATGATAGACCTTTTAGTTTTAAATTCCCTCTTGTGCCTCCACAGACAGCATTTCCTAACTGAGCCACAGCAGAGGGACAGCAACACAAAGGGGGAATTTAACACGAAGAAGTTTGGAACTTAATACCCACTTGAACCTTCCTTATTTTTGATTAAGACTGCTGAGGCCTCATATTACCTGTAGCTGAACTTTAGAATGTATTTTTACACAGAACTATCCTCCATCACTTACTGTACATTGAAATTGCTTTAGAAAGGGAATTCTTCACAGTCTGTGTGAACAGAACAAAACACTCAATATGAAATGTATTGTATAGATAAGTGGCCTTTCTTGTGTCAGGAACTGTTACTGATGTTGTGTGTTAAGTCTGTTGACACATTGGTTGTGATGAATTACACAGATCCAGTAAGTACAGATTCTGAACACAAAGACTGCTCTCAAAAAGTTGGCTGCTATTTTGAAACAACAAAAACTTTCCTGTAGAAGACATGTTATTTCTGACTCAAAACACTTGACTTGGAATCTCTGCCTGTCTGTTTAGGTAACAGACCACAATAAGCTGTACCTTAAAGTGATTTTAGATCAGCAAAAATGTTTTGTTTTTGAAACAATGTTCAGGAGATTATTGTTTTATATAAAAGATTACATCATGGCATCACTGTATTATGTACAGTATTCATTTAGGTAAGAGTACATGTGCTGTTTTTCAGCGACAAGCTGCTTCACACACTGTCTGTTGATGGCAAAGCCCTAATCCTCCTGAAATAACATCTTCCATATCTGTGCTTGGTTGAGGTCTAGAATTTTACCTTCAGATACAAAAAAATGTAGATGTCATGGCATAGTTTGATGATTTGGGACTGATTTTAAATCCATAAGCTGTTGTCCTGTATATGATGTAATAACATGTTTGCTTGTAGTGAATGGTGTCAGTACTTTTCTTAAAGGCACATTGACAGCGAGACAGGGGAGCATTTATCATTTCATTTTCATTTTCCATCCAAGGATTCAACTCAGTGACCTTCTGACCACGAATCTCCTCTTTTAGTCATATTTGAACACAGAACACAGTACCACTTATTGATTTTATCTCCCTGGGAGCGTTCAAAGCTCTGTCAAAAAGCAGCACAAGTGAAGAGTGCTATTTCTACTCCTGAGCTGAACTGTGTTATTCTGTACAGTGTCTGTCTGTTTTTAATGTGCATCATTTCTTTAACTGTCGCTTGTGTGCGATCTTGGCCAGATCTCCCTGAAAAAGAGCTTTTAATCTCAAGACACTTCCTGGTTAAACAAAGGCTGCATGAATAAATGCTACCATTAACATTGCATTTATTCTTTTTTGTTAATCCTCTCAGCTGAGCACACTAAATTTAAAATGGTGTTAATATTGAAAGCAGTAGCCACAGCTACACATTAATGGCTTCATTATTATTATTCAGGCAAGCAGGACTGGACCTGTATTTTATAGTTGTTTGTATTTGACCTCTAATTGACACATTCCCGCCTGTTAATTTCTCCCCCAGGTGTGCCAGCTAAGCGTAACGAGCTGTACTATGACTGCTGTAAGGAGCCCTACCCTGACGTGACGTTCACGGTCACCATGCGCCGCAGGACACTTTACTATGGCCTCAACCTGCTCATCCCCTGTGTGCTCATCTCTGGCCTGGCCCTGCTGGTCTTCCTGCTCCCTGCTGACTCCGGAGAGAAGATCTCACTGGGTACAGGGCAGAACACACACACACACACACACACACACACACACACACACACACACACACACACACACACACACACACACACACACACACACACACACACACACACACGTTGTGTTTTTACCACTTGTGGGGACATTACATAGACTTACATTCATTTCTGGGCGGCACGGTGGAGCAGCAGGTAGTGCGTGTGCCTCACAGCAAGAAGGTCGCCGGTATGATACATGTGTGGGTTCTCTCTGGACACTCCGACTTCCTCCCACAGACCAAAAACATGCTCATTAGGTTAATTGGTGACTCTAAAATTGCCCTTAGGTGTGAGTATGAGTGTGAATGTTTGTCTGTCTGTATATGTTGCCCTGCGATTGACTGGTGACCGGTTCAGGGTGTACCCCACCTCTTGCCCGTTGACAGCTGGGATAGGGTCCACCCCCCGCAACCCCTGAAAGGGATAGTCGGGTATAGAAAATGGATGGATGAATGGATGGATGGACATTCATTTCCTGGAGCCTTACCCTAACCCTAACCACTATTTGCCTATTCCTAACCCTATACCCTATATTCAGGACAGAAAACGACAGGAAAATGGCAATATACTGGACACACTCCACCGGAAAAAATACATCACAACCAAACAGAGAAATCACTTATCTGGACCCACCAACCCACAACTACGACAGTTTTACTTACTCCCCAAAACCCATAACCCATAAAGATCCACTAACATGGATGGTTCCCTGTGAAGTCCCTCCCGGCAGACCCATTACATCAGACTGCAACAGCTCCACTTACAACATCTCCCAATACATAGATCACTTCCTTGGACCCATTTCTCCCAGACACCCCAGCTACATCAAGGACATGTACCATTTCATAGACACCATCCGGCCCATGATCGTCCCAAGCTACACCCACCTCTTCACAATAGACATCAACAGCCTGTACACAAATATTAACATTCATCTTGGCCTACAGGCAGTCCAATCAGTTTTTCCAAAATACCCAGATAACAGCCATCCAGACAAAGAAATTTTACAACTACTCAACCTCTGCTTGAAAAACAATGATTTCATCTTCAACAATCAACATTATCTACAGGTAAATGGGACGGCCATGGGCCACAGATATGCACCATCATACGCAAACATATAAATGAGTGAGTGGGAGCGGGGAGCCTTATCCAATTGCACACATCAACCACTGCTTTTTTTGAGGTACTTAGATGACATCATTGGCATCTGGCCACATGACCTTAATCCTTTTTCAGGACTTCATCCATACCCTTTAACAGTCACCACCCATCGATTACTGTTACACACACAATCAATCCACATAAGGTTAACTTCTTGGACACTACAGTCTTTTTCCATCCAATCAACTCCACACAGAAAAGAATGTTCACCGAGGTACATTTTAAATCTACAGATACCCACGCACTTCTCTATAAACACAGCTATCATCCAAAACATACATTTCGGGACATAATTAAATCACAACCCATACAGTTCCATAGAATTTCATCCACTGCAGCGGATTTTCACACAGCAACACGCACACTTTTCAATAGCCTCAGACCTAGAGGATACAGCAAACACTTCCTCCACCATAAAAAACACAGCTCTGGCCTCCTTAGCTCCCACTCACTCCACACATCATACCACAGTCTCCATACCCACGACTCCAACTCACCCCACAGGAATCAACACATCAACCCCTACTGGACTGGCATGGATTCCCTCCCAGGCACCCCCTACTTCCCCAACTCCCCCCACCCTCTACCCGAACCAGGGTCTACATCCACACCCCCCAGGCCTGGAAGAGCATACCTACACCCCACTGGACATTCAGAAACCTTCTACAGCAACAGAGCTCATCCCCCTCATCTCCACCTTCTCCCACAGGACCATCCCCCTCTTAAAGAGCATCAAGAACAACTTCACCAGGATCCAAACCCTGCACCATCCCCTCCATAACCACAGGATCATTGCAGCCCACAGAAGAAACAAAAATCTGAGGGACCTTCTAGTCAGCTCCACACTCCCCCACCACGACCAGACCCCTGACATGCAATACAAGAAATACTACAAGAACAGGAAATTCGTCACCAACCAATACAGCAAAACAGCTCACCCTATCCATAGCTCACTCTCCCTCACCTCCAGCAATATAGTTTTTCTCATTACCTGCACACTGCAATAAACACTATATCGGCGAGACCAAACACCCCCTCCTCACCAGACTTCGTCAACACCTCTACAATATCAGAACAGGTAAACTCACAACAGCTCTGGTAACACACTTCAGGACCCACCCACTGGACAACCTTATCATAACAGGACAAGAATCTCACCACCACTGGACCACAGCACAACGCAAAAGAATGGAAAAAATCTGGATACACAAACTCGCCACCACCATACCCACAGGACTCAACGATATAAACAGAAGGAACACCCACACCCTCATCAGCCCAACCCAGGCCCATGATAAGACCACCTCTTCCCTCCCAGGACAAGATGACTCCCTCCACCCCTCAGCACCTCCCCAGCCTCCTGTACGCTCCCACCTACATACCCACCCCTTCCTGCTCCCCTAACCACAACCATTAGTCTCCCATCAAGTACCCTACCCCCTTCCCTTCCCTAACCCCAACCTTAACCTTAACCCCCCTCCCTCCCCCCAAGCCTAACCCCAACCACCCTCCTCCCCCTGCAACCACCCAGAGCTGACCCCTTAACCTAACCTTAACCTTAAACTCAACCTTCTCTCTTCTCCTGTACCTAAAACACAAGCTGGACCTTCAACTCAAATCTCAACCCCCTTCCCTCTCCTACTGTTTGCTCCCCCCTCATCTTACACCTTACCCTGACCAGACACTTGAACCCCACTTACAGGACCACCTTCCCCACGGACCGAATGCTGCCCTCCATCATCCCACCAAGGATTCTCCGCTGGCATCAACCTGAACCTGCTGGGACGACTAAACATAATTACACACCATTGCCATATTTGAATAAAGTTTATACAAAACCTTTTTTCCTTCCCCCTTTTTTTATAGATTTTTTTTTATATATAGACCTTTTTTTAATTTTCATATGGGCACAGGTACAGTCACTTTTAGAGCTTCACTCATATATTTATTACTGGTTACCTTTTTATTAGCCTATCGTGTATTTTAACTTTGCTTAACAGATTAATCTTAACCACTGAATGTGTGATGTGTTTTATAAATCTTGCATATTATTACTAATATTGCATGGTCATTTTAATATATTTCTTATACATTTTATTTATATTGCACTTGCTTTTTATCATCATATAATAATTTTTTTTAAAAATTCATCACATATATAAACTTTTTTTATATATATATATACACTGATGTTTGCATGGGTCCTTTTTTATATATAATCTTAATGAATTGCACTTACTTTTTATTGGGTTGCATGCTTACCCCTTACTAGCATGTTTTATTTACGTGATGAGGCACTTATTTAGCACTTATTTTAATAGCTCTTATTCTTGATCTACTATTGTATGCACTTTTACCAGTTCTTATTTATATATCACGATAATATGATTATTTAATTACTCTCAATATTTATTTTAATATTTATTTATCTCACTATTTATTCATCACCCACATCTATACGTGTACCTTGGTTAATTGCTCATTTAACTTTTTTATGGTAATGGTAGAAGCACAGTGAATGAGACATTCTAAAGAACTCTCACTAGACCACAAAATGGAGGCTCAGGGAACAGTACAACTGACAACACAAAATGGAGACCTGTGGACAGCACGCGCAGGTGGGAGGATGCGGAGCAGTGCCGGGATTCGAACCAGGGTCCCCAGTGTGGAGGATGGAGACTTTACACCTGTGCCACTAACAAACATGTGCAATAACCTCATCCACTCGTCCATACTACATCCAGACAGTTCGGCCAGTGCACCACATTTTTAATCAAAATTTTTTTTAAACCCAAACCCTAACCCAACCCTAACCACTACTTACCTTTTCCTAACCCTGTACCTTACCTAACCTTACCTAACCCGTAAACCTATCCTCCGTCTTCACCCTAAAATTTAATGATTTACATTAAGGGGACCTACATTTTGTCCCCATAAGGCAGGTGAGTCCCCACAATGTGACTGTGTAAACAGATTTTTGTCCCCACAACGTGATAAATACCAGCTCTCTTTCTCTCTCTCTCTCTCTCTCTCTCTCTCTCTCTCTCACACACACACACACACACACACACACACACACACACACACACACACACACACAGAGGGACAGTGATTCATGCTTATAATCATACATGCAGACAAAAATGTATCTCTCTCCATTGCCTTGGTGATCTCAGCCCACCAGGTCCAGACGCTCTTGCTAACCCGTCCATTTGTCATTGCTCTATGCTAATGCTGACATTATGGCTGTGAATTGGCATTTGTTTGGGATTTTATTCATGAGCAGATTAATGAAAGCTCCATTATAAACACAAAAGATAATCAGCCGCACCTCAAAATGCCAGCTTTTCTCAAAATGCCATTCAGTGAGACAAGGTCAGTGTAAAACATACAACAGCAAGTAATCCCTGGAGAGTAGGAAATGAGAGCGAACAATCCAAAATACATCCGCGGCTGTTTCCACCTAGTTTAAAGCAACCAGCTGCATTTTGAATACTCTCCAGTCACCATTTAAGGGAAAGCTAAACTGTGGTGAAGGAGTTTAGCCTCTGTGTTTCTGCTCACCTCTCTGTCTGCTGTCTTCGACAGGCATCACAGTGCTGCTGTCTCTCACAGTGTTCATGTTACTGGTCGCAGAGATTATGCCTGCCACTTCAGACTCCGTTCCTCTGATTGGTAAGACACTTCTCAGCTCAAATAATCAGTCATTTTGGTGATGCTCTGACTTTGAAAGTGAGAAAAAGAAAGAAAAACAATGAAGATGAATCACAAAGTGATTAGTTATTTGTGATAGACGTGAACTGTACTTCTAAATGTGAAATCCATGTTAGAAACAAGAGTTAGATGAGAACGTGTCTACGGTAAATATAAAGCGAGAGTTAGCAGCCTGTTAGTTTTTTTTACACAAACACTGAATGGGGACACGGCTAGTGTGACTCATTCCAAAGGTGGAAACATAAATCTCTGAGGCTCACTCTAAAGCTCACTAAGACGTGCTGGTAGATGTTTTTCAACCTTTACGCTAAGCGAGGCTCCTGGCTCCAGCTTCTGGATTCAGTTACTTCTTCTTCTTGTTTCTGTATGCTTATAAAGCATAAAGCTCCAGGATAACCAAACAGATTTCTTGCAAAGTGAAACATTTCCATCGACTTTTCATTCAATTGCTCCACTGCATAGAAAAATATCCCTCATGTTCTGTTCGAACACAACTTGAGAGCGGCATCGATCTTTATGTCTAACTTTTGACGAGCTCTGTGAATAGTATTTCCCAAAATGTACTTACTATTCATTTAAGATGGTACTTTTAACCTGTTTGGTATAATGGAATGAAACAATGCAGAATCTGGGGAAGTGTTCTGTGCTAAAGGTAAAATATGGAACATGTCTAAAAATGACTAGACCTGTATTCCATATGTATTTTGTTGAGTTGTGTGCTTAAATTATCCCAAATGTGTCCAGCAATGTTTGAACCCAGAGAAATCCATAAGTTGACTCAAGGTAATGGTGCTTTCATTTGGTTGCCTCCCGATGGCGTCGTATCATAGTAGTACATAGTTGCTATAACTTCCAGTGAAACACAGGAAACACCAGATGATGTGTCAGAGAGCTACCTTCATTGGGAAGCTATAAGCACATGGTGGACAGGCTGCAAAGTGCTACAGCATGGTTGGTTGGTCACTGTGGAGATTTTTCCTCATTTATTAGCAGTGCAAAATAAAATAAAATAAAAAACTTCACACAGCTGACTGACTCACCAATATGTTGTGATTGAGACAGGGAGGGGCTGGGTGTGGGAGGCTGCCGATGCAGGATGTGAAAGATGCTCTCAGTGTAGAAGATGAGCGGAGCTGCACTGTATAAGGTCATAGTGATACAGACCAGAGGAGACAAGGCAGCCAGCCATGAGATGGGAGAGGAGGCTGCAGACAGAGATGCTGCTCAGTGTCATTTGGCAGCTCAGTGATGTAAAACGAAGCCATTAGCAAATTCGCATTTATTGGAGTACACGTATTAACACATAGCAGATGGAGCAGAACTGATAGATTGAAGACAATAATAAATGCTCCTCACTGTTCACTCTGACAAGATTTCCTATAGCTCCAATTACATGTTGACATGGAAATGTATAAGGAAAATTTGGATTGGTCCACCTTTCTGTGAGGTCGCTGGATGAAGATGAAAAATTGCTTCTTTCTTTTAGAGGGGAATATCGCTCATGTTTGTGTGTATGATGGTGTGTGTGGACGGGGTATTGTGCCTGTCTCCATGCATATGTTATGTTTTTTATGTCTCTGTAGCTTCAGTGCCTTCCAGCAGTGTATGAGTTTTGGTTGGCTGGTATATTAGGAAGCAAAATGTTAGTCATCCTCCTGCCAGCCCCTGTGGGGTTAGGACCTCAGGTTTGTTGACAGGATAAACTCTCCACTGACTAACCGACTGACTGATTTAGCAGCAGTTCTGCCAAAATACTTACCCACATGAGCTTTTCATTTAAAATTCACTGGTCAATTTCAGAGGAGAGGCTATGATTGTTTTTCTGTGTTCTCCTCCTCATCAGCTCAGTACTTTGCCAGCACCATGATGATTGTGGGCTTGTCTGTGGTGGTAACAGTCTTGGTGCTGCAGTTCCACCACCATGATCCGCATGGAGGGAAGATGCCTAAATGGGTAGGTTAACCATCATTTTTAAACCCAATAATGCATTATTTTCCAATAACCACATGACTTGTACATATTGGCACACAACTACTCATCTAGGCTGTTACTATATTATGCCTTCCATTTGTGGGAGGAATGAAGTGGCGTTCATTCAAAGGTTGACAAAGGCTGTGTCAACACAAACATAACCGTAACGTTATTAAAAGCACTTGATCAAAACAAGATTGTCCACTTTGAACCATACAGTTACTCAGAAACAGCACACTGCATGGAAACCTCCCCAGCTTCAATTCATACATTATTTACTCTAAGCTCATGGCACATTGTGCATCAAATGCAACACTGGCAGAAGTGGGATCATGGAGAAAAAGTTCTATTTTTCTCTGTATTTCTGTCTTCTTGCCTCTCTCTCTATTTTTCATTCAACCATTCATATCTTGGTGTGTAACTCAGCATCGTTAATCTGTCCACCTTACCTCATCTCTACATCCAGGTCCGAGTCATCCTTCTCAACTGGTGCGCTTGGTTTCTCCGCATGAAGAAACCTGGAGAGGAAAACAAAACCGCAGTGAGCCCCCCAAACTACAAGTACCCCCACCCTCCTCCTCATCATATCAGCACCAGCAGCATTCAGATGAGCGCCATCCCAGGACAGGCATCCAACCAGTCAGCCACCACCAACGGGAACATGAACATGTACTTTGGCTACCACTCGATGGGCACAGACAACCCTGCTTTCCCACCGAGCACTGATTCAGGTGTGGTGGTGTGCGGCGGTGGAGGAGGCGCTGGCGGCCATCCCAACGGCCCCTCCCAACATGACATCCACTCAGAACAGGTGCAAACTTTGCTGCTGGACCAGGTTCCAGAAATTTCACGGATCCTGGAGGAAGTGCAGTACATTGCCAGGCGCTTCCGGGACCAGGATGAGGGAGAGGCAATCTGCAGCGAGTGGAAGTTTGCAGCGGCAGTGGTGGATCGGTTATGCCTGGTGGCCTTTTCACTCTTCTCCATCATCTGCACCTTCACCATCCTCATGTCAGCTCCCAATTTCATTGAAGCTGTGTCCAAAGACTTCACATAAGGCAGATCTCCTCCTTCGATGAGAGGAAGAAGCGCAGTTGCCACAGCTTCATGAAGCCACACAAGATGGTGTTGTTACAAATCACAGTACATCACAACCAAACCTTTCCCTCAGTCTGCACACATTTCTTATTGGTATGTGGTTGTGTGGAGTTTTTCCCTTTCATGGTGGCTCTCTTAGCTAACACACACATACACATACAGTATGCCACGTAGGAAGTTGAGGCTACATGCGGTAGTTAATGATGTAGAAACTCATACTAATGCATATTTCACTGTATCCCTGCTGACATCATTTACCTTCCACCACTTCGTCTTCACGTCTCATCAGAATACTGTTGACACTCCGTCCCTTCCACGTCTTTGTTTTCTGCTGCTTGAGTCGACTCTTTTCCACTTCCTGTCCCCCCTGCAGCACTTCTCATCTTCTAGAAATGTCTTCAGCAGTTACATACAGCGCAGTCATAGAGCTTAATGAACAGTTTTAGAACTTGCTTTTTCAGGTCTGTATTCTAGTAATGCTAGTTTTTTGTATTTTGTAAATAAATCTACATCTTACTTTATAAATGTGGAGACGGTGAGATGAAATCTTTGTTGATGTTGATGACTTGAGTGATGACTGAGAGTGACTGACACGTTAACTCACAGCACTGTTCATCACACCTGTCCTCTTTTCACCAGGGCTGCCACTGATGATTATTTGGATTTTAGATTCATCTGCCACTAATTATTCTCAATTACTCAATTAGTTGTTTTTGTATATAAAACGTCAGAAAATAAGGAAAAGTGCATTATGATATCCCAGAGCCCCAGGTAACATGTTCAAATTGCTCAGTTATCCAATCAGTAGTTCAGAACTCCAAGATATTTACTGTCATATTGGACAAAAAAAGTATCAATCTAAGAAGCTGGGAACAGCAAATGTTTGGCATTTTTGCTTGAAAATGACTAAAACGGTTCATTAATCATCAAAATAGTTGCCAGTTAACTTCCTCAGAAAGGATATCCCAACATTTCTCTTCGCCTCCATCCCTTGTCCTAAACAATGCATTTAGTGTGGTTAGCAGATGATACACTCCAGCTATTTGCAGATCACTCACATTCATTGACAATGCGTTTATCTTTTGAGAATAATTCAGTATTTATGTGATTTATGTGCTAGTTACACAATTTGTTGCTATGTACTGAGGAAAATCTCGCAATGAAGATCAAAGCTGTCATGATTGAAAGACAATATTTGTTCTTGTGAGGGATTTTCAAATGATTCTGGATAGACATCACCCCAGCAGAGATGCATTTGGCACTAATCTTTTATAGCACCAAGTGCTTTGTGTTTTTACTCTCTAATACTCAGCGAAAGGCAAAGACTTTCTTCTCTAATCTCCTGCAACAACATGCAACAAGGATTACTGGGTGACCTTATGTAACAGATTTGTGTTAAACCTCGTCTCTTCTCACCAACCGAGCGTCTCCTCTGATCCTCAGTGGTAGAGGCCACATGTGAATTTTCACTTTTACGCATGCAACTCACAGATCTCTACAACTTAGCTCTTGACCATTTTAAGTGGAACCGAGGAAGAATGAAAACAACAAAATACGGTCCACTGTGTGACTGCTGCAGAAATGGTGGCTGAAATGGAATTCATACTGTTACAGTTAATCAATCAATCCGAGTGCAGACAAATAGCTGCCTCCCACTGACTGGCTTCCATTCCCTCTATGACTGCAAGTCTGTGAAACACTTAAATGTCATATCCACTCATAATGGACAGAAAGGAAAAAGTGAAGCCAATCTTGGCTGAAATGCACATGCAGTACTTCACAGTTTGAGTTTCTTTCAGTTTTGATCCACACATGCAGTTTTAATCAGGATTCAGTCATTTTTACACTTATGTCCAACCAGGAATGTGATTATTATTTAAGTATTTCAAATATGGTCATCTTCTTTATTACAAAAATGTAATTATATCAGAGCCACTGCTTTAACATGAAAGGAATAGTTCAACATTTTTGGTTTCTTGTTGAGAGTTAGATGAGAAGATTTATACCACTCACTAAATTTCCTCCAGCACTGTACTCACATGAAAAGTTTTTACTTATTTCTGCTGCTTTATACTTCTCTAACTCCAGTACAATTCGGAGGCAAATGGTGTACTTTTCACTGTAGTACACAATAAGAAATCAACAAATAAATCAGGATGTATTATCATAGGATTATGGTAAAGCTTCATTGATCCCCAGGGGGACATTCAAAAACTACCTAAAACAAATAAAGTCGTTAAAATCAAAAACCAGCTTCATCTTTACCAGCAGCAACATTTAACTGATGAACACATTAATGCATTAGTAATTATTGTACAATAATATAATATGCATTATTATGAAATGGGCCATTCTGCACAATGAAGAGTTTTACTTTTGGTACGTTAAGTATATTTTGATGCGAACACTTTTGCACTTTTAATTTGAATGCAGAAAAATGTACTTATAGCAGTGTATTTCTACATTAACACAATTTGTTGATTTACACTTGTGTGTTTGCAAACAAAGAAGCTATTAAATGTTAATGAGTGAGCTTCAGTTCTGTAAAGGACAACCAGCAGCTGATTAAAGCGATCACCACAAAGACTGGAAACGGAGGGAAACAAGAGCTAGATGAGAAGATCAATACCACTCCCATTTGTAACGGTAAATGTGAAGCAACAGCATCCACAGTTCACTTAGCTTAGCATGAAGCCAATTAGCAGAGACTCCAGGATGTCAAGTCAGGAAGTCAGGGAATAATTGGTGAGCTTTAGAGGTGCTGGAGGGCAGATTTGTTACTTATGGGCAGAGCCAGGCCAGTTGTTCACCCCTTTTTCCAGTTTTTATGATATCTGGCTGCTGACCATAGCTTCATATTCAATACACAGGCATGAGAGTGGTATCAATCTTCTTGTTTAACTCTTGGCAAGGAAGCTGATGAGCATATTTCCCAAAATGAGTAAGTTGTAATGGATACAGCAGGTGAACACTGAAATCCAAAAAGACTGAACACTGATGATCAGAGTGAACAAAACTGTTCAAACCACTGCTGAGTTTGTTATTTTGTCACAGTTCGTGTGGACAGAAGTGGGAGAGGGGTCTGAACTGCTTTAAATATGTTGCATAACAGATGGAGGAATAATGTAAAACCTCGATCCCTGACTCATCTTGGAGAATATAACAGTGGACATGTAATGACTCATATGAGATGTGGAATGAAAGTTGTTCTCAACATAGATAACTTGGACTGACAACTGATAAAAGCCAGTTCTGTAGATACTTTGTGAGATAACCTGACCCATATCTGTTGTTACTCACTCATGTTGATGACTAGTCAGCATATGTTTTTCATGTTAGAAGCATTCATGACACTGAAAGTGTTCAGTGTGTCTAATGAATGAATGATGGGACCTGTCAAATGAGACTGTGCTGAAATATGAAGAGAGAATTAGGTATTCAGGGTAAAAGACATTCTGCAGTTCCCAAGTCAAAGCTACAGTGAGGCTAAAACCACATCTGGCCCAGACAGCAGTGCAAGCAACGTGAAATTCTGTGGCTGAAATTGAAAAGTACATGTCAGGTGAGGGTGTGACTGTTTGCTTTCACCATACTATCACCAGTTTTTTTTTTAAATCACCAGTGTTGTATTTTTGTCTGTGCCTCTTCGCTCAGTAATCTTTCTCCTTTTTGAAGGATGTACATAAGTGCTCATCGTACATGATTATTTTGAGAAAAATAAAGGAGAAATGTGAACATGACTGGCATTTGAGTGGCTTGTTAACTAAATAATACACACAGAAATGCTTCCATTCACCAAAGCGGTCAGACGAGCCTTGTTATGGGTTATGTCAGGGTAGCTGTGGCCAGTGTAGCAGACAGTGTCATGACAGCTTGTGTACTCATTAATCACTGCCTGTTTCTGCCACAGAAAGGTGACACTTCACATCTTAAAATAAATAAATAAATAAATAAATAAATAAATAAATAAATAAATAAATAAATAACGGACAGAAAATTGTTAAATGCTGATTTTTCTCACCACAAGTGTTAAAGTTTTTAAGTAGTTTGACAACTGAGCAGTAAAAACATAGCTGTAGCTGGCAGCTGGTTACACTTAGCTTAGCATGAAGACTGGAAAAAAACAGCTAGCCTGCTTCTGTCCAAAGGTAACAAAAGCCTCCGACCAGCACCTAAGTGAGACTCCAGGAAGTCACAGGCTAGCTGTGTCCACCAGTTTCCAGTCTTTGTGATAAGATAAGCTAACAAGCTGCTGGCTGTAGCGTCATATTTAGCATGCTAAAGCTCGCTAATTAACTCTATTACATAATCCATACAAAATTGTGTTAATTTCCACTCCGTGCTTTGCTAAACCAAGCTAACAGTCTTGTGGCTCTTGCTCCATATTGAATGGACATCGCCAACAAGGGTTGCCACCTTTCAGAAATGAAAATATGGGACACCCACCACAGCTCCCTGGGGCCATGACCACCACGGCCCGACTCCTGTGGGGTGGGGCACCCGCAGCAGTGGTATATTTTATTTTGTGCCACTGTTTTCAGTAAAGGGGTGATCAAGAAAGCAATTCATCATACTTAAAGCTTGAAATGCTTTATTACCAGTGAACACATTCTTTATTGTGCAACATTGTTGCATATAGAGTGCTGTTAATTAGGCTACATAAAGCCGTAATTACATGCATCCCTATTTAACATACAATGAGGAAAATATATAACAAAGTGCCATATGCACACAACTTAGTTATTGCACAACATTAACCTAGTTAATGAGATAGATGGGGTCATCCAAACAGTTAAACCTAATAAAAGAATTTATGCAATGATCACTGAACACTGTATTCCTCAAAAATATAAACATTTTGACATAGATTACACAGAAAGCTCTACAAACATTTTTAGTCTAGGAAATGTATATTTAAAAAAAATATACGTTTTCTCCGCCGGTGTGTGGTGTCTGTCTCTAGGCAACCGTGACAGCAACACACGCAGGCAGCGAGGCACAGACACACGACCGGAGCGGGAGGGTCCTGCGTAGATCCCGCCACGACAATTTTGCTGGCCTTAGTATTTCCTGTGTTTTATTTTGTTCATTATTGTTAGATTTAGTGTTGATGTGTGTGTGACAGACATGTGTATTGGACATTTGTGAAAATACGGAACAAATCGCGTCCTGTATTGCTTCAATACGGGACGCAACATTTAATTGTCAATTAAAGGACGATTCCGTATCCGGACGGGTGGCAACCCTATCGCCAACAGAATATCTTAACCCAGGCAGCTCTCTGTTGTTTTGGTACACATTTTCCATCTTTGAACACTGTTTAATACTTGAGAAGGAACCTAAACTATTCCTTTGATTCTATATATTTATAACTCACACACTAAATCCACAAATGTTCAGGCTTTTCCCTGCTTTGGGAACAGTATTTCTAGATTGTATGTGTGATTTCTGTCATTAATTTGCTCTTCAGGTGTAGTTATATGTGTATGTGGCCAGATATAGTGATGTTAAAGTTTAAGGAAAAGTTTTCAGACTACTGCACAAAGTTTTAAGCGTCTGTGCACCAAGAGCTCACCCACACACTGCAGGTTAACATGGGCTCAGATATCTGACCACGTATGAGTGAGACCTCAGCCTGCAAGGCTCAGCAGCCTTTCTCATTTCCCAGCAGGAATGAATGACTGAGCTAGACCAAGTCAGGAGGGATCTAATCTCCTTACTGCTTGCGATATTAGTTAAGACATCTGGCAGCCCGCACGCACACATGCACACACACACACACAAACACCAAATGCTGCTCAGCAGAGTAATGACATGTTCAAATTGGTCAAATCTAATCTCAGGCTTCACTACATGCAGACAGACAGCTAGCTGTTGGTGGCTGGAATTGCACCACACAGTATCACACCCTGCAAACACACATACACACGCTCAAACCCTTCATTTGCCATCAAGCTGAACTGGCATAGACAGGGTCCCCAGACAAACCCTCCCTGTAGACTGTCATGTTGCTGCTTCCCCTTTTCTGGTCCTGAGATAGAACAGACCACCTGGGTAGGTGTAGATGGGGGGTGAGCTATTCAGTTGTGGTGAATAATGTAACATAATGTAACACTGTTGGTACCAGGTCAACTGGAACAGATCTCCATAGGCTTTGTTCAGTTAATGTAAAGACCGCACACCTGCCCCTCCTGTGGTCTATATGGTCAGTCGCTTTGTGGAATAATTGCCTGCACGCACTTGCCCTTCTGGTATTTAGGTCGGGACTCTATAGCTAGCTAGCTGTCTGAAGGTAACAAAACCTGCCTGATTAATTAACATTACATTTCATTTGCTTTAATCTGTAGAAAAAAAACAAAGTGTAGAAGAACAATTTGTGGGTTTACAGTTGGCTATGTATGGCTATATTGTTTCTCCCTGTTTCCAGACTTTATGCTGTGCTAAGCAGCTGCTGGCAATAGCTGTGATTTTATACAGGGTTATATACTGGACTATTACACTGGAGTCTCTGCTCATTGGCTTTATGCTAAGCTAACCAGCTTCTGGCTGTAGCCTCATATTTAATTTACAGACATGAGAGTGGTATCCATTTTCTCGTTGAAGCCTCAGCAAGAAAGTGAATAAGCATAATATACAAGTGCACATGTGCATGTCAATCCGTATGATGACTTCAATGACTATACAAGTGGATTCACGGTCAGAAATAGAGTCTGTGGAACAAGACCAAGTAAGGTTGAGGAAGGTCAAAGATGAAGTCCAGAAAACTGTAATCCTGAAACTGTGTGTCATTTAGTAATTTTTTTCCAAGGATAAAGATTGACTCTCAGGATAACCCTTTTTGTTATTACCATATCAAACACGAGGGCTTGTACAGCTGGGTGAAGAGTCAAAGAGTAGTTGGAGCAACCCAATAAGTTGTTTGCAGATAACGTCACATTGCTCTTTTGTTGTGCGACAAACTGTGGATGAATGATGTGATTTTCTGCATAGGAAACACTTTAACAAACACTCAAACTGCCTATATTTTGCATTGTTTATGGTTGCTCAGATCAATCGAATCAAGAAACCACAAAGAGCTTTTATTGATTACCGAATGTTGTTGTTCATAAGGTGAAAAATGCAAGAAATTGGCCAAAAAATGGCTTGTTAACTGTTTGCAATCAGGAGGAGCAGAGTCGTCTAATGGTGGAAGTGGTGTAACATTAGCTATTGTTTTAAATCTATGGTGATAGATTTAATGTAATAACTACAAGCTACACTTACTAATTTACAACAGACCTTTGCGAGTGGTTAACCGAGCAAACAAACACAACTTAAATGTCAATATTCAGCACCGTTGGGCTGACAGAAGTTAGCTGTCTGCTGAACAGTATGTTGCTGTTCAAATTAAAAACGTCATACCAGAACCTCTTGAGCTTGGAGCAAGAGAGATGACCGAGGGTCCTGCCACCCAATTTACACTTTAAACTGAATGAGTTAAAGTCCTTAATTTATGGCTCTTTAATGTGGAGAGAAGGGTTTGCCAGAGAAAGACCACCAACTGTGAAATTACGTTTGGAGGGAGAGATTCTAGTCATAAGGTCATAAAAGTTGTGTTGTTGTGATGTGTCTGATTTAATACATTAAAATGTTAGAATTGAAACATAAAGTGTGATCACCTTTGAACTCAGTCTACTTTGAACATTGGAGGGTAAAGGTCATATAAGAGCAGGACCAGCTCTAGTAAAACCAGATGTGGTGATCTGTTTGTAGGGGCCCCTTAGATGAGGGCCCCAGATAGATCTGTCAATCCATCAACTTGTATAATTAAAGACAGCTGAGTGTTCTGAAGACAACAACGTATATGTGCAATAACATATGTGATTGGTCGAAGTGTGTATCAGATGTCATCTATATATCTAGGGATCAAGGAGAGAAGGACAGCGATCCGACCGATTCGACCCAGGCTCTCCATCAGACTACCGGCGTCTGATTTGATACTAAGCTTGCTAATAAAAGTTCTCTTTAACATAAGCTTGTATCAGCAGAGTTCTTTCTACACCATCATCACACCATTGCTTGTTTCGACAAGGACCTGAAATAAACATCAGTTGCCTGAAAAAAAATCTAATTTGCAGATAATGGAAAAAAGTGACAAGGAAGGAGACCAAATTCCACCTGAAGTGGAGTGAAGGATGCAATGTAGGGATCCTTAGTAGCAGACAGTCAACGGACATTTACTAGAAACTCAGCACACCTGTTACTTGCTTTAGAATCTTAAATTAGTTATGCAAAAAATGAAGCCACACCCTTCAGTTCTTTCATGGCCATCTGGGACTGCTCAGGCTGCTACTGATTCCAGAAAAGCATGCTCTGGCATTACAGGCCCAATAATAATGTCAGACGACAGGGAAGCACCAGCTTGATTTGTGGGCTTCTGTAAGTGCGCCTTGGAGATGTGGGGAGGCTTAATAGCCCAGATAAAGGGCACAGAAAAATGGGTGAGTTTTGAAAGATAAATAAATCTAGGGAGTACTACTGTTTTATTAATACAACCCAGATTCTAAAAAAGTTGGGATGATGTGCAAAACATAAATAAAAACAGAATGCAATGATGCAAATCCTTTTTGATCTATATTCAGTGGAATACAGTACAAAGATAATATTCTTAATGTTCAACCTGATAATGATAATATTCCTTTTTTGTAAATATACATTCATTTTGAATTTGGTGTCTGCAACACATTTTGAACAAGAACTAAAGACTGGGAAAGATGTGGAATGCTCCAAACACACCTGTTTGCACAAATCTCTTGACATAAAGGGCAAGGCTGAAAATCAACACTGCAAGTGCACTCCCATGACTTTTGATGCCTCAGGCAGCACTGAATTAAAAATCCAACATGACTGTATGAAGGGCTCAGGAACACATCAGAAAACCCATGTCAATAAACACAGTTCATTGCTGTACCTACAAATGCAGGTTAATCCTCTGCCATGCAAAAAGAAAAACGAAAAATCAAGAACACAGAAATGCTGCAGACCCCTCGCTCATCTGAGATGGACTGACATGGAGTGGAAAAATGTGGTGTGGTCTGACGAGTCCCAGTTCAAATTGTATTTGGAAATCATGGACATTGTGTTCTCTGGGCTGAAGAGGAAAAGGACCATCCATATTGTTACCAACACAAAGTTCAAAAGCCAGCAACTATAATGATATGGTGGTGTGTTAGTGCACATGGCATGGGTAAAATGCACATCTGTGAAGGTACCGTTAACGCTGAAAGGTACATAAAGGTTTCTGAACATATGCTGCAATTCAGACAACATCTGTTTCAGGGATGTCCGTATTTATTCCAGGAAGACAATGCCAAATCCATTCTGTGCATGTTTGAACAGCATGGCTTCAGAGTAGAGTGCACAGAGCGCAGCTACTAGACCGACATACAGTCCAGACTTGCCCACTTGAAATTGTGTAGCACATTATAAAGCACAAAATGTGACAATGAAGACCGTGGACTTACGCACTACTGCATTTCTTTTGAATTGTATTTTATTCTCTTTCATGCATTGTCTTTTTCTTTTTTCATCCTTATTCTATCTTAGTTTGACTGTCATTATCAAGTGGTTTTCATTCTCCATTTTAACATTCAGTTTTTATGTCCGTTCTGTGTTTTCTATGTGAAGCACTCACTTGATGCATGTGATTTCTTTCTTGTGAAGCACTTTATCATTATCAAGAATGGGAAAGAATTTCACTTTCAAAATGTCAACAATTAGTGTCCTCAGTTCCCAAATGCTTACTGAGAGTTGTTAAAAGAAAAGGTGATGTAACACAGTGGTAAACATGCACGTCTCAACTTGTTTCAACTGTGATGCGGGCATCAAATTTAGAATGACTGCATATTTATAAAGTTTATCAGTTTGAACTATAGGGATGCATTGATAATACTTTAAATCCCATATTATCTACAACTATTAATAGCTGGTCATCAAGAGCAGTGTTTTCTGTTAGCATCAGCAAGCTCCTTGGACTCTGCGTTGTGTTGGTTTTTCAGGTGTTACAGCAAATTCTTGGTAAAGGAGTGCCACTGGTGGAAGTTTGAACAAAATCTATCACAGTTGAATAACCTGTGTGACCTAGACAGTTTAATTTGATGCAAACACTGAGTACCGACACATTTTCTGCTCAGCTCAAATCACCGTTGTCAGCGTCATTAAACGCAAGGATGGCCCACTGCCAGTCTGTGCTTTACATTATTACAAACATGTCGATTAGTTGTCAAATAGTCATGTTAACAGCTGTTAACAACTATGGACACACTCTTTATCCCGTCTCTTAAAAAAACACAACACAAACAATTTCCTTTGGACCCATCTGTTTCAAACATCAACCATGTCCTCGTCCCTCTGACTTACTCCACTGGGATGAAAGTGTGTGTGAGATGATAAAACATTGTTAATCTGGTTTCAGAGTGACTGGGGCATGTAATCTTATTTGGTCCCATCAATCCCTTTCCTCCCTCTTCATTATGACTTTTATCCTACTAACAGTACAGTACACTCATGGTTATTCATAGTACATAATCTTGGCTTATGAAAGGATAGATCAGGAGAAAGGAGGTTAATAAAGGAGGTTAGGAGGTTAGTGGATGCTGCTGTTGATACAAGAGCTGCAGAAAATCATGCATCTGTGAAGTCGTTTGTGCAATCACTGTGTATGCATCAGTAGGAAGAACCATACAAAATTAAAAATGAACTGAACTGGATCACTGTGCTTTCCCAAGGCAAGAAAAACAAGAGGGGTTTTATTAGTGCAGAAACTTATGTTCAGGTGCAATAAGTAGTCAATTTTCACTATCCCTGATTAAATCTGTATGAAGGTGAGATTAATAAATGGAAAGGTTTCACCTCTAAAATGACATGTTGTGATGGTTTGTACTTAAAAGCCCCTGCAAAGCCACACAACTCATCACCATTTACAGCTTTAGGGAAGCCTTTATGTGGCATGGACCTCAGCTGCCTCTGCTACAGATCGCAACCCTGCACAAAAATAGACAGAGTACGTTATTCTAATAACCAAAGTGCATGGAGGATTGTGCATGTGGGAAAGTGAAGGTCAGAGGAATGGATATGGAAGATGACAGATACTGGCAAAGTGAGAGTGAATGACGAAGAGGTGTGAGGAGAAATGGGCAATCAGGTAGAACCTCATGGCAAACTTGCCACGACTCATTTTTTTCTCTTTCAGTTGATGCTTGCAATGAAAACAGAAAGAAAAACTCATCATATCTCCACCATATTTCAGCATATTATCACTATTTTATTTTGAAAAGTGTGACTACACGTTACACAATTTTATGATACTTTGTCTCAGTTTTTAGCGTCAGTGTGCAAAACTCATAATGCTACAAGGTAAACACTAAAGCACAAGCCAAGTCCTCAGAATGCAAACAAGTGACTGAAATATCAGTAAGTTTTGGTGTCTATCTACTTTGTGGCAGATAGAGAGCAGAAAACCGATGGCAGTCAAGTGAAATCAGTCATCATTTTGTCTTGTATGTTTGTATAATTTACTGTAGTTGGACTCAACAGTTCAGCACCTACATCTACAGCAATGCATTTTCAGTGAATAAAATTTTGATTTTCACTCCACATCATTTCAAAGGAAGACTTCTGCATCAATTACACATTTTTGTCTTTTTGTGAAGTGTATAATTTTGAGAAAAGGACCACTGCATCTTGTGTTTTGATGAGAATTACTTATTCTTTCATATCAATACTTGATGACTACAGTGACTGAATATATGTGCATGTGTTGAAAGGCTGCATGATGCATTACCTAGTATGATCTATACAATTTTCATTTTCTGTGCTGTGAGGGCAAAATTAGTATGATAGCATTTAGCGTTCAGAGTTTTGCAAATTGAAACTGTTGAGAAAAACAAGTTGTGCCATCGTGAGCATGAGATACTGCAGTTTTTTAATTTTATTTGTGATGCTCTTCTTCAGGTTGATGTTAAATATAATGTTTACATTCCCGGTCCTACGTGCCACTACTGAAGCAGTAAGGTGTGGGGGAGGCAGAGAGTGTGTGTGTGTGTGTGTGTGTGTGTGTGTGTGAGTGAGTGTGTGTGTGTGTGTGAGAGAGAGAGAGAGAGAGAGAGAGAGAGAGAGAGAGAGAGAGAGAGAGAGAGAGAGAGAGAGAGAGATTGAGTGTGTCTTCACAATGTCCCAGTGCTGCAGTGGGTATACTTAATGAGTCTGAAGAGCCATATTTTATGTGTTTGCACTGCATGCCCTAAGTGACACAAATAGGCTGCTGATGTGCGTGGGGGTTGTGGTGGAAACATTTCATCATTTGATGATCATCACTCCTTCTCCTGTCTCAACTCATCCCTCTCAGCTATCCTGTTTTTTTTACTCCCTTTGTGAATCTGGCCACCCATCTTTTTTCATCAATCTACTGTACCTATTCTGCCGTCCATCCCCCCATCTTTTCTCTCCCCGAGGCTACATGTGTACTGTAAATTTCATTCATCCAGTGACTTACTGCACAGCAGGAACACAGCTCCCCAGTATGGAAGACTAGTACATGGAGTTTACAGCTTTGAGATGTGTGTCTCATCCTCAAAGATCTGGATGTACTCATCAAGTGCCAGCCCGATGAGACTTTGTTGCTGCATATAACTGATATTAACCTCCATGAATACACAAATAGACTAAGGAAGCAGATCAGTCAGGGGAAGCTCACTCGTGTTTGTTACACTGTACATGAAATAAGTGCACATTCAGCACAAGCCATGTATGTGAAAATCTTTATTATTAATTCCACACAAGCTTCAATGCTAAGTCAAGGTAGTACATAGAGAATGCATTTCACTTACATTTAACATTTATTGTCCTTTAATTAAGTCTTAATCATCCAACTGGCACAGGAGAGCAGAGGCCTTTGATATCCAATAGTCGCTGGGTCGCTTGGAGGGAAGCATTACTGTCACAACAAAATTAGTTGAGTGACCTGGAGGGGGACAGAAATGAAGGGTGAGGGAAAAAGTCAAATCTAAGTAACTATCCATTACAGTGGGAAATGGTGGAAGAGATTGTTCTGGACACCAAAACCCTCTAAAACAACTAGCGAGAAACCATCAAGGTGTAAGTCCAAAACAATAAGTCCCTGCCTGCTCATGCAGTATAAAATGTAAATACCTTCAAATGTAAAACTCTAACCAGTGTAAAGCAGTATGTGGGTGAGGGACTCAGGATGTACTGTACCAGTGGTGGACAGAGTTCCGGCTCTGGCTGAGGTCTTGTACAGAGGAGCATGGTATAGGTCAGGCTCAGGCACATAGTTCCGCTGTGGCTCAAAGTGCACCACTGGCAGCATGGCGTTCATCACCCGAGGCAGCGCATCCTCAATCACCATGCTGTCATCGTTCCAGCGACTGGAATCCATGAACATACCGTGCACGAGCACGCCGTCCTCTGGCTCTGGTAACTGTATTTCCACAAATGAGATGGAGGTGAAGATACATATTCACAGCAATCACTCCTCTCTTCTTTATGCATTGTTGTCTCCTGTGTGGCACACAGTATACGTTAACAATGTTCAGACCATCACTGCTCCTTTTAGAAGCTGGGTTACCAACAGAGACATAACACTGCTTTGTGAATCTTTATACAGCTACTTTACCAAAGCTTTATGGATTTCATTGTCAAAGCAGAGACCTGTAGAAGAGTTGGCAGGATGGTTTAGTAAGGTCACATCACATCTGGACAGGCTGGATTTGATGTCCAGTGCAAAGTGTGAGACACTTTAGGGGAATATGCAAAAGGCTTATTTCATTTCTTGTCCAGGCTGTGATACCACTCTCATGTCTGCACAATAAATATGAAGCAATTGCCAGCAGAGGGTTAACCTTGCTTAGCACAGAGACTAGAGATAGTGGCTAGAGACTATCTAGGATAGTAGAGATAGTACCTCCTCATCCATGTCCAGTTTAGTGTTATTGGCCAGAGAGCGCAGAGCCTCGCAGACTGCTGCCTGGTCTCTGTACACTGGCACCATGTTGAAGCGGAAGTTGAGCTCATCAATGGGCAAATTGTAGTGCCTGGCATGATTCTGAAGCACCCCTACAGGCCGGCAGGTAGAGGAGAACATGAACAATATTTCATCAAGTTCTTTTGCAAGATATAACACATCACTAGTGGCAACTGTGGATATTGTTGAGCTGTTAGGAGATAATGACATTATTTTGATGTGTATTTGAAAGCATAGTTAGCGTGATCACTATATTCTAGCAGCATTGAAAGTTGCCTTGCTGCTACAGTTCATTAAAAACATGGAAGATATTTTGGTGCTGCTGTCTTTTACCAGTGAGAAAGCCTTGAGGGAAGAAGAATCCTGAGATCCAAAAAGATTTGGGCTGACCACGTGTGATCCAAGTCTAGTAAGCCAGAGAGAGAGCGAGGGATGTACAGTAGTTAAAATGTGTGCATGTTTAAATAATTTTTTTATGGGTTATGTTCAGTGTTTAACAAGCCATGATGATTACAGGCATCCTTTTATTTATGGGACCTGAAAGTGACTCAGTGACTCCACTTTGACAGTGAGGTGGAGTCTCTCTTCTGAGGTAGTGAGCATGTGCAGTCTGACTCAGTGGCTACTCATCACTTTATGAACTGAGACAACTCTTCCGTTTGTCCCCTTTGTGTGTGTGTGTGTGTGTGTGTGTGTGTGTGTGTGCATGTAAGAGTGAATTTAAGTGATTGTGCAACACACATGTTCAGACCAGTCTCACAAAGAGCAGCTTAATTCAGGGGAGATGAACCAAATGCTGAAAGAGGGTGTACTGGGAGAGGGAGAGGGAGGGAGGGAGGGAGGGAGGGAGGGAGGGAGGGAGAGGGAGAGAGAGAGAGAGAGAGAGAGAGAGAGAGAGAGAGAGAGAGAGAGAGAGAGAGATGGTCTGTGCTGCTGGGAAGAACACAGAATGTTCATGTGTTATTGGCGCTTTTTGTCTTGATGAGAAAACACACACACAGGCACGCAAACCAGTATGCATAGTGGGAGCTCTCTGATTGATACAAAGAGAGACTTGAGCCAGAAGGAAGAGAATCCTATTATCATAATTTTGATTCATTTACATGCTTGTCCATTATCTTTACTGAGCCAAAACAGGCTTTAAACAACCTATCTATACAGCTCAATGTCAGCAAGTGCATTATGGCTGATTTATAGTTCTGCACTGAATGAACACAGAGCCAATGTTCATCGGTGTGAGCATTTATTTGTGTGCTGGTGTGTCTGCATTGCTCAGCAATTCCTCTGCCAAACGTGGGTTGGCTGTGGGGTTCTATGTCACTGTGTTGAGTTTATCCGTGTACTTTCTATGTGAAGATCAAACAATAGCAACTGAGAGGGAGCAGATCATGAGCGGACGAGTTTTCTGTGCTTGTCATGGATGAGGAAATGTATTTCAGATATTTTCAGATCTCAGCAGGTACATTTGGCAATTTTTGTGGTCTGCAACCATTTATCTCACATTGGTGTATGAACAGTATGCCTGTAGATATTACTCAGTGAAGGAAATGGGGTGCTACCAAGCGCATCAATCACAGGCGCTGTGGTCTGCGTCATTACATTTCTAGGCAGGTTCACATCAGGCCACAGCGTAGGATACACGGCTACGCTGTATGCACGACATAGATGTAACACAGAAGTATAAATCAGCCTTAAGACGCACATGTGTTGTGTGCTCGTATTTCTTTCCATTTCTTATTCAAACCTGGACAAAGGAGGTCCTGAGGGCCAGGTCTCTGACCCAGGAGGCCAGGGGTTTGAGGGAGGGGTAGGCTGACTTTGCCCAATGGGTGGGAACCTGGTTGTTCAGGAAGCTTGTGTATATGCGGTCCATCTCCTCTGACATCACCACCAGACCTGCTATGGCCTTCTGCAGAGTCATAAGAGACACCTGGGAAACACAAAAATCTTATACATCACAATGAAGTGGTGGAAAGATCAATGAAAGTATTTTAAAATGCTGTTTATTTCTGAGATATATACTGTATGTCACCCTGAGCACTCTCAGCAGGTTGTTGAATCGGTCTGTCTCTTGGCCCAACATGACTGTCAGGGAGTTAAGGCGACCATTTTTGTCTCGGACAAACAGAGTTTCCACTGCCTCGTCCATGTTCAGACGCTCTGCACACAGGCAGGCAGACAAGCAGGGAAACAAACCAGGAAGACAGGTAGACAGACAGACAGACAAGACAGACATGAACAACACAGCATTAGGTACTGATACACATCCTCAACAAAGGCCAAGGCGTATGTGTGTGCATGTGTGTGTGTGTGTGTGTGTTTACCAGGTAGCTTGGCTAAGATGGATTCAGCGAGCTCACACACGATGTCATCGTTACTTTTAGCTCCATCACGGGCTGATGAGCGAGGATTAACATCCAGTATGGTGTTGATTAGAGTCACGGTTTCTTGTCGCTATGGAGGCAAACAAATAGAAACACACTCAATCAACGACACACACTGGCATACTGTAGCATCCTTGTTTACTTATATTTTGCAGTTGCACTCTCACGCCTTCTGAGTACAAATGCTTTTATAACCGTCTATAAACTGTATGAGTATAAACTTTTCAACACATTCTCCATCTGCAAAACAAACACAATGAAAACAAAGAAGTCAATTGGTTTACAGCATGTGCTCATATGAGTCTATCAAGAAAAGCAAATCATATCAAATCGAATCATACATATTTGAGGTGGCAATTAACAGACTGACAGAAAGATGGGGATGTAGAGTTTTGCAGATTTGTCTGTTTTTTGTGTAAGATACGACAATTGTTCCTTACCTGGAAGGCCAGGTTGGCATTTTCATGCATGCCAAAGACTTCAGGATCATCTATGATTGGAAGAGACTCAATATATTTCTTATACTGCTCTAGCTCATCTGTCTCTGGGGCATAGTAGATACCTTAAACACACAAGCAACAAAAACATTTATCCAAAGAAAAAGAAATGCAATATTTGAGAGTATAAAATAGACATTTCATTATATTGCAAAGTGTTGCTGTTATTTTGTCCTCGCCCTGTATTTATACAGAGAGAAAGAGAGCAGGAGATAGCTTGAGATGAAAATACCTGAGGAGGAGAAGGTGTAGCCGGGCTCAAGGGTTTGAGGTGAGAAGAATCCTTTGAGGACTGTTCTGAGGCAGCGCTGGTCCCAGGCATCCGTCACTCTGCCTCCATATGTGATCTCACCTGGGGAGACAGACACGAACACCACATGGTATCAGTCTGTGTCAGCGTTTCTGTGTATCTGTTAGAAGAGGCTGGTTTTAATGACCATCCCTGCTTCAGCCCCAGTTTGAGCTTGGAGTGCCTCACTCAAACGTCACTTCAGGAGCAGCACAATAAATCACTTATTCTAAAGCAAACATTTTGAATAAGCCATTGAATATTTAGGAAATTTGAATATGGATGATTGACTGTAAAGTAAACAATGTCAGGAGAAAGCAAACCTGAAGAAATATTTAGCTGTTTTAAACATACATGGATCACTGACAGTGAGCTACTTGATCTTTGGCATGAATAAGTATATTGTTTTTTTTTTTGTTTTTTTTGTCCTGCTCTCTTCCTCCTCCTCCAGTTCAAAACTTGAGAGCCCTGCACAGGTAACATCAATAATAACGTGCATAGCCATTATTTATTTCATATAATCGAACCATCCATCCATCCATTTCCTTCTATACCGCCTATCCCTTTTTGGGGTCGTTGGGGGGGGCCAAGCGGGCAAGAGGTGGGTTTTTGGTCTGTGGGAGGAAGCACACGCACTACCTGCTGCGCCACCATGCTGCCCATAAAATCGAACCATTTTAAACAATATACATTTCTTGAACTCACATACTTATCGCTTTAGCTTGCGAGATAAAGATATTTACATGCCGATGAAGCTAGTTTAGTGCTATCGTCACTGGGATTAGAAGTGGACCAGTGCTAGCTAGTTAGTACTAAACAGCTATGAAACATATAACATTACCCCTCAAAAAATGCACTGTCCTCATAATTTTCGACCAGAGCATTAACAATCAAGCCAGATTTGGGATGAGTTCATGTGAACCAGTAACTTACTGTCTCAAATTTATAATTTCACTCGTAAACTGTGCAATAAGCAGGTTGATTCATCATGTCCGGGTTTATTTTTCCATATCAACCTTCTCACTCTTTCTGTGTTAACTTTACACAAAGTTACTGGTTCACATTAATTCATCCCAAATCTGGCTTGATTGTTAATGCCCTTTCGAAAATTATGAATGATAGCACCCAGTAACGATAGCACTAAGATAGCTTCATCGGCATGTAAATATCTTTCGCTTGCTTTGCAAGCTAAAGCAATAAGTATGTGAGTCCAAGATATGTATATTGTATAAAATGGTTCGATTTTCTGAAATCAATATTAGCTATGCGCGTTATTATTGATGTTACCTGTGAAGTCATTGAGGTTTGGGGTGGATTCTTCCGGACCACTCACTCATAGTTAACTGCGGGGGGGCCTCGCATGTTTAAGTTACCGGGCTGATTGTCAGAGAAGCAACAATGTATCTGTAACCCACTGTCTCTGCTTGCCCGCTGTCGGACTCTCTGCACCATCCCTGGACTCTGTGTTGTGACTTATTTTGTGTTTGTGGTGGTGCGGAGAGAAGGAAGCACCGGGCACAGGGTTTGGGATTGTGGTTCAAGGCCTTGGCTGCCTTTTATTCCACATTCACACTCTTCAACTCTGCCGTCTGCACTTGCAGTAGCTGCTGGTCTCATCACCTTGCGGAGCAAGTAAAAATAAACTTTTTTTTAGAAATAAATATCTTACCCAGAAAAATAATATATTAAGATTTGCACTTTACTAATCACAGCACAAACACGCTACAGGGAGGAGGAGACTGTACACACGCCATGCTTTTTGTGAAATTATTTTTTCTGCGTTTGACCCATCCTCGGTCCGTCGTTCCTCCGCTGCCAGCCGATGCCAATGCCCGCGCCCGGGGACCCATCCTTTTTTCGTCACCGTTGGTCACGCGGTGATCTTCTTACATGTTTTTAGTGGGGGTTATTTAAGGAGGAAACCCAGGGTGAACACGGGGAGAACATGCAAACTCCACACAGAAAGGCCCCCTTTTTTCCTCGAGCACCAAGACATGGTGGAGGACACGCCACCAGCGCCCACAGCAGGATTCGAACTGGGGGGACCTTCTAGCTATGAGGCGACAGTGTTACCACTTGTGCCACCGTGGTACCCAATGTCTTACTCAACAAAAATAAACATAACAAAAAAACATTAATCACATGAAAATAATTACTGTCTAATTAAATTACATACAGCCGTCAGAAAGGAGTAAATGGCAAACATAATATTACATTCTCAACTCAAACACTTAGCAAACAAAAGAAAATGAATGCCCTGCCCTGCCAATCGTCTACTCATATCCAGAATGCTAACCGCTTGTAGCCGCGCCTCACTAAACTCGTCAAATGGGTTAAAATGCAGTTAACTGTCAATCAAACATATAGCAAACTTTCGTCTAACATGCAAAGCAACAGTACACATGAACCAGCTAACACAATGGGTGGTTTTAGCGCTGATATTTAACATAATGCAGGACGCTGTTACAACGCTTACCTTGCGGAGCAAGTAAAAATAAACTTAAAAAAACATGGCGTCTGCCCTTAAGGGGACAAACAGAGCGAATCTGCTATAGAATAGACAGCGCAACAGTGCCACCCTCTGACATAAAGAGGCAACTGCCCGCCATCAATTAACAGCCTTACATCTGCCCTGCCTTTAATTGATGGCGCCCCTGCCATCAGACTTGATCAAATACAACAAATACATACAGTGATAATTCAGCTAAGACCACCCACTCAACAAATGTGAAACTCGACAGACATCATTTGAACTAAATAATAATAGTAACAATAATAATGTGAGGTGAATAAATCACTGCTGTGTCATGACTGTGTCTATGTGGCTGCCACTCAGGTGTATGTACTACGTCTGCTACATGTGGCGTGCAGCCCTGCTCACTTTAACCCGCTGCCATAACTCCCATCCTCTTTTTATCTTCTGTTGGTCACTCTCCAACTTCATGACCTGTAACTCACAGCACAGTTTCTTTGGGAGATGGCGATTCCTTGGTGGGTTTCTCCTTGGAGGACTGGGACTCACAGGTGCACTGTCATCCCCCACAGCTCCATGTGTCTTCCCGCCTTCACTCGTTTGTCCTGCATCCATGTTCTCCATGCTTGTGTGTTCGCCCTGCCCATTTGTTGTCTCAGTTAGACTCCTCTCCACACATTCCTCCGCATCCTCTGTCCCCCAGTCCTCTGCTGCATCCGACTCAGTGTCTTCATCTCTTGCATCCACGTCTGGCTCTGCCTCCTCTCTCACCACTTCACTGACCTGTTCCACTGGAAGAAACACACACTGGGTAAGGAGGTTGCAGTGGATGACTCTTTCTGCTCCACCACCCTCTAGACGCACCACATACACAGGGATGTTCGGTTGCTTCTTCACCACAATGTATGGACGGGGCTCCCATCTATCTCCCAGTTTTTGCTGCCCCTCCACATGACACACCTTGACCAGGACTCTGTCCCTCGGGCTAAAAAACTTGGCTCTTTGCTTTCTGGTCATAGTACTTCTTCTGCTGCCCTTTAGCACGCGCTATTACATTTGGTTGGCCTGAGCATATGCCTGTGACAGACATTCATGGAGTGTCTGGACATAATCACTGTACCCACATGGCTTGTCCTTGGAGGAAAGCCCAAAGATCAGGTCAACTGGGAGCCTGGGATGTCTACCGAACATCAGGTAATATGGTGCGAACCCGGTCGAGTCATGCCATGTGCAGTTGTATGCGTGTGTCATAGCATCCAAATGCTCATGCCAAAGGGGCTTCAGGTGAGGTTCCAAGGTCCCCAGCATGTTCAATAGAGTCCTATTGAACCTTTCAGTGGTCCCATTGCCCTGGGGGTGGTAGGGTATGGTGTGGGTCTTAGTGATCCCAGTACACTTACACAGCTCCCTCACAACAGCACTTTCAAAATTGCGCCCTTGGTCTGCATGCAATTTTGCAGGGAAGCCAAACCTGCAGAAGAAGTTTTTCCACAGCACCTTAGCCACTGTGCTGGCTTTCTGGTCTTTAGTGGGGTAGGCCTGGGCATAACGGGAGAAGTGGTCTGTCACAATGAGAACATTTTCTATTCCACCTTTGGATTTCTCCAGGCTCAAACGTCCACACACACAAGCTCCATGGGTGCGCTGCTGTGGATGCTGACCAGTGGAGCTCTGAGGTCTGATGTGGGAGTCTTCCTGAGACAGCACCTCTCACACTGTTCACACCAAGCCTTTATGTCCTGAAACATTCTTGTTTCAGTAAAATCTCTCTCTTATCATCTGCAATGTTCTCTCAAAGCCCAAGTGACCTGAGTCATCATGAAGAGCAATTTTGACCGATGTGCGGAGACTCTCTGGCAGTACAAGCTGCTCCACTGTCCCTCTCTGGCCATCTTGAATGTGGCGGTACATAATACCTTCCTTTACCACTAACCACCTCCACTCCTTTAAGAGAAGGCACACGTGCCCACTGCCCCTAACCCTCTCACTGCGACGTGGTTTTTGATTCCGGCTTTTAAAGTGCAAGACTGGGCCAATGACAGGGTCTCCCTTCTGTGCTGCACGAACCTCCTGTGTTGTCATGGCAGGGAGTGACTCCATCCCCACGTCCCCATAGGGCTCACTAAATTGTGGAGGTAAGTTGGGCTCAGGCCCCTCAAAAGCAGCAGCACTCGCAAATGAAGGGCCTACTGGCTCTGGCATGTTTTGTGCCTCCCCGTGCTCACTGGTCCCCACCCACTGAGGGCAGGTTTGTAGGACCTGACTGACCTCCTGGTTGGACAAGCGAGAGAGGGCATCAGCATTTGAGTTATTCTGACCCCGTCTGTACTGGATGTCAAAGTTGAATGCAGACAGCTGAGACACCCACCGCTGGCCCGTAGCATCACATACTTGAGGGGGTTGTTATCGGTTTGGACAGAGAATTGGCGCCCGTAGAGATGGTCATAGAACTTGTCTGTCACTGCCCACTTCAGAGCGAGGAACTCGAGTTTGTGCTCTCTGCTGGCATAGGCTATCACCCTCTCCGCTCCATCTTGCACTTGTGCCAAAACAGCACCAAGCCCCCCCACCAGAAGCATCAGTCTGGAGAACAAACGGCAGGCTGTAGTCTGGGTAGCCCAGCACTGGAGCAGTCATTAGCTTTTCTTTCAAGGCCTGGAATGCCTCCTCACACTCGTTTGTCCACAAGAAGGGGGGGTCAGGACCCACACTTTTCCGTCCTCTTTTTTCCTCCTGGGGTCACCAGAGGTGAGGCGGTACAACAGAGCAGCTAAGGTGGAGTAGCCCTGCACGTACCGCCTGTAGTATCTGGCAAACCCCAAAAACTGCAGCACTTCTCTGCGGTTGGTAGGCTTCGCCCAGTCTTTGACCTTACTAACCTTCTCTGGGTCTGTCCTGATCCCCTCTGAAGACACCAGGTGACCCAAGTACTGCACTTCTTCTCTCAATAGTCGGCACTTGGAGGGCTTTAACTTCAAACCATGTTCCTGGAGTCGGCTGAACACCAGCTGCAGCCTCTCTAGATGCTCATCAAAGGTTTTGGAGAAAATAATAAGGTCATCGAGGTAGATCAGGAGATGAGTGAAGTTGAGATCACCAAAGCAGCAGGTCATGAGTCTCTGAAAGGTGGATGGGGCGTTCTGCAGCCCAAATGGCATTCTGTTTGCTTCAAACAGCCCCATCGGTGTGCTGAACGCTGTCTTGTGCCTGTCCTTCTCTGCTACTTCCACCTGCCAGTAACCAGATGTGAGGTCAAGAGTGGAGAAGTACTTTGCTTGAACCAGAGCCTCCAATGCCTCCTTTATTCGTGGCAGAGGGAATGCATCTCTCGTGCTGCAGGAGTTGAGCTTCCTATAGTCAATGCACAGCCTTAGAGAGCCATCTTTCTTGGTTACAATCATTACTGGAGATGCAATGTGGACTCTTACTAGGCCAGATGACTCCTGCAGTCTCCATCTCACTCAGCAATTGTCTGACGTCCTGCCACTGGGAAGGGGGGATCTTTCGATATGGGAGCCGAAATGGCTTAGAGTCAACCAGTGGGATTTCATGCTGCACAGTTTTGGTGTGGCCAAAGTCTGTGGGATGCTGCGAGAACACACCTACATTCTTCTCCACCAGGTCTTTAAGGAGGGAACGCTGGTGTTCATCCTCAACCGCAGCTTCACTAAGATCCACACCACAGCCCGCCACCACTTGATCGAAGCTCAGACATGCCTCTTTGTCCCCTTTATTCTCTCCATGCTTTTTTTCCTGGAAACTCCATAACATTGTTCACCAGGAAAGCATTGGCCAGGTTTGTGGTTTGATTGTAATAGCGCGCTCAGACAGGTTCATTACTTTGATTGGGGCACAACTTTTCTTTACATCAGCGAGGACTCTGGCAACCAAGAGGTTTTGGGGTAATTGCAAGGAGGGGTGGCCTTCAATCATTGCTGTGTAAGTCTTTCGTGGGGGACCAGCTTTAATCTTGCACATTAAATCCATTTCCTTCCCACCAGGAATGCGAATCTTACGGCCCGTGTATACAGCAGGGCCCACCATGTCGTCCATTTCACTCTGTTTGGCATCTCTAGTCTCCAGTAGAGCTGTATACCACTCTGGATGGCTTTCTTTGACTTGGTGGAGAAACTGCTGGCCATAAGTTGCTTGGAGGTGACTTTTGGCAGCACGAATGACATTGGTCCCTACCAGCAAGGGGACTGAGGAGCAATACTCAGAATCTGGAACAACAAAAGCTGGTACATTTTTATACTCCTTCCCTAGTATCTTCAGTTCAATGTATAGGATACCATGGTAGGGCACATTTTGGCCTGCAGCACCCTCTATGGGTACTTTAGAAAACTGCAGCTTTTGTTCTCTTAGGATGGGTTGGTTACGCCAGTATTTGTATGTAATACTGGTTACTTGTGAGCCAGAGTCAATGAGAACCCTACACTTTATTCCACTGACTTCCACCTCCCCCTCGTTCCTCGGACCCACTAAGGGAGGGCTCTTTTCTCCATCACTAGTCTTTTCTTCCTGCTGTAGGGGACCTTGCTGCTCGCCCATGGTTGCCCCGGTTTCCATGGGCTCTAGGCCATGTTCCCCTCTGCGGGGCTCGCTGGCTGAGATTGCTGAGCCCAGACAGGGTTGGGGTTAGGGAAGACGGCTCTACAGATACGGGCTATATGTCCCTGCCTCCCGCACCGATAGCATGCCACACCTGCACTGGAGATGGGAGTCACTGCTGGTGGCTGAAGTCTTGGTGGGGGTATGGGGGGTGGGGCAGTGATTCTGGCTTCAAGGTGAGACAGCTTAGCCATGTGTTCCTGTTGGTTAAGGGCGAACTGTTTGACCATCTCCATCAGCTCTGATAGCTCTGAGGCATGTTTTGTTCGTTCTGCCCTTGTGTTGACAGTACTCTCAGATGCGACATGCACTTGCGCAATGGGTTTCTTTGACTTGTGTGGTGACTGGAACTTCTTAGTCTCTCTTGCTAGATTCCGTAGCTCAACCTGCAGTTCCCGGAAGCTTAAAAGCCTAGGTTTCATGGGTGCAATCCTTGCATAGACCTCCTCATCAGTAAGTCCTCTCAAAAACTGCCGGGTGAGTTTACTGTCTCGATCAGGAGAGAGCCTGGCTCCTCTTTGACTTTCTTCCACAGCCCTCAATATAGACTCCAGTGCAATGGCATAAGAGCAGGCAGACTCACCTTGCCGCTGGCTGCGCTCATAGAAGTCGGCCAGAGGATCCAAGGAGCCCTTGGTGCCCATAAGGGTTGGCTTGGGGTGGGAGAGAAGGGCCTGTAGTAGCCTGTAGGGTTGAGTGTGACACAGGAGCAGGTGGGGGTTCATGGAGATTAGCCTGATGCAAGGGAGCGGGAGTAGACAGAGTCTGCATTGATGGCTAGGGCAGAGGGGCGTCCTCTGGTGAGAGGACACTTGGCAAGCTGTAATCTAACCTGCTGGTCTGTCTGGGGTGACCTCTGACTGGGGTGACGTCAAAACTGGATAAGGGGGGCTGTGTTGAAGCTCCAAAGCCTTGAAAGATAGGTGGATTGGCTGGGGTAATATAGTGAAGTGACAGCACTGGGGGTGTTGGGGTAAGTGGTGAACCTAATTCAGGTCCCAGGTGGTGCCTTTGGGCCTGGTGGTCATGGAGGTGTTGCTGCAGGTGTGAGTCAGCAAGCCGGGTGGGGTTTTTGGTATGCTTGGGTCTTACTGCCGGCTGTGGGCTCGCTGTGCCAGAGCCTGCCACGGCCCCATCACTCAAAGGGTGGAATTGGGTTCCATCTGCTCCTTGGTAACGGCTTGTAGATGCAGTATGGGAGGGCTGAAGACTTGAAGCTGCTGCAGAGGGTGCCTCTAACTTCAACTGGGAATCAGTGTAATCAGCCAACATTTTCTTTTGCTTCTTAATTCCCACTAGCTGGTGCTAAATACATATGTTGGAAACTTCTTTCAGTATTTAAGGTGGCGTGTGAGACTATTTGCATGTAAAGTTAGTATAACTTAATAATAATCAATGATGCTGTGGTAAAATGTGGAGAACACAGTTATCAAACTTTAACCAAAACTTCCATCAAACAAGAATAAAGCACCATTCGTCAATATGCAACTCTTGATGACACTTCAAGGATAGAAATAAGACACTAGCAATGTGAACTTGAATGCTACTCAAAGTCAAATTTCTAACAAAGACTCACACAAAGCATTATCTTGAAAACACCGCACAAAGTTCTTTTTTTTTCCTTCTTAGATTTTTTAAAGACAACAATGAAGACGTTACAAGCACTTCAATGTCCCACCGTAAACTTGGTAGGGTACGGTGTCGAATGTTGGACGTTCTACTGGACAGTCTCCAGAAACAGGAACGCAGCAGGATACCAACTGTCCATTATTATGATGATACAGTTTCTTCAAGCACAGTTCACTCACTGCTGATCACACAGGCCAGCGCCCAACATCGTCTGTATAGGTTTTGGCCTTGAGGAGTCACAATCCGGGTCACGGCACCAAAGATGTAACCCACTGTCTCTGCTTGCCCGCTGTCGGACTCTCTGCACCATCCCTGGACTCTGCGTTGTGACTTATTTTGTGTTTGTGGTGGAGTGTTGTGCGGAGAGAGGGAAGCACCGGGCACAGGGTTCGGGATTGTGGTTCAAGGCCTTGGCTGCCTTTTATTCCACATTCACACTCTTCAACTCTGCCGTCTGCACTTGCAGTAGCTGCTTGGTCTCATCACCTTGCAGAGCAAGTAAAAATAAACTTTTTTTTAGAAATAAATATCTTACCCAGAAAAATAATATATGTCTTACTCAACAAAAATAAACATAACAAAAAAACATTTATCACATGAAAATAATTACTGTCTAATTAAATTACATACAGCTGTCAGAAAGGAATAAATGGCAAACATAACATTACATTCTCAACTCAGACAGCAAACAAAAAAAATGAATGCTCCGTCCTGCCCTGTCAATCGTCTACTCATATCCAGAATGCTAACCGCGCTCATAGCCGCGCCTCACTAAACTCGTCAAATGGGTTAAAACGCAGTTAACTGTCAATCAAACAAATAGCAAACTTTCGTCTAACAAGCAAAGCAACAGTACACATGAACCAGCTAACACAATGGGTGGTTTCAGCGCTGATATTTAACATAATGCAGGACACTGCTACTACGCTTACCTTGCGGAGCAAGTAAAAATAAACTTTGAAAAAAAAAACCACGGCATCTACACGGAGACAAACCTCCAAGCTACGGTGCCCTTAAGGGGACAAACAGAGCGAATCTGCTATAGAATAGACAGCGCAACAGTGCCGCCCTCTGACATAAACTGCCCGCCATCAATTAACTGCCTTACATATCCATGACAACAAACTGTAACAGTAGCAAAGAGTTGCTGCGGTGTTTTGACAACGTTAACAAATAGACTAAATTAGTTGAATGCACATGTTTAAGGTTAACTTTCACCTCCAGATAGAGTTAACAATGGTAGAGGTGACTGAGCAGTGACTTTCTCCCGAAAAAAAGGCGAGGAATAGACGACATGCAGAGCTAACGTACGGAGAGGTGGGACTATTTTTATTCACAGCGGGGCTATTTTATTAGATAATATGTATTTCTGTTTAATTCAAAACTACATGAAAATTATTGTGTATTCCTCTTTCATATTGCCATTATTGGTACGCGTCGGGCCGAAGAAAGCCCCTCAGCTGTGGTATAATGAGCATATATCACGGCCTGTCGTGACTTAAGTTTGTAATAATAACAAGAGAGAGAGAGAGAGAGAGCGAGCGAGCGAGCGAGCGAGCGAGCGAGAGAGAGAGAGAGAGAGAGAGAGAGAGAGAGAGAGAGAGAGAGAGAGATCAAAGGCACAGAGCAGTGCCAGAAATGTGGCTTTGATGCGCTTTGAAGATGGGATGGGTGGCTTTGTGACGTCACCATTACGTCGGAGCCTCAATACTATAAATTCATCAAATTCAAAAGACACAAAACACATTCTAAGACAACAGGCTCAGAGACAAACCATATTTCAGGAACACATTTTTCTGCAACTTTTTTTTATTTCTTTTCAGTTCTTGTAGGTCAATATGTATAACAGAAGAGATGGCGATGGCCAAAATCGGCCACACATTAACAATGTGCCTCCAAGAGGAAATCAGCCAGAAATACCTTGGTACGTTCGTTGGATAGCACTTCTCATCAGTCGAGGAATGCCCCAGCAAGCTGGCATGCGTTTATTGCAAGTTTACCTTGCATTAGAAGATATTAACAACAATGTAAACCCTGTCTACAATGACGACCCTATCAATATCAATGTTGCAAACCATGAAAACAATGACGACGATGAAAACGATGGTGACGACGAAAACGATGACGACGACGAAAACGATGGTGACGTCGAAAACAATGACGACGACGAAAACGATGGTGATGACAATAATGCTAATAACCTCAACACTGACGTGGGAATTGAAGACGTCAACCTCCTGCCTGGAGGATTGGAGTCTGATGGCTCCTCTGACAGTGACACCGACCATGAAAATAACAATACAAGACAAGACAGGAAAACTGTTAATTGTCCAGTCAGGCATGCAGGGGCCAGTGCTGGAGCTGCAGACGAAGACCCTATGCCTGGTCCATTCTGGAATTGCCTAAGAGAGCATGATACAGATGAAGATGAGAGAGGTAGCACAGATATCAGATGGTGGGAGTCTGACAGCCTCCCTGACAGTGACACTGACTGTGCTACTGATGAAGATGAGGACCCTCTCCCTGGTCCATCCAGGAAACGGTCAAGAGAGCATGACAGAGATGCAGATGAAGATGAAAACGAAGACGAGAGACGTAGCGTACAAGTAAGGTGGCAAGAGTCTGACAGTATTTGCAATCTCAGTCTTCCTGAGGATGCAGGTGCTGTGGCAGAGACTGAGCAGGACATCAGCCAGCAGATGGAGGTGGACAACTCAAGTCCAGGGTGCTCTAGGAAGAGACCAAGGGAACACGATGAAGAGGACAGGGGAGGAATCAAACGATCCAAACGTTAAAATGAGACACCATCAATGAAGACTGACTTGTACAGTGAGATATTGGACTGGTTTTGACTCTATCCCCCGTCTGTCCAGCAGTCCCAGAAAGGATACAGGACACTCTATGGTCAGCCAGTTCCTCTTCTCCCATGCTAAAGTATTACAAAAATACTTACTTAAAATACTTACATACATTACATGAGGCAATCAGTAAGACACACAGACAAAAATCATCATTACAATCATTTTTTTGGCACCTATCAGCTGATTGTCCTGGAGGGGGATCCTTCTGTGAGTGGGCCCTCCTGAGGTTTCTTCTTTTCGGCCCCTTACTTTATTTAGGATTTTTTCCTCGCCTCTTGTTGAACGTCTAAGGTCTAGATGGGCGTCACTTTAATTAAGCTACCGGAAATCAATCAATCAATCAATCAATCAATCAATCAATCAATCAATCAATCAATCAATCAATCAATCAATCGTAAATTGTTAACTAATTAAATAAACAAATAAATAATAAATAAAAGAAATTTAAACGAACTAATAATATCTTAAAAATGTTAAAAATGATACAAAAAATAAAATAATAAAATCAATTTAAAAAAAATAAAGCTAAAACTGAATTTGCTCATTCTTTCTCACTGCTTCAGAATCCAAACAATGTTAGCATATGAAGTGCATTTGTTTAAACTTCCAGGGTATGAAATCATAAAAACTCACAGGAAAAGCCTCTGAAACCATCACAGGGATATGTTTTGTAAACCCCATCTCTGCAGATGGAATAGGTATTACAACCTCAGTCTTGCATTAAAGGCCCTGTTTACACCTGCCAATAACATGCATCTTGGGTGATCTGATCACAAGTGGGCAGCTGAGCCACACAGCTGTTCACAGCTGTGTCTGTCGTGCATCTCCAACGTGTCCAGCTGACCACTTGCATTCAGATTTTGTTACTGTCTATGTTACTTCCACTAGATGGTCAAAGCACTGCTCGCACAGAGATTACATGTTGCCATGTTTGTTTCACAGTGGCAGCAGCTCTTTGGAATGAGCAGTATTCAATCTGACATGCTTAACTACTACTTTAAACATGGTTTTACAACAGATTAAATACTTAACTTACTTGCTGATTCACATGGGATTGTACCAAGGAAACACACCCTTTGCAAAATGAGTGTGTCCAGCTTTGGACAGACCCTCCAGACAAACTGAGAGAAGACGACTATTTCTACTTCTTAGGCAAGTCCTTGATCCAGTTTTGCTTCCTTCAAACAATCCAGGTTTTTTGTTTCTTTGTTTTTTCCACAGTTTGATATAATAGCAATATTAGTTGCACTGCAGCAAATTACATTTTTGCATGCATTTATATTTCTGTGCAAACCCATCATATTTGACATAAAGACTAAAAGAAACAAAACGGGTTAGGACCACTGGATTATACACTCTGAAGATGTTGTAGAAGCCATTTTATAATGGTCTTTATTAGTTCAGTTTTACAGTGAATTTGAGTTTCATCTAATTTAAGTGGACAGTAAATTATTAATTGCATTATGTTATGAATATTAAGGAAAGAAAACTATTTATTCTTCTCTTAGCTTGAATTTATCTTAGTAATATTTGGTTATGGTGGAGTATCTAATCATGGCCAGGCACAGATGGTGTGGTTGTTCCTTACCGCAGTGAAGTTAGTTTTAAGTTGGTTATTGACAGACATTCGCTCCTAAGGCACTCCATGTAAAAATTAATAATAATTATTTGGAGATTTAAAATGTAAAACCAAGAGGTGTATCTCATGCAGCCAGGGGAGTACTATCATCCCACACTGATTTTGAGTCAATTGGTCACATGAAGCTATTGAGCTAAAATGCTATATCTGAAAAATTACTAATAATTATTTGGAGATTTAAAATGTAATACCAAGAGGTGTATCTCATGCAGCCAGTGGAGTATAATCCCACACTGATTTTGAGTCCATTGATAAGTGAGATTTTGTTGCACTTTTTTATGTCCTCCCCCCCCATCGTTTCTAGATAGGCTATTCTTTTTACATTGTACATCGTTTTGTAATTTTTAATTAATTTACATTAGAAGTTCAGCTCAATAGCTACCAAGTCATGTGACCAAAGGACTCAAAATCAGTGCGGGATTATGGCACTCCCCTGGCTGCATGAGATACACCTCTTGGTTTTACATTTTACACCTTTTTTCATTTTTTATTAATTTTTCAGATGTAAATATTAGCATTTTAGCTCAATAGCTCCCAGTTCATGTGACCAATTGACTCAAAATCAGTGTGGGATGATGGTACTCCACTGGCTGCATGAGATACACGTCTTGGTTTTACATTTTAAATCTCCAAACAATTATAATTAATTTTTTACATGGAGTGCCTTAGGAGCGAATGTCTGTCGAATATCCAACTTATAACTAACTTCACTGCGGTTTGGTACTTTTGCTCTATGAAGGTGAAGAAGAGCGTCACGGCAAATGTTTTTTGACCATTAATTTTTTGATCATGAATTATGCCTTTGGACTCTCTGTGGTCATGGATTCGCATTAATAATGGGAATTGTGGAACTAATGTGAAAATAAAGGAACACTAAGAACGGATCCGTGAAGTTGTTTTCATATTGTGGACTGTGGATACGTGTCAAATCACGAGACTGCTCCTTTCACCTAAGTGGCAATTTTATCTTCAGGGAAAATTGACACTACAGATGTGTTTCATATCTGTGTGGATTTAAAGTCAGAGGATAATCTAGGAAATTAACAAATGAGGTGTATGAAACAGTTAATGGATGTGGAACTTGCACAGCTGATCAATGAATTAGATCTCGATCATTTACTTTTCTGGGCCTGTGCTCCATTTTATATTTCAGAAATATACAAAAAACTGCACATGTTGCATTTTAGCTGCAATTTATCAAAAAACAAACAAAACAAACAAACAAACAAACAAACGAACAAAAAAAACCCAGCACGTTAACATTGGACGTCGTATGAACGCCCAGATCATGTCCATATTGCGTCCGTCCGTCCAAGACCAATTCACCCAAGGCTGATTCATATGTTTGTATTTTTAAAGCATTTAAAGCGTGTTTTGCACATGTTAAAGGATTGGAGGGGCGGGCTTCCCGGCTATGTTTGTATCTTTGCAATAGCATTTAAAGTATGCTGTGAAAATGTTTGCATATTTTTACAATAAAAATAGTGATAGATTCAAATTGAGCAATAGGAAAATAACCTGGAACAGTATGCCACCTTCTACAATGGGGCTACAGTTATGCATACAAACTAGAAGCAGCACAGTATAAAATCAATGTCTAAAATGAGTAATAATTTGACGTAGAAAAGATGTCCACAAGGACCACATTTGGACGTAAAAAAGACGTCCCCCAAAGACCACATTAGGACTAGGAATAGCTCACATATGGACATAACGTCACAAATCGACGTTCAAAAGACGTCTAAAAAAGATGTCGTCTGGAGTAACGTTCTGCACCTTCAGATGACCCGATTTAGACGTCCAAAAATAACTTTAAAAAGACGTCGTATGGACACCCCTTTGCGCAGAGCTGTAGTGCTTCCTTCATGAGCTAAAAATCTAAAAAATACATGAACCTCTGATCGCAGTCCAGTTCCTGTTGGCTGAAACATTAACATCTTAAACAATGTCCATTACCAACAATTCCTCTGACCTTACAATGTAATGTCAGTGTATGAATCAGTACACAACCAGTACTCCACCAAGTACTTACAAAGTACTTGCAGTATAATTTGTTTCTCCTTTCCTCTCCTTTCCTCTAAAGTACTCGGTAGGTACCTACTACTTACACAACTCCTTTCGCTAATGCACGGATCAGACTACACCGTGTCTTTGTCTTTGACGATGGTCACCTTGTCAGATCAAACCATCACAGTGCCATAAACTCTTGCCGTGTCTTGGTTGGGTGACTGGTAAGACGACATGAAATACCCCAACTAATCACAGCAGCAGTAAAAAGGACAAACTTGGGCAATTAGGGAACGAAAGGATATAAGGGTGTCACACGCAGATACTGACTAGGATTGCATTACACAAATGTTTAAAAAAAAAAAAAAAAAAAAAAAAAAAAAAAAAATCGAAAACACGCACATTGCAGCTTTAACCCCCCTCACTTGAAATCTATAACCAATCTTGTAACCTGAATTCTGAATGAACAAGTGCGCTGAAAGCTCGCCACCCCAGACCTGGTCAACTGTCTTTGCCAGCAGCGCACCGCTGGGCAAGTGGATTTTCGTAAAACGGCGGAGTCGTGCGCTCACGTCACCAACACCTCACAGGCAGGTTTCCACAGTGTCTGGCATTTCACTGCGATCAATAATTAGCAACAGCCGCAATTCAATGCAACTATCTGTGTCAGCACATACAGTCAGACCTAAATTTATATATTTTGATCAGTATCTCATCTGACCACATGGCAAGCGCGTTCGGCACGCGTAATGGTCACTCACCCTGACCGAATGCAAACAGGTGAAACAGGGATGCGAACTATCGGTTAACGTCGCTGTGCCAACCAGAAACAGCCGTGGCATCCTACAGAGCATATATACTGCATCTATCTCACAGCACTCGACAGACAGAGAGAGAGACAGATGAAAAAAATGTAAGTGATAATCGTTGTCCGCTATTACCCACGTCATTTCATTCCAAATACAAATGTTATCATTGTAATGCTTAACGTTATCTACAAAGATGGAGTACATCATTGCTTTGAGGACGATGATATATATATATATATATATATATATATATATATATATATATATATATATATATATATATATATATATATATATATATATATATATATATATATATATGCTGCGAAAAAAATAAACAGTATATACAAACGGGTGTGCAAAGTAATACAAACGGATGTCATGAGACATGAGAGACGTCAGTCTCCTCCTGGGAGAAGTTTGGGCGTCGGACACTATCCTGTGGGGTCTTAGTCACCCTCGAAACTTGCCATGGACTGAGATGAGAAGGAGGAGAAGATGCGCCAGCCGTGCAGTGCATGAAAATACCTAAGTCTGCGCCGCCAAGCCCCATCGGCGCAGCGGACCTGACCTTGCGCCGCGCCTGCGCCTGCGGAATCGAAAATAGAGCCCATAAAGTTTACATAGGCAGCAACATCATACAGTCAGTGTGCAGACGCCCGGTTGCTGTTCACGATTGACCATGACGCTGGTAATTGGTCGGCCACGACAAAATCCACATCAAAATACGCCTTGGGCGGTATATGTTGTATTAACGCAAAATAAAAAGTGCCAATGTGGATCCAAGTGAGGGCACATGTCATCCGTGCAGCTCTGTGGATTATTATTGTGTGTGTAATAGTGAAAAAGAAAAAAGGGGGGGGGGGGGGGGGGGAGAGAGAGAGAGAGAGAGAGAGAGAGAGAGAGAGTGAGAGATCAAAGGCACA